>NC_133025.1:58077500-58381416 GCF_048771995.1 Taeniopygia guttata
GGCAAATGTCACCCACTATCTGGATAAGAAGCAAAGATGCAGGTGACAAAGAGATGGTATTCTTAAAGATCTGATAGCTTGGAGGATAATAGGACAAAGGGGAGTGTCCAACAGGCTCCCATAGTCTCACCCAACATCTTTTAGAATTTGCTTTAGCAGCCTCTGGAGGCCAAGCAGCCAGATTGATAGATTTATGTTAGATTGTGAACATCCCAAAATATCTCAGACTTGCCAGAGTGTCAAACTCTCTGAAGCAAGCTTCACACCTGGACAAAGCCCTTACAAGGACAATGGGAGCACTTAAGGGAGGCAGGATGGTGCCTATATTGGGGAATCACACCTATGAATCACTCAAGTAAGGGTCAATAGAGGTAAAGAGAAAAACAAAACAATGAAATTCAGTCCAGCACCACAAGCTGGATAGCCAAATTAATTCTAAACTTTAGAAGCCAACCCTTAAATTGTGTCAAGTCCCTGGAAGTTCCTTCCCCAGGTTACACTGTTTGTGTTACCCTAGATGGATATTGGTCTATCCAATTACTGTTTGGCCCCAGCACCTGACAAGTTACCTTAGGATTATTAACCTTATGCCCACCTTGGAAAAGAAGCCCCAGGAAAGCCCAGTATTGGGGTAGGGTAAAGCAAGACACAGAATGGACAGGACCTTCAGCTTCCACAATGTTTGAATAGGCCCTACAGTGTTTTCTCTTACCAGGAGCCATGGCTCTAAAAACAGAACTTCATTTTTTTACTTGCCAAGTTAGATTATCTAACAATCTGAAGCTAATGAAAGGGGATTTCAAACTATAAATAAGCAAACATTGAATTGACATTACAAAACAGACTGGTCTTAGATTTATTGCTGGCCAAAGAACAAGGGCTTTGTGGATATTTAAAGCTGGATAGAGAACACTGTGTTGTGTACACATCCCAAACATAAAAGATCTCCAAAAACAACTTAACAAAATATGGCAAGTTGCTGAAGACAGCAATGCTATCCACAAGGCCTCTGAAACTAATTGGTTCAATAAAATTCTCCAAGGAATAGGGGGATGGTCCCAGAGAGGATGGCTGGCTAAAATACTGGAAACCCTTGTAATTATAGCATTATATTGTACCCTTATTATATTGTAATTGTTGTAGTTATTGGTCTTGCTATTGATCATGTTTACAAAACAATTGTAATATATGTTATGGAATAATTCATGCTTATGTAAAATACACATGAAATAAGTTGTGCTTGTATGAAAAACTCTTAAAGTTAAAAAAAAAAAACCAAACAAACAAAAACCACAAGCCACAGATGGGAAAAGATTGCAAAACCATAGATGGCAGCAGGGAGAAACACCTAATTTACAAATTAAAAACCATGTCTTTGTGCAGAGATGGGCCCTCTCCTGGGACAATCCAGGAGACATCTGTCATGGGGTGACGTTATGATGCTAGTATCCCCAATCGTGTGTTCTGTTTATGTTTGATATTATGTTCTGTGCTTTCAGAACTGACTCTGAAAGTGAAGGTTTGTTTTGTCCTGTGATCAGCTGGCTCACCTACCGCCATGGTCTGCTGTCTAGAAGAGGCTAGGGCTGGCTGGCTTGCTTTTGCTTGCTTGCTGGTTTTTGCTTGCTTGCTTTGCTTGCTTGCTTGCTTCTGCTTTTGCCTTTGCTTTTGCTTGTTAGTTAGTTTAGCTAAGCAGTCCAATTCTTTCCCTGGACTGGGTTTTTTTTCTTTCCCTTTCCTGAATGCCATTCAAACCTGCTCCAGACCGGGACCTGGGAAACACCGAGGAACACCGAGAGCCTGCGCTTTGTGATCTGCAGCAGCCATCCCCAGTGCCCAGAGCAATCCCCAGCACCCAGACCCAGGCGACCACTCCCAGGAAAGACTTTCTGGATTTGTTCATCTCTTCAGAGTGGTGAAAGAGTTTTGTTGTCATCTGCTGTTGTTAATCTTTTTTGTCCTGGGGAGTGTTTTGTTTGTTAAATAAACATATTCTTTTCCACTTCTCTCCAAGAAAATTCTTCCCAAATCAGGTGGGTGGGGAGGGGCCATGGGGGTTTGTTTTCTGGGGGCTGCTTCCAGAGGTTTTTCTCCCAAATTTGCCCTAAACTAAGACACACCCAAGGGATTAATACTCGAGAAATATCTACAATAAAGATAGCCAGAGCCGTCAGGAGCATCTCAGGAACATGAATCCCAATATCATGATCAGCATTCATCGCTTCCCAGAAACGGCTTTGTCCAGCCCAGCACAGAGAAAAGGAGACCCCATGAATATGTGAAGCAACAAAAAGAATAGGAGAACCTCGGCCCCAGGGAAAAAAAATTTGTATGAAACTAACCAGACAGAGACAGCATTCCTGAACATAGGGGATCCAATGCAATGGAGTTTGGGTCAGTGTTCACCCAGCACCGATCCCAGGCTCAGCACTGTCCCTTTGATTGTGGTGATCAGAAACCAAACCCCGGTCGCGAAATAAAAATCTATTTTATTAATTATTAATTAGGCTTGATCATTTATTACCCATAACAATCTTGGTGGCCCTGACATAATCCGATTTAGGGGTCCAGGGACTCCCTCCTCTGTTCAGGTGGCGCCCTGCTGATTTCAGCGGTCTGACAGGATTGGGAAACCCTGTGGAACCAACCCGATCTGGAACTAAAAGCCAGAGTCACAATCAAAGAAGGGCTAAAAAAAGGCCCAGAGCTCTCAGGCAAATCGGACAGAGCCAGGGGAAGGGTTTCTGGAGCCACACGCATTTTTTTCAGTCATAAAATTCTACGTGTACAAAGAACCCATGCGGGAAAAAGAACTGAGTATTCCGTGGTTGAGTGAGGTGTGATAGAAGGCGTGTGTGAGATGTGATATTATCACAGAGCGAGTGAAGACCCCAAGATTGCAGTTCCACTCTCCTGCAAGGAAAGTGGTTGGTCAAGGGGGAAGCGGACACAACGTGGCAAAACTAATTTTCATGCATCAAGCCTGAAACTCAGGAAGTTCGGGGGTCGATCACAGGGAGGATCAAAAAGGGAGGTTCTCTGGTGTTTGGGAACTGGAAAACCTTTTGATCCAGGACTTGATAATTACCAGCCAAAACCCCACAGGTCAGTTTGCTGTGAGGCTAGTAGACTGGTAATACTGAACAACGATCAGGCACAAGTACGGTACTGGTTAAAATTTTTTTAAGGATTCTTTAGGGAACTCAGCACAGAGTTATGGTAAGGAGACGCTAGCAAAGTCTTTTATTGCATTTTTAAGAAAGATCTGATAAAGAAAAGCAGAAAGCACAAGCAAAGGTATTGGTAGCAGCGGTTAGGGAAGCCCAGAAACAGGAACTGGCCCAAAACCGTGTAAAATCAACATAAAACCATCAGCATCAGAGGAGACAGAACCCCTCTCAGAAGAAGTACTCAAACAGTCATAAAAATATCCCAGAGTGCTTTTATTGCAAAAAGAAAGGGATTTTAAGAGAGAGTGCAAAAAGAGGATGAAAGATGAAAAAAATCTTCCAGGAAGATTAGAGGTGTCAGGGGCTTTTTAGTTTAGGGTCCGGAACATCCAGAGAGCCCTTGATAAAGCTAAAAATAAGACCCCAAAACCAAGAACTCATATTCTTAGTCGATTCAGGAGCTGAGCAGAGTATCATTTAATGGTTGCCACCAGGGTGCACAAAAAGGAAGGATACTATGGTGGTCACTGGGGCAAAGGGGAAACCCTTCAAAGTACCTGTCATTAAAAAAGTAGAAATAGAATCAGAAACTAGGTTTTGCTTAGGGAATATACTACTGGTTGAAGAAGCAGATTATAATCTGCTAGGAAAGACTTAATGGAAACTCTGGAAGTAAGTCTAATCATGCAGGAATCCCATTTTAAGGTAAACCTATATAGATTAACCACAGAGGATGAGGATAAAATAGATCCTAGGGTCTGGTATACCCAAGGGGAAGCTGCAAGGGTAGAAGTGGAACCAATCCATATTGAAATTGAGAGGCCAGAAGATTATATTAGGATCAAGCAATATCCCGTTCCTATGGAATAAAGGAGAGGATTGAAACCTGTGATTGAAAAACTAATAAGAAAGGGGACTTTGGAACCTTGCATGTCTAGGCATAACACTCCTACCCTGGCAGTACGGAAGACAGATGGTAGTTATAGGTTAGTACAGGATCTGAGAGCTGTGAACAGGAGGACTAAAATGTTATTTCTTACAGTCTCAAATCCTTACACCTTGTTGAATAATATATCTCCGGAAGATACCTGGTATAGTGTGATAGACAATGATGCTTTTTGGACCTGTCCCTTAGCTAAAGAGAGCCTGACTATTTTGCTTTCCAATGGGAGGACCCAGAGATAAACAGAAAGCAGCAATTCAGGTGGACATCTGTTGGGAAGGATAGATAAATATGATTGTCCAGCAGAAGAACCACAATAGTACAGCCAGGATGAATATAACGCCCCCTACTGGCTGGACAATAACCCTCACCTACAGAGGGGTCCAAAAGCCAAATGGACTGTTCCATCTCACCCCCCAGAATGCATGGTTCACCCCACACCTGTAACCCTCCCCTGAAACATCAGGTGTCTGTGACCCCATTGGCCCAGGTCCTGTTCCAGCCCACCTTGGAGCCCCCTGATAAGGGGTCTCCGAGGGGCCAGAGGCTCTATTGGAACTTCCTCCCTCCTCCTGGATTCCCCCTCCTGGAGTCCCTGCTCTTCCCTTTGTCTCACCCCTCCCCCGGCACCTCAGGCCCGGCCACTTGCTGTGTGTAGCAGCTTGAGGCAGGACCTCTTACCATCCCGAATAAACCTTATCCTCCAAGAGCAATCAGCAGAGATCTCTCGTCTGTATCCACCCAAACCGTCCTGGAGCACTCACACGTCTTTATAGACATCTTTGACTCAGGGAATTGTAGATTCACCTAATCTGTTTGGACAGGCTCTTGAACAATTATTAAGTCAATTTGTGCCAAGAGAAGGGACTAAATTATTAGAATATGTGGATGACCTATTAGTACATGTATATGTATAGGTCATATACAATATGTATATGACCTATTAGACCTATGATCCAAGAGAGGAAGATGTAAGAGCAAGTACCATAGCATTACTAAATTTTTTAGGGGATAAAGGATTATAGGTTTCAAAGTCAAAGCTACAGTTTACTGAGCCCAAAGTTAAATATTTAGGACATTGGCTAACAAAAGGGAAGAAGAAATTAGAACCTGAAAGAGTAGCAGAGATTGTTGCTCTACTCTCCCCATGGGCAAAAAGAGAGATTAGACAGCTGCTGGGGCTTCTAGGATATTGCAGGCAGTGGATTGAGTGGTATAGTGAAAAGGCCAAGTTCCTGTATGAGAAACTAACTACTGATAGGTGAAAGTGGACAGAACAGGATGAGGAGGGATTCAAAGAGTTAAAGGAAACACTTATGGCAGCTCCAGTATTGATCCTTCCCAATGTGAAAAATCCATTTCAGTTATTTATAGATGCCAGTAGTCACACTGCCCATGGAGTATTAACACAGGATTGGGGAGGAACCAAGAAACCATCGGACTATGAATCAAAGCTTCTAGACCCCATGAGCAGGGGGTGGCCCACTTACTTACAAGCAATTTTGGCAGTAGCACTGCTAGTTGAAGAAGCCAAGAAAGTAACTTTTGGGGCTCAATTGGTAGTTTATACTCCTCATAGCGTAAGAAGCATATTACAACAGAAAGCAGACAAATAGCTCACAGATGCTAGACTCTTGAATTATGAAGCCATAGAGATCCACTCACCTGATTCAGAATTAAAAACCATGGCTGTTCCTGAAGGCTACCCGGGTGACACCTTCAAATGGAAAAGAACAAGGCTTCATCACAGAGCCATGTGTACCACTTCCCGAATTCCTACGAGAGCGATGAACAGGGTCTGTTGGCCGGTTGCTGAAGGGCTCTCGGCATAATACAAGTGGACCACCCAAAGCACAGAAACAAGAATGGAGGCTAAGAGTTGCACCAGGAATTGAGACCTGAGCAATAGCAACTGCTGCCAGCCACCAGTCACTGCCCACCTTGTCCACTTACCTTGACTGCTAATATCCAGCTTTACTTCCTAAAAATAAAGACAAAGAAGGCTGTAACACAGTGTCACTATTTATGCTTCCCCTGCAAAGAAAAATGGTTACTGACCTTCTCAGGGGAACCCACTCATCTGGGATGGGGCGCTCTGCCATGGAATTCATCTGGTTGCATCTGAAAGAGTGTTAGAACAGAAGTCAGAGCACTGCAGGATAACTTAACAGCTCCAGACATCTTGTGTCTATCTACAAATCCCATCTAGAGTCCAGCTACACCCCACATCACAAATTACCAGGCCCCAGGACTTGTCCTATTATACCTGCACCAGGCTATGAAGCAGGGCAGAGCAGCTCCCGGCCAAATACACAGACACCACCAGTGACGCCGGAAAAGACAAACGAGGGGATGCAACAGCAAGAAAAAACTCTTCGCAAGAGCAATGAGGAATGATGTGACTGACGTGACACCAATAGCAAGCCGACGATGCTCAGAGAACCCTGGAGAAACAAGATGATAACTGAATGACTTTTTCCACACACTGCAAAGATGGATGCCCATGAGTCCTGTGGTCTGAATCCTCTACCTATCTTTGCATTTCAACAAGTCCTAATCCACTAGAATGGATCTTGCAGTGCACAGCTGTTGAGAATGGCTAAGAACAAGATGAGATGCTATTCCAATGCCTGTCGGGGCTCCCGAGACAAAGGTTCAAAGGAATCAGCACTGGGTCAAGGAAATCAGAGATCAGAGATGCAAAGATAGGCACCTCGGTTTCTGATAAGCCCCTCAAAGGGCTAAGGCAAAAGGCATGTGACACGAGACACCCAAAAGACACAGAAGGCACGACAGAAAAGTGACATGATGCATCTGCCCTGAGCACCTCAGCACTGTGAGACTTTTCCTTTATGTGGCCTAAGGGGCCAACTCTTGCACATCCCCGCCTTCAAAGCTGACTCAAAAAGCCCTCCTGGTGGCCCACTTTCATCCCCTCTTTGGATCCCAGACTTGGGCTCATCTCTCAGATATCTGGGGATAAGAATCCACATCTCGTGAAGGAAGGCTGCCTTGCCCACTGGGAATTTCCTGCCATCACCAGGCTCTTGTTTCTTGGTCAGCTACAATCAAGAACAGCAAACCTTAGCACGTGATCTTAGTTGCACAGCGGTTGAAAACCCAACAATTCTGCTACTCACCATTCTCCTAAGAATGCTTGGCTCCTTGGGCCGCACACTTTGGCTGTGCTCAGATGCCGACAACCTGGTGACTGCCTGGGTTAAGAGGAGACAAAGCGATGGGGCATTGCTGAATCTTGAGTGGACCCTGGCTCCTCCTCACTAGTTCCCCAACTTACAGCAGCTCCTCTGCTTCTCCTGAAGGCTCCCTGGGTGACTTCAAATGGAAAAGGTCAAGGCTTCATCTCAGAGCCATGTACTGCTTCCCGAGTTCCCATGAGAGTGATGAACCAGGTCTGTTGGCCCATTGGTGAGGGAGTCTCAGCATAACATGAATGGATCATCTAAAGCACACAAACAAGGATGGATGCTTAGAGCTGCAGCAGAAACACCACTACCCTAACCACACAAATATATAAATTTAAAAAAAACAAAACTAAAAAAAATTCCATGAAGAAAAAGTCCCCTCCAATTACCCATAACCACATTACCAAACATAACAGCAAAGGCCCCATGTCCAATCCCCTTAATAAAACCTCCAAAATCTATGCCAACAAAACCCCTAAAACTAAAAAGATATTGCCTCTAACCAAATAAGAACCAAAAAAACCCATGTATTTTAAATATACAAAATCATTAACCTATCACATCAAAACTACAAAAATATAAAACCTTACTGAACACCCGTACACAGTACACAATTTCATCACAACATATAAAACAAAACCAATTTCTATTACTAATGTAACAAAAACCTGAAAACTCATACATTATAAACATGAACTTCCTCCAAAACAAATATTTCAAAACCCCAGAAATCTCAAATAAACACTTAAAATAACTACTATAAAACAAAAATCAGTAAACAATTAAACACCTGACCTCAACCACCTAAAACCATCTATAATAACTCTTCTTAAAAAACACCCCAACAAATACCAATTGCCACCTCAACAATACACCACCAGCAACACCAAACAACTCAGAATACTGTAATTCCCTCCCAAAAAATACTCCATAAACTAAAACACCAAAAAAAAAAAAAATAAACAAAACCCACTCTCCCTTCAACAACCCCATTTAACCTACACACATAACTGAAACAAATAAAGATTAACTATAAAGTATCATACCTTAAATAACTCCACCATTTAACACCGCTGTACCAAGCTTATTTTTAAAAAAATCACAAAAAA
This sequence comes from Taeniopygia guttata, assembly GCF_048771995.1. Lineage (NCBI taxonomy): Eukaryota > Metazoa > Chordata > Aves > Passeriformes > Estrildidae > Taeniopygia > Taeniopygia guttata. The sequence goes on from NC_133025.1 coordinate 58,085,929, forward strand.
CAAATTACACATAGTAAAAAATTACAAAAAATAAAACAAGACACTGTATACCACCAAAAATTTTGAATAAAAACTACATATAAATGCCACTAGTTATTAAGTAGCATTGCTAATAAGTATATTTACCTGTATGTACATATAAATGCATACATGCAATTAAAATATACTAATTTGAGCATTTAGCCAACAATAAAAGAAAACAAAACATCCTAAAATGATACTATAATAGGACATCCTCTATCATCCTCACCCAAATTCTCAACTATACTGAACACAAACAGAAAAAAATCCTTTTTTACTTATTTTACCTAATGTCTCACATTATCTAAAATTAAAAGTTTGGCCAAAACTGTAATTTCTTCTAAAACTATTATACTTTACTCCAATACGAAAAACCAAACCAGCACCAAAAACCCCATGCCAAAAAGACAAAAATACTCACGCCACACCCCATCGGCAATTACCTCCTCCTGCTGGATGGACCCAACAGAGAAAAAAGGCGGAGGTCTCTCGACAGAGTGCGAAATGCATCAAACACTGTGTTATGTGTAATATGATGTATGTAATATTTGATATTATTGAGAGGATGCATAAGTCGGCACTGGGAGTTGCCCCATATATTTGGAAACCGGTCTCTGATAAAACTGCCTTAGCAAGCTAATACATGTGGCTCGCCCGGAGATGGGCCATGTGTCGAGGTGATAAAGGAACGCCCGGCGATGATCATCCCAGCATCGACTCTAGATTGGCGTCGCTGAAATCCTTCGGGCTGATACATCTGAATGCCGTGTTCCAGTAACTACATCAGGGAGATTCATCACTTCCCGGACACCGAATTGTTCGACTCAACACTGAGAAAAGAGACTTTATGAATATGTGGGACTTTGAATGGAAAGAAAAGGCTGATCGCCGAAATCCCGGCCTCGAGCAAAATATTCCCTATAAAAACCGCTTGTACCAGGAGGGTGGTGTGTGGGCATAGGGGAACCCTCTGCTGAGGCTGTGTACTCTGTGATACACCCAGCAGCGATCCCGGGCTCAGCACTGTCCTTTTCCATGCGGCTGGTTCAGATGGAATTCGATTGCTATATTGACTCTGCTGGATCAATTTTTATCCATAACAACTGTTTCCAGAAGGCGCCCACGGTATTATTCAAAGCTGTGGCTCGTTTACAGAGCAACACCAGCAAAGCCCACCGACAAAAAGCCTGCGCGGTCGGGGCTGGGTTTTTTCCTCTCTCCTCTCAGTGACTTTGGCAAGCACGCTCCGAAGCTGACGAGCCACAAGTGTGCCCCAGCGCCCCTTGCCGGGACTCGCTCTCGGGCTGACGCCGCTCCGCGGTGCGGGGGGCACCGGGGAGGCCACGCCGGCCATGGGGGCGGCGGCGTCCCCGCGCTCCCGGCAGGAAAGCGGCTCCTCCGGCGACTCCTCCGGCAGGCAGGGACAGCGCCGCACCAGGAGACCCCCGCCCGCTCCCCCTGGCCCGGCGGTCCCGCGGCAGCCCGGCCGCGCCGATTCCCCTTCCACCTCAGCGGCTCCCCAGGGACAGAAGAAGCGCCCTTAAATGCCCATGTTCCTTAAATGCAGTGGCACACCCCGATTTCAGCCCATCAAACGCTGCGAGAGCTGCAGCTTCCTTCCACATAACCCCTGAAACTGATGCCACATTCAGGTGCCCACCTCACTTCCAACAAAGCCAAATAAATGTGTTCTCCCCTTCAATTTCATCCCCCATAACAGCAGGAAAAGGAGTTTTACTCAAATTATGGTAAAAGGGGGATTTTTACCTCAATTCAAACCCTTTAAAATAAGGTACAACGGGGCTGCCCCCCTCAATTGAAACCTTAGGATGATGAAAATGGTGGGAGGGATGGCTACCCTCAAATTAAACCCATAATATGACAACAATATTTTTCCCCTTCCATTTTAAATAGAACACAGGGATCCCCTGACACCCCCGTGATACTCCTAACACCATGGAAAAGGCAGTTTTTTCTTCAATCAATACCCTTAAAACCACAAATGAAGGGGGATACCCCCAGTCCAAATACAGACAATAATGGAAGAGAATTTGCTTCCCTCCATTTGAATTTCATTTGTCCTCATAAGCCCCTTTTTTTTTTTTTTTTTTCCCTGGGGGAACAGGGGAGGGGGATTGGCAAAATGAAATTGAAAAGGGAAAAGAGAAAAATCTCTGCTACAAGTCCACACAGGCTAACCTCTTCTGGCTGCTGGCTCCCGGCACAAAGGTTCGCCCCTCGGCACCTCCTTTAAGCAATGCTCCACGTATCCAGGTGCTGCCCCGCACCCTGTCAGAAGCTTTCACTGTCCTTCCATGAGACAGCCCCGGGAGCCCCCCATTAATCCCTCTCCTCCAGCAGCTCCATGTAAAAGTGAGCTGAGGAAAACCCCCTACAACAGTTCCCGGCAGGAGCCGCCCCGTCAACATGGTTACATGATTAAAAAACATACATGCATTGACCGTCATTGAGGGAAAGCTTTCCAGTGGAGAAAATAGTCATTTTGGTAGCACACCTTGATACACCTTCAGAAAAAGCAGAATCAGCACCAACTCCTAAGACCCCTGCTGAGGAACCCAGCCCTCCTTGGGACACCCAAAGCAGCAGACATCAAAAAAGCAGAGGAAAAGTCAAACTTGGAGTGGCAAAAGAGAACATAAGTACACCAGCCTTTAAAAAAAGCCTTCATACAGCAATAGTGGGAACCAGTCACATTGCTTCTTTCCTCGCTTTGGCAATCTGGATGACAAACACCTTTTCTGGGACCGTGACACATTTTGGGGACTGGCAGAGAATGGAGGCAAAAGGTGCCAGAGAGTCCTTTCTATTCCCTTGAGTTCCTGCAGCAGTTCTGGTTTCAGGGCACTTTTTTGGTTCACTCCTAGATATAAACGTTATGGCACTATTTTCAAAACTACTACCCATCTCTAGTCAGGGTTTCCTACATTTCTGTATGCAAATGAGTGGATATAGAGAGGGTTTCTTTCCAAATGAATTTAGCGATAAATTCCTATTCTTTACCAATGCCTATAAAAACAAACAAAAAAACCCCAACAACAACAACAACAACAACAAAAAGACAGGTTTTAGTATTCTATACCCACCCCTCCCTTTGAAAGGGACTCTGCTAGGACAAGAAATGAGGGGCAGCCCCCAGAAGGGTTGAAGTTCCTGCCCAGGCTCGCTGTCACAGGCCAGGGGCAGAGACGGCGGGGACGCGGCGGCACGGCACGGCTGACACGGCACGGCTCGGCACAGAGCGGGGGCCACTCTCAGCACGGTGTTGGCAGAGCCGCAGGTCCGGCAGTGCCTGACCGCACGGGGGGATCCGCCGAGAGCCCTCTGGGCTTTATTCTCCGCGCCCCGAGCCCCGCGGCGGCGGGGAAAGAAGGAAAGGGGGACGGGAAGAGAGGAGGGAGAGCAGGGCATGGAAAGGGTGGGGAGGGACATCAGGTGGTGGAGGAAAGCGGGAAGGGAAGGGAAAGTGTCGTGGTTTGACATAGAAAGAGAATTTTCTCAGAAGGAAGAGGTCAATTTGGATATTGACTAATTGAAGGTAGACACGCTTCTGAGAACACAGAGGAGTTAAAAGCAGAATTCTCAGGAGAACTCGCTCTCTTTGGTTCCGGTCAGCGTGCAGTGCAGACTCTCAGGGAAGGCAGAGAAGGGAGAGAGGGAGAATAAAAAGGAGACATCCTGTGCCGTTCGGAATTTCAGGAAGTTTAATCAGGACAAACATTTTTGTTCAGTTTCAAGACAAGTGTCTTTATTTTCCCAAATAAATCTGTTGTTCCTGTACCACACGTGCATCAACAACCCACCCTTGACATCCCCTGCCGTCTAGATTATCCGCTCCTCAGCCATGTCAAAGCCCCTTCAGCACTTTTGGGGGGTGGGGGGGGGTCCCATGCCCACTTTTTACTTTATTTCATTCCTTTCTATCAGCATGTAAACTTCAACTACTAATCATTAACTATTATTATAGCATATTTTATATATATATATATATATATATATATATATATATATATAAAATAGCATATAATATAGCCCACTTCTGTGGACATATATATTGAAAATATGTCATATATCTTTATATATATGAAGTGTATCTAGGTATAAATTAAAAATACAGGCATGTTTTTACACATATCTTTTTTACTATCTACATATATATAATATATAATGTTAGATTTATATATTGTTATATGTAGTAGATACAATTCGCGCAATTTCTAATATGATATATGTGATATTGAATATTTGTTAGAGTATACATGTTTGTATTAGGATTCCCCCCCAGGCGAGTCTGGGTGTATATTGGAAACTGATTTACAAGTAAGAAGGTACGGCTGGCCAGGAGATGGGCCATGTCTGGGGAGATACGGGAGCTCCAGGTGCTGATCGTTCGCGTGAATGACCCGAGATGGATGTGTAACAAGGAGTCAGCCTCAGCAGGGGTTTTCCTCCATGCCCACACACCTCCATCCTGGCACAAGCGGTTTTTATAGGGAAAATTCCGCCTGAGGCCAAGATTTCAGCAATCAGTCTTTTCTTCTATTCAGAGTCTATATGTTAATAAGATTTTCCTTTTTGGTGATGAGGGAGAACAAATCAGTGTCCGGAGTTTGTTGAATCCCTTGATGAAATTTACGGGAATTCGGGAACGCTGTATTCACATATATCTGCCCGAGGATTTCCATGATATCCATCTCGGATCATTCACGCGAACGATCAGCACCTGGGGTTTCTGTATCTCCCCAGACACGGCCCATCTCCTGGCGAGCTGTACCTTCTTACTTGTAAATCAGTTTCCAATATACACCCGGTCTCGCCTGGGGGGGAATCCTAATACAAACGTGTATACTCTAACAAATATTCAATATCACATATATCATATTAGAAATGGCACGAATTATATCTACTACATATAACAATGTCCTTTTTCATCTCCTTCCTGACCATTTCTGCTTCTCATTTCCTTCTCTTTTCTCTCTCTCTTCCCCTCTCCTATTGAAACACTTTAAATGTCAGAAAAAGGGGGATTTGCCCTCAATTTAAACTCTTAAAACCAAGGGATAACAGGGATTCACTTGCAATTTAAACCTTAAGGTGATGAAAATGGGGAGTTTGCCCTCAACTCAAACCCATAAAATGGCATCATAAAAGGTTTTCCCCTTCCCGTTAAACTAGAATATAACAATTGCCCATCAGCTGATGGGCAGCTAAGTCCTGGAAAAGAGAGATTTTCCTTCAACTGATACCATTAAAACCATGGTGAAGGGGAATCCCCTCCAATTTAAACACAGCCAATAATGGAAAAGGAGGTTCTCCCCTCAAGCACCTCTTTTCTCTGGGGTCACTGGGATGCTCTAGAGAGGGACTAGGATGGGACCGAGGGCACTTGGAAGGGACTGAAGGCACTGGGATAGAACTGGAAAGATGAATTTGAAAAGGGAAAGGAGAATCTCCCCTGTACCCCCACGTGCTGCCTCACCTACTCAGGTGTGCTGCTCCCTCTCCTGCGCTCTCCTGGGTCACAGGGACTAACCTGCCCCTCCTCGTCCTCACTGACCACACCTGGGACTGCTTCACCCCCTCCTCATCCTCACTGACCAGACCTGGGACTGTCCCAATCCTCCTCATCCTCACTGACCAGACCTGGGACTGTCCCAATCCTCCTCATCCTCACTGACCAGACCTGGGACTGCCCTGACCCTCCTCATCCTCACTGACCACCCCGGAGCTGCCCTGGATACTAATTTTCGCAGGAATTTCACTAAATCCCACTCTGAGTCTCACTCAATAAATGGAACAAGCCTTGCTGCTATTCATATTACATATGAAGATGCCTAATGTGGAAAAAATCGGAGGAAAAATGGAATTTATAGGAATTTGTATGGAGTTTATAGGGACTCCTGCTACAGAGGGCGCCTGGGGTATGGTGTGGGGGAAAACCCGGACTGGATTTCCTGCAGTAGGGAATGGGGTAAATCCGGGACTAGATTTTACCAGAACACGGAATGGGGGAAAACCTGGACTGTATTACGGCTCGATCCCGGAATAGGTGTCCAAGACGTCGCTCGCACAGAGCCGTACAGCAGAGCGTGCACCCACGGTACCGAAATAGCAAACCGGCGGAAAGGCCGCTTCGGGCCGGCCGCATACGGGATCGCTCGTGCCCGCGGGAGGAGCGGAAGTTGCGGCGCTCCCTCCCGCTCGTCGTGGGCGGAGCGGCGGCCCGGAGAGGCGGAGCGGCGGCCGGGAGAGGCGGAGCGGCGGCCGGGAGAGGCGGGGCGGGGCCATGGCGGGGCCCGGCGGCGCGGCGCGGAGCCGCTTCGCCGTGGTGGGCGGCGGCATCGCGGGGGTCACCTGCGCCGAGAAGGTAACGGGGCCGCGGCTCTCCCTCCGTTCCCCCGCTCCCCGCCGGCCGGGAATTGTCCGCAGGGATGTGGGAGGCTCCCCCAGCCCGGGGTAGCCTCGGTGTGCCGGGCCCTTGGCGGCCCCGTGCCTGCACCGGCCGAGAGCGGCTGGAAGCGCCCCGCTGCCCGCGCTTGTGCACGGGCATCGAAACAGATCCACACTGTAATTGCATGAATGTTCGCATGTGATACTTCCTTACTCTGCCCTACACTCCCCTAATCCCCCTTTCTTAAAAATAATTTGTCTCGCTGGACAAAACACAAGCCAAGCGCAGCCCAGGGCAGCAGTGGTGTAATGTAAGGATGTTTTTCTGTGAGTACGTCTCCAGATGTTCAAAGTTGATAAGGTTATTTTGAAGCAGTTCATGAAAAGTTTCATAAAGAGAGTTATGGTTTTCATAGCTGCGGAATGCTGGCTCTCTGTGCCCTGCTCCAGAGGTCAGGGACTCGGGATCCCTGCAGGAATTATTCTAAAGGACTGTGCTGCAGCCGGGCTGAAGGCTGCTGTGATGTGCTCCTTTTTATTAGTGCTGCTCAGTTTTTATAGGCTCCCTGTTTTAGAGCTGTATACCTCTTCCAGCTCTCTGTGAGCCCAAGCTCTGAAAATAAATTCATCTGTTTCTTGGCCTCAAGGTTTTTGATGGTTTTAAAGTAACAGTTCCTGTAAAATGAAATTTGGACCTGTATAATGAAATTATGTGGCTATTAGTTTGATGAGGACTGTTTTATCTACTAGGGCTGCAGAGCAGCATACAGACTGTGTTTTGGAGGTACGTGTTCTCTGGTGATTTCAGTGTCCCTCTGGTTGGCATCCCTTCCCTCCTCCCCTCCCCCCCCCAAAAGCACCAAGTGTCTTGGTCTGACTGTCACCTTGCTGAGCAGTGCACATTTAAAATGGGAGTCCTTCCCTTTGCCTTGGGGCTTCATAAGTCTTGCATTGCTTAATAGCACCCTGAAGATGATCACTTTACTGGATAGGATATAAAATATCCAGGAGAAATCAGCATTTCATCTGTGAAAATGAAACCTGAAAGCAATTAGTCACTGCTGTGCAGTGAAAAAATGTTTATCCACCAACTGGGTGTCTCCAGAAATCACATGATCACAGTCTGATCCATCAGATGGCCTTTGGAATATTGTGACAATAATCCTTTACACTGCGGCTGCAGTTCTTGAAGGTATATTTTTAAAATAAATGTTGTGTCTCCCAAATTCTCTTCAGTCCTTATCCTTCTGTTATCCTGAAGTAGTGTTTTTTTCAATAAGATTCTACAAAATCAAGGTAATGTATTAACATACTGCTTTTCACCAGTAGTATTACTGTGTTCAGGTCTGATGATGACTCTCATCATGGTTTCTGTTTCTTTACAAGCTGGCTGCAGAGTTCCCATCAGAAGACATTTTTTTAGTGACAGCTTCCCCAGTTATAAAAGCTGTAACTAATTTCAAGCAGGTAAGAGAGACTTGATTTTTCTTACAGTAAGACATGTTCAAAGTTTACTTGTGAAGATAATTTAGAACCAGTGGTGGAGATGCTCACGACTTTGAGCTTGTTTTCATATTAGTGTGATTGCAGTGGTGTTAGTAATGAAACGTAAACTTTAAGGCATTTAGAGATTTTGAGGAGCTAAGATTTTAGTTAGAAATAAGCCTTACTAGAGTTAATTAAAATAAGAATAATAAATGAGTAGGCCTTGATGAAGTTAAGAGTTAGTAGTTAACTAATAATTAATTGCTTGTCAGCACAATGTTTGGTTAGCTGGGTTTATAATGAAGAATATAGAAACTGATAAATAGCTTTTAGGAACATAAGACAATTGTGGGCCTCCTCTGTTCTGAAACCAATTGAAGACAAGGAATGGGAGTTCTACCAAGAGTTCATTTGTCATACTTGCATTGAAAAGGTAGAAAGGTCAGAACGAGGAAGACTTCATTTACTTCCTCATTTTGGGACCCCTCCCCATAAAAGGGACCACCGACCTATTTCAAGGGACAAACTACGCATGCTTAATAGCTTTTAGAGTGATTAGCATACGAAGCGGGGAATGGGATGTACTAAAATTATGAATATGCATTTGTATTTTGTATATTCAATACTTGTATGGATAAAAAGACTCTGTAATCACCTGGAAGGTGGTGTGTATTTGGGAGCTATCCCGCACGCTGCGCGGCGTCGAATAAACATACACTTTCTAACTTTAAACTGTTAGAGAGTTTTTGTCCGTCACAGTTGGATATCGATACTAGATCAATATCCATACTTTTTTAATAAATCAGTAATACTGATGAGCTATTTTACAGTAATTAGTAATTGGTGAATATATTCACACCATGCAGGCAAAGGTTAAACCAGGTACTTACATGGCTGAAGTGTGCTTACTGAAGCTTTATTTCACTGCTTTATTAGTGAGTGACCTCTCAGAAGTACTGAAATGGTATCATAGTCTTGCTCAAGTTTGAATTTGGAGCAGCAACAGCCTGCTGACAAGTAGCAAAAGAAGGGATAGCCTTCTGGGGAGTTGCTTTGAGCTTTGTCTGCTCCAGCAGGTGCTGATTCAGTGACATCTTTCCTGCTGGTTTTAAAAAGAAAATCAAATGGATGCATGGATTCAGATTTGTGGCTAGTAGGGTCATGAAGCTGAGCCTGGGAGCCCTCTGTGGGATTGTTGGAGTAACACCCAACTTTCAGAATGCTTTCAGAATGCTTTCTGAAAGTGCTGAGTGTCCAGTAGAGACATTTGTACAGCACAGAGATGTAAAGTCTGTAATTCACAACAGTGGAAATTTACATATCTGAAAAATAAGGGAACAGCTAAGCACCATTGGAAGGCAGCAGCATCTAAGTTTTGGACATGAGCATCGTAATTTCTCTCTGAATTGCAAGCATCGTGTGGCTTCTGGCTCCTAACTGTGTTCCAAACTCTGAATATTCAGTGAAGTAACAGACCTGGATGTTTCCATGCAGCCACTCTCTTTTGGATAAAACACAAAATTGTCATCATCATTTGAATGTTTTTCAAGTTCTGGCTTGCATCTTTGGGGTTTTAATTTGGTTTATGCTTGTTTCTATTTGATGTTGTCCATTTCCCGTGGGGTCTCTGAAATATCAGGTAGTGGCTTGGGATGAGTTATTTTATCAAAGTTACAAAAAAGAGAAAAACGAGGATTTTAACACTACGTCACAGTAGTGTTAAAAAGAAAAAGCAGTGTTAACAACTTTTTAAATACACTTCTTTATGGAATGAAACATTGTAGCAGTTAGAACAACTGCCAGGATTCTCCATTTTTGCTTAATCTCTATCTTTAGAATTAACATGTAATACTTTGACTCTTCAACCAGGAACAGGCATGAAAAGATTCTGTATTGAAAAATAAACTTTTAGCAGTTACATGATAACACATTTTCAGACAATATGGGCTTTATGTTGTGACTTTTTTACTATAAATGAGCACAGCACCTTCTGTCAAAAGCTTTAGAAGAAAAAATGGGTAATGATCCATATTTTTAAATACTTCTCTTTTCTCCTACAGGTCTCCAAAACACTTGAGGAATTTGATGTCGAAGAGCAACCAAGTTCCCTATTAGAAAAACGATATCCCAATATTAGAGTTATACAATCTGGAGTAAAACAGCTGAAAAGTGATGAACATGTAAGCCAAGGTTTTCTTTTTTATTTGGTTTTTCAGGTTATGTATATAAAAATAAGAAGTAGCTGAATGTTTTGGGTAAGAAATTTTCTTCAATAATATTTTGGTTATTGAATTGATAAGTTACCAAAATTAAAGAAAATATTTCCTAATTCTAATTTCACTTACTGCTTTGCACTGTTTTTCTAGTAGAAATATATACAGAGATCAAAAAAAAAATCTTGAAAGAACCAACATTTCCACCTTTTCTTCCTTCATTTTAGCAGGAAATACGTTGCAAATATGAGCAATGGACAGCATGTACACACCCTTGTTAGCTCTGTGTCAACACATTATTTTCACACTCACATCCCAAACTGGTTTTGCTCACTTTTAAGGTTTGGAGATGTAATTCCAGGTAGATTCTGCTAACATTCTGAATCCAATGGTTTTTTTTATTTTACTAGGATAGTGTTTTAATATAGGTCTTGGTGGACACAAATAATTAATCTATGTGGATTTGGAGGATCTTTTGCCCAAAACCACATTAAACTATGCAGCTTCTAGATTACAGAACAACAAATAATGTCATAAAATATTAAAATTTAAGGTCTTGTTTCTCAGAATGACGTAGCTTATTTAGTGCCTCCACTTTTTCTTCAGCAAAGAACAGATTTGCAGTCTTTCTAAACTGTGTCCTATCCTGTGCCTCGTTAACTGAGAGCTACTGCTGTTGAAATGTTTGAATGAGATTGTCAATTGCTAATGTACAGCAGTGCATAGTTCTGTTCCTGGGGCCTGAGGGACATTTGTCACATAGATAATACAGAACTCTTTTAGCACAGCCACTGAGTACAAAGTGCCACCAAGTGGTAAACTTGATCTAGCTTCGAGTGCACTGTGTACAGTTCCCATTTTATTGATCACTTATTTGTGGTGAGTGTGGTGGGAATAAGTGACACACAGTCAGGAGGAATATGAAGCCTTGTTCCTTAAGAAGCCCCTTACAGATTTTCATATCTGCAAATTACTGTGACATTACAGAAAGAGAAAACTGATGTGCTCTTAGTTGTCTTGATTTAGATGAATTCTCTTAGGGGAATTGATTTTTCTTCTCTCTTCACTGTTAACAGAAAATTTACACTGAAGATGGGAAAGAATACATATATGAAAAACTCTGCCTGTGCGCTGGAGCCAAACCAAAATTAATTGTTGAAGGGAACCCGTATGTATTAGGAATCCGGGACACTGACAGTGCACAGGTGAATGTGTTTAGGACTTAAAAATGTGTAATATATTCCTGCATCTGGTGCAAAATACCAGAATTATTGTGGAGGGAAATGGAGAAACAGAAAATAATGATTGTTGTTATATATTCTTAAATAGGAACATTTTCACTAGCAGAAAAACAGCCTTATAATGCCACCAAATTAATGTCACTATATTTTTTAAGTTTATAGATAGCTCATGCACATTATTCCTAACATGATAATATGGAATAAACAATATTTTTTCACCCTCCAGTCATAATCCAATTGGAAAATATAAAGAAATTTCCCTGGGAAGGTATGTGTGGTACCTGCTACAAAGGGCTGCTTCATGCAGTGGAAAGCTACTGAAGGAATGCCTTTTTATTCTTTTGTTGTTCTACTGTAGCTTCTCCTCTTTGTAGAAAAGAGTAAGAAATAGTCAAAGATGTGGAAAAGTTTTCACCTGAGAAATAACTTAATAGACTAAAAATTAAGCTTGGGAGGCAAAGGTGAAGTTTCACTGCTACAGGTCTTCAGAATTAGAGGAGGCAGGGTGAGCACTGCTGTTCTGTAGCATGGAGCTGCCATTCATCAAATGAAGCTGGACCTTGAGGATAAAAAAAGCAGTTATACTTTCAAAGAATCTGAAGTGAAACTGAAATTGTTGTTTGTTACAACAGCTCCTGGTACAGGTCTCAGTGTAGCTAGATGTGCATCAATAGTCTGGGAAAATCAAGATTAAGAGCAAGAAAATACTGGAAAGGATATGGTTGATCAGTGTGAGGGAACATGCTCTAAGTGACATTTTTCCTTTCTTAATGCAGGCTTTTCAGAAGAATTTGGCTCAAGCTGAGAGAATAGTGGTGGTAGGAAATGGTGGGATTGCCCTTGAATTAGTGTAAGTGAACAAAAAATACATATATAAAATATTGAACAATGCAATGCTAAGTCTAGTGTACATGAGTTGGAGAAGGTTGACTTATACAATTTTATCTCTTAGAGCATTTAGTAGCAAAACTGATTACAGGGTTGGTTTGGTTTTTTTGGGGTTTTTTTTTGCAACATAGTGTTTTTTACTGACACATAAAATTAGGAAACCTCCAGAAGAAGCTTTGACACATAGATATCAAGAATATTCAGTTCATGTTCCACATAGTGCAAACAAGATCCAAATGCTTGTTTTTTAACAGTAGGAGCCTGGCAGAAATGCACGTACTTTTCATTATGGGGAGCAGAAATACTAATTACTAGTATTATAAATTTGATCTGCCCCCCACCCCCTACCCCAGTTCAGTCAAGGTTGTGTTGGTGAGAAAATATGACTTGTCAACTTGAAGAGATTTTTTTTTTTCCTTATGTAAATATTTAGAAGTGGATTTGATAGGTTGGAAATTTTGTGTTGCTAACAGTCAGATCCTTCTCAGGCAGTCTGTCACTTTATCCCTTGTTTAAATGCCCACAGGTATGAAATTCAAGGCTGTGAAGTAATCTGGGCTATCAAAGACAAAGCCATTGGGAACACTTTCTTTGATTCAGGAGCAGCTGAATTCCTCCTTCCAAAGCTCACTGCTGAAGGCCGAGAGACTCCAATTGAGTGTAAAAGAACCAAGTACACAGTGGAAGGTATGGGGTTTAGCTTCCTGACACTGCAGCAGCAGCATTTCATATTAAACATAGTCTTAACATCAGTCAATTTAGCAGCTTGGAATAAGGCTTACGGTTATCATCAATGACATTTCTTTCTTCAAAAACTGAGAGTAAAAAAGCAAAATAAAAACCCATCCCAAATTTATGTAGACAGAATGTAATACAGTTTCCTGTGAGCTGTAAAAAAGTGCTTACCTTTGTGCCAAATTTATATTAATTCCCTGCATTCCTTCTGCTGAAGAACTTGTTCTATTTTTTGTAATGTTTTGATGTTACCTCACCATTATATAGGGAGGAGCTGTCACAGTAAGATATTGGGGGAGCAGATGAAACCACACAGAACATTATTACAGGTGGAGTGAAACTGCAGTCTCAGAAAGAACAATTAACTAGCACTGCATGAACAAACATCACACAAACATATGTATGACCAAAGTTGTAACAAAAAGAAGAGCGTGGCTCTAGACATCAGGCAGGAAGAATAAGGATATTACACTAGATGGTATTTTTTTATTAATTGAGAATCCTTGTTCTGAATTCTGAAGACAAGGCAGTATGCACACTAAATCTGATATATTCCATGTCTTTGCTTCAGGAAGTGAGGAGAAAGGAAGACCTACAGGAGCATCTGACAAGCTAGGCAGTGCCTTAGGCCCCGACTGGCATGAGGGCTTACACCTTAAAGGGACTAAGGAGGTATGGGTATAACCTTGCTGGCATATTGATTTGAGTGTTGTGGGCATAAGCATTGGGAAGAGTTTGCAATAAAATCCTCACGTTTAATTTTTTTTTTTTCATTTATGAATTCCTGAGCTGTTAGGTGTTTGCGTCTGTTTTGCATTTAAGAAATGACCTGTCAAGGGTGATCAGTCATAGAACAAATAAAAGGACATTTAGGATATTTAGCAGTTTAATCAGTGGTGGTTTGGCTGTTGAAGGCTGTGGAACTGTATTTGTGTAGTAAGAGAATAAAACAAGGCCCAAATTCACAAAACAATTTAGAGAAACAGGTAAGTTTCCAACTTCTGTCTTGAGCTCAGAATATGGTTGAAATGTGGGTTAATGGTACAGAATATTTTTTCTTTTTACAGTGTTTAGAACATATACTTATTATTGTTACCAGAATTTAATTAATGATAGAAAAACAAAGGATTTGCAATCCTGAAAGACAGAAAAGATGAGTTTAGTTTATTCTGTTAAGGTTTGAACTCTCTTCCTGTAAGCTTAGGGGAACCTGAATATGTTTTCTAGCATTCCAGAAAAATATAATTGTTAGGAATTTTCAAGGAATATCAGATACCTGTTGAAAAAGCAGGTAAATTGCCATTGGCTATGGTTAGACCTGTGGCAAAATGAGGAAAGTGTGGGAATCCAGTTAGTCAGCTGGGATATATTGTGGGGGGTTTTCCACTTTAGTGGTATCAATTTAGGTGAAGATATCCTTGCTATTCTCAATCTTGCAATCGCTAATCATTATGTTTATAATTCTGTCATTTTTTCTTTAGTTTTCTCATAAAGTACATATTGAAACACTGTGTGAAGTAAAGAAAATACACTTCCAGCAAGAATTTATCCAACTGCAGTGGACTTCCTTGACTTTTCCTAAAGGAGAGAAAAATGTAGAAGCAGATGAGGGTGAGTGCCATTGCTGATAAGACACTGAAGATGGATCGGTGCTGGAGCATGTTTGATCTTGTTTGCTGTTTTAAAGCAAATGCAGTTTAGAAAAATAAATATTATATCTCTATAATCTGATGTCTAGCAGTTTACAATAATCAAATTTATGGGCTGCAATTAAAATACAAAATGTTACAGGTCAGACACTTTTTTCCACAAAGTAACCAAAATTCTGTATGCAGAATATTCCATCCTAACACATTCCATTAAATATTTTAATAGTGAAGTTAAAGCAGGAGAAAAAAAAACCCCACCAACGTTTTGTATCAAAACTGAAATAAACCTTCCAAGTAGAGGAAAATATTCCCTTTTTTAAAAATGAATAATTATGCCTATAATTTTCACCTAATTAAAATGAATATTTAAAGTACTATTATAGTAATCAGTTACTTTCAGCACAAGTCAAATCTGTGCCGTTCTTTTTGCTTTTGAGGCACTTCTGTGCATCTGTAAATTTCTACATAAATTTCATACTTGAGAGAACATCCCACAGGACACAGAGGGCTTTAATTTAGGAAAATTCTAAGAAAGTTAGTAGGAGTTGGAGCTGAGATCCAAAATCTCTAGTTCTGAGCAATGGTAAGAATATTATGGGTAATCTCTGATAATTTTTTCCTTTTTATTTTTAATCTTTCTTTACCTATTCAGCTACCTCTAAGGTTTTGTAGGGTTTTTTTCCCTTTCATATCTTATCATAAGACATAATTAATAATATAACTTCAATTGGTTACATTCTTGGGGCAAAACTTTCCTCTTTTTCAGTGCTGTGGCCTGTATATGTGGAATTAAGTAATGGAAAAATTTATGGATGCAATTTCATTGTCAGTGCAACTGGAGTTGTGCCAAATGTTGAACCATTTCTGGATGGCAATAATGTAAGTATATTGGTTTCTTTTGAAGCTTTTCAACTAAGGTTAAAGAAACCTCTTCAACTGGTTTATGCTCGTGTTCTGATATGAAACATGGATTGCTAAAGATTTAAATACTGTGCACCATCTCAAAATAAGGCAGGTTATGTTGATAGTGAGATATCCAACACGATATGTTGCGTTGCGTTACCCTCTCACCGCGACACCCCGAGCTGTGGTGTGCTGGGCGGCGAGGGAAGAGGAGGGGGCGGCCGGTCCCCCTGTGAAGCTCTGCAGTCCCAGTTGTCGGTGCGGGGACAAACGGAGGCGGCACGGGACTTGGGGGTGAACAGGATGGGTTTATTCAACATGGCCCAAGACACTTTGTGGGGGGGAGACAACAGGTTTTATAGGGGAATAGCAGGGAAGGAGTTTGGGGCAGGACTAACACACCATAAACCTATCAGGGAAAACAAGGGAGTGGAGTAACACAAAGTAACCAATAGGGTGTTGAGCCTCATTAAATAGACAGGGACTGTCCTGGGGAAAGGGGCAGGGAAAGGGAGGATTCACATCTTGGAGAGAGGGGGGTTGGGAATGAGCTAGGGAAGATTACCAGCTGGGGAAGGGGAGAGACAGCAGGGAAGGGGATATAAACAGACACTGAAAGAATAAAAAACATGCCCCCGCAACGATACAAGTGTATTTGATTTGTGGTCTTGGTTTATTATATTGTTCCCCAGGCATTTATATACAATACATAAGCAGTATTAAGCCTATGCAGAGAGAGAAAAGCATCTGTACAATTGGCTAATGTGGCAAAAATATAGAATAATTTCAGTGTTAGTTCTATACCATAGTCTTACCTTACTAATCTTGACATTTGCTCCTGGAAAGGAAGCAACTATTTCCAGTACATTTCATCTGGGACACTGAGCTGCCAAGGTGCTCATGTTCATTGAGAGAAGTCAGCACCCAAATGTGGATGGTGATTCCAGAGTTCATAACTGCCATGTGAATTTCCACACCTCAGGATCACTTTGTTTCTGTGTTCAGTGCCTGCTCAGCAACAACTAAAACATCCCTGGGTTATTAACACTGTTTTCTTCACAAGTCCAACAAATAGCCCCATACAAGCTACTACTAAAAAATGATCCCATACGAAACCAGGATGTTGTGGTATTTCACGTTAAGTGATGCCACCTGATTAGGAAATAAAAGGCTGTGCTCTGGTTACAGAAGGAAATGCTGAAAACATAGATCTGATGTTGAGCCATAAGATATTTCTAGGCCCATGCTATAAGCTTAGATCAGGAATTAAGTTTTTGCAATGGTATTTTCTTGCCTTGGCAAGAAAAATCATCTCTTAAGACTGGGCGTCCCTGTACCACACAGTGTGATTTCGAATTTGGCAAACCCTGTGACTTCCCTGCCTAGGTGTCAGTCATAGTCCTTTAAAAACCTGTGCTCTAGAAATAGTAACAACAGTAATGTCTTGCACCTTCCATGGAGCTCTTGCCACTCAGCATAGTCACATGGTAAATAATAAAGGAACAGCCGATTGCTGAAGGGGGAGGGAGTTGGATGCCTTTCTGACTAGTTTCATTGCTGATGTGTGAACCCCTTCAGTTTGCTGTGGGTGAAGATGGAGGACTGAAGGTAGACAAGCACATGCACACGTCGCTGCCAGATGTGTTTGCAGCTGGAGATATCTGCACAGCAGCGTGGGAGCCCAGCCCCGTGTGGCACCAGGTTGGTCCTCGCCCATGTGACCCACAGGGAGTTACACACCAAGGAGGGAAAGGTTAAGCTAGTGGATAATCCTAGAGGGTTGGTGACTGAGTTTTGTGGAGGTGGCTGGAAACCAAGCTGGCCAGCCCTTCTGAGTATTAAAAACCAAGTATTTGTTTTGAGATTTGTTTGAGTATTCACTGCAGTGAGTGTGGTCATGGCACAGTGATGGTCTTGTGAGTTAAACCTGCCCAATTTCCTCTTCCAGATGAGGCTGTGGACCCAAGCTCGGCAGATGGGATGGTATGCAGCAAAGTGCATGGCAGCAGATGCTTTAGGGGAATCTATTGATATGGATTTCAGCTTTGAACTATTTGCCCACATTACAAAATTTTTCAATTACAAGGTCAGTACGGTCTGATGGTTGTAAACCACTGAGTAACACATACTGCTTGCTTATATTCACTCACTGACACTGAGCAGATGCTTTGAGAAAACAGTTTTTTTTTTATATAGTAATTAATCCTAGCTTAGATTTTCTCCATTCATACTAATGTGTATATTTCAAGGGGAAGATTTTGAGTCCATTGTGTGTTTGCAGGCCAGTAATGGGGAGAGGGACATTGGGGACAAATATTTCCCTGTTTGCATCACTTCTGAGACCCAGAACTCTTAGGAGCAGAAATGCTATAAGGCACTGCAATGTTCTTATGAGAGCTTTTCCCTTTTCCTTCTGCTAGGTGGTGGTTTTGGGAAGGTACAATGCTCAGGGCCTGGGCTCAGACCACGAGCTGATCCTGAGATGTACCAAAGGCCACGAGTACGTGAAAGTGGTGATGCAGAACGGCCGAATGATGGGAGCTGTGCTCATTGGCGAAACAGACTTGGAAGAAACTTTTGAAAACTTAATTTTAAATCAAATGGATCTTTCAGCCTATGGTGAAGATCTCCTAAATCCAGATATTGATATAGAAGATTATTTTGATTGAACAATACCCCATTCCCATTTTGTATGAAGCTTTGATACCAAGTCATACATCTTAGAAAACTCTTTTCTCAGGATTACCAATGAGGGATAAATGCAATCCTCTATTAAGATTTTGGGTTGATCTTGCCAAAATACTGACTGGTTACTGCCACAGGTACCAGCGAATGGTACAACCTCTGTCGAGCTGGCTCAGATGAACAGGGTTTTAAGGCACAGGGTGCTCAGAGCTTTTGCTGCCTGGAATGTGGGTTGCAAATATATGGCCTTACTCAGTTTTTTTTTCTCCTTTTCTTCCCCCCCACATAAGTTTACTTCTGAAATACATTTATTTGCTGCTCAGTTAATTACAGAACACAAGCCTTGCACAATGAGAGCCAGGATGAGATGTCAGTTGAAAGCAACTTTTTAACTGCTTGTCCCTTCAGCTGTCCAGATGTTGGGGTAGAGTTGCACTGTATTGGATAATGCCAGCCCTGGACAGCAGTTGTTTCATCCTGGCTTTTGATTTTGTTCTGCACTTGCTGCCTGAGAGTTCCTATTTATTTTGGGTCAAATTTGGAACAATTTTACTGTAATCAATACAAGGCTGGCAGTACATATTGAGACTTGTCCCAGACAAATCACTTAATATTTTTTAGGAGAATGACTGTTTTTAACTAAATTTTCAATTTTTGGCAAAGGTCTCAGCTAAAGGATGGGTGAAAGACTATAGGCTTTACTCACTGTCACAATCTTACCAGAAGAATAAAGATAATGATATTAGTGTTATATTTGTTATACATGTAAGTGTAAGAGAGAAGAACTAAAATGCAACCACCCAGAACTTGCATTTATTAATGAAACCAAACATGCCTTTCTGATCTTTGGCTAAGATGTTAAAAGTAAGAAAAGAAAACTGAATCTAGTAGACAGCATATGTGCCCTGAGAATGCACTGCAGGCAGCAGTAGCTGTTGAGTGTTTCCTAGGCTGGCAGTTGTCTTGTTTGTAAACTTAACTTTAGGTACTTCTGCTAAAAGCACAGAAGTCATAAATTTCTATTTGAATAACAACCTAGAGAAGTCCAATTTTAAGAGCAACAGACATATTTCAAAGGAATAAATACACATAATCACTCAACTACATACAGTATTTCATTCAAACATGCCACAGTGAGTGTAGGGACACATGTTCCTGCTCTGAATTGCAGAGATGGCAATGCCCATGTGGGCTGGAACAACCAGCCCTGGCACAGCAGCAGCTCTGACCTAGCCAGGGCTCCAGGGGAAGGATGCTGGAGCATCCCAGTCTCCAGCTGTCTGATGTCACTCCCTGGGGCTGGTGACAGCAGCTGCCCTGGGAAAGCAGTGCCCTGGCTGCAGTGGAGTCACTGGTGAAGAGGAAAGTCACCTGCACAGCAGGCAAAAGGAACAGGAGGTAACAGGGTCTTCATGCAGAGCTAAGGACCACCAAGCCCTGTGCTGCAAAGGAGAGAAATCTCAAGAGGACTCTCAGGGGAGCACTGGGTGGAGACTCCCATAGGAAAGAAGTCTGGAAACCTCTGGATCTCTGGCAGGCCTTTCCAGGCTGCCTGAACCTGCTACAGTGTTACTATATACTACACATCCAAAAGAGTTAAAAAGCCCACATGGTCATTATATAGGTTTTGTAATCACTGCTGTATCCTAAGATATATACCAATTATTTTGATATGAAACACTTTTTCCTTCACTACTAGCCTTGTAGACTTGACAGTTTTTAAAGATATTTGTTCCCTGTTCAGTGTTTATTAAATAAAAATACCATTACAAAAGCACAAACTGAACTTGCACACTGCATTGTCCATAGAGCAGCAATCATGATTAGATCCTAAATGTAGTCTGTGACACTCAGTCAATAAGCACTGGTTGGTCATTTGCACCTGCCTGAAGCTTAGGCTTCTTTGCTTTTAAGTTAGGACCAGAGCTCGGCCGTTTATGTTCCTGTGATTTCTTCACCACTGAATCCTGGACAGTCTTTGATCCAGTCTGGGCATTTTCTCTGCTTCCTTTTGAATTTGAAGACTGAGATGATTTGACCTGTAAGATTTAAGAGTTCAATTAAAATTCTAACATTGTTTTCCTCGTTCCCACACAAGACAGAAGATATTTCTGAGGTTGACTGCATTACTACAAAACATGTTTTGAGCAGATACCAAATCATTAAATTACGCTCTAATGGAGAAGATAGCTGTATGGCAAATCAGACCAGATCTAAATACCTTGAAAAAGCTTTTGCTGTTTGTTATCCCTTCTATGGTGATGATGTGTCCCTCGTTTTTCAGCAGCCGGGCTTTTGGTCCTACCTTCAGGTAGGATATTGTAGCAAAGGCTGTGAAGCTGAAATCCTCCCTGCATGAATAAAATCACTGTTACAAGGGAAGGCCTGAGACAGGCCAGAATATGCAGGGGGAAAAAATAGAATCAAGGTTAGAAAAGACCTCTAAGATTATCAAGTCCAACCATCAACCCAGCACTGCCACTAAGCCATATCCTCAGGTGCCATATCCTGGCACCTGACCACTGTTCACAAAACATGTGGATTAAAAAAAACATGTCCCAGGAATGGTGACTCCCCCACTTCCCTAGGCAGCCTGCCTAAATCTCAACAACTCTTTCCATAAGGACAGGGACACATTAACCCTTCTGATGATGTTCCAAATAACAGCTTCATTCTGCTTTATCTATTAAAGTAGACAGGTGACTTAGAGCTACTCTGATTAATACTTGACATAATTCAGTTTGTGGACCTTGACACACACAAAACCACTCAGATGCACACTTATCAATCTCTTGAAACACATAGAGGAAAATGAGGAAAAAATATGTAATAAGTCATCTGCTAACCCTCTTAATAATGTTAAAAAAAGCTGTATGGAGAGATGCAAAGAAAAATTAAGTCAAAATAAAGGGATTAGATATTTGCAGATAAACTTATAAAATTATATGAGAAGACAAAACACATAGCACACAGGTTACAGAGGCAGCACTGCTGTTAGTTCCACTATGCTTCCTTAAAATTTCTGAGTACCAATTTCCATATTAGCCAGTTTTTCCTGATTTATACATCGTGTGGGCAACCCCATTTGCTTTCCTTATCCATGGAATGTGAATGAGATCTGTATGAACTGCAGACTTCTCCAAAATTAAATCCTGCTGCAGATTTAAACATTCTACCCGAATACAGAAGACCCCAGCTTTTTAAAATTGCACAAGACGCAGCACTTCCACTGTTCCTCCAACTTTTGAAATGGAAATATAGCAATGCTTGAAGGGTTTTTAACAGTACATTAAATGCATCTGAAATGAAAACAAGACTACAGAATGTATACATTAATGTTATACAGCAGTAACAAGACAGCAAGGAAAAATGACTACTAAATGTAAAAAACCAAAACACATGAAACAATCTTACATACTTCAGATACTGCTGCAGCAGTAAATGGGCAATAATTCTCTCCAGCTCCTCTCGAGTGTGCTTGGGTGGAGTAACTTCAGGGACCCTGAATTTGGACACCCCTTTCCCAGACCAGGCATCGATTAATTTCAGTGGGGTGAGTTTCTCACTCATGCTGTCAGCTTGCTCAAGGATCTTTATTAGATCACTGCAGTATCCTGTTACATCCATCTTCTCACATTCTGCAAATAAAAGTCAAGGAACATTTAAATAGAAATCTCTTTGTAGTTATAGTTATATGTAGCTATAAATGCATATATTTGTGCTATATAATATCAAGGCTTTTTTTGTTTTGCTTTTAAACTAACTTGGCAACAAAAGGCCACAAAAACTGATATTCATAATAAAATCTGCACCCTGAAAACAGTCAGTAATACAAGCACAGGTCACAAAATTTGCTTACAGTTTTTTCTACACCAGGTATTTCTTTAAATCATCTTTTCCCATGTTCTCTGTCCTTTACCTACCCTTCTCTCTACAGCAGTTATCACACATTCTGTTGCAGTTTGCAGAATCCCACACTTCATCGAAGTGGTGGGCTATGAGCACCCGGCGACACCTGAAGAGCAGAGAGCAGAGGGGGCTATAGATCCCAGGTGGATATGTAACACCTGCCTTATACAGCATGAAAATGGCAAAAAAGGTCCTAGGTACAGCTCAGATCTCAAAACAAGCACAAAGAATTACCAGAGGAAAAATCAGAGAACAAATACAGCAACACCAGTATTCCCTATCAGCTATGCCAATACTGGTGTAGGAACAGTTTGGTTGAAGCACAAGAGTATAATCTGCAGTTTCAAGAGAATGAAAAATGGTAAGAATATGAACTCATTGCTACACTGAGGCCACAAAAGGCTTTACTCAATGCACCAGTTGTCCACAACATGGAGACAGATGTTTTCCATTAAGTATTCTAAATATCAGTGAAGCAGATGAAGCAGCAAACACATGTGCATTCCTATGTGGCCATTAAACACTGTAGCTCAGAGTCAAAACCACAGAACTCCATTATTTCCTCTGACTGGGATTTGAAATCCAAACAGTGTTTGTTGACAGATATTTCACCTCAACATAACCACTTCCAAAATTGTATCCTGAAGCTGGCAAGCTTGTTCCTATTTTTATGAGTGGTTTTCTTTGGTGATGGATTCATTTTGGTTTTGTTTCAGGTTTTTAATTTTGTTTTGTGTTTTTTTTCCAAATGCCCCCTAAAAACCCCAACAAAATTAGCCCATTTAAAAACTAAGCAATCAAGCCACAACAGTAACTTACTTGTTCATATTTTGGCAATAAGACACCATATCATACAGCTTCTCTTGGCCAACATTTTCCATCACCACCATTGAGCTGATTCTGAATATATCTCCAAACCCATAATACAAAATGCAGTCAGCCTTTTGGTCATCTCTACCTGCAATGCATTAAAATGAACAGATAATTGCAATCTCAACCTATTGCCCCTCAAATTCCTTGACACCACATAGATTCAAATCTGCCTTTAAAAAAGTAATGAGATAAACAAGATAAAAAAAACCTCAAAACACTGCAAAATGTTTTTGGGTGCGGAGTTTGGCCATAACATGTATTTAGTGCTGCTGAACATTGATCAATCCTTAAAATTCCCTGCTCTAGACTCCCCATCCCACCTGTATTTCTGAAATTCATACAGGGATTAAACCTCATCTAGAGGCAATCTGAGCAGATCACACATCCCAGGTAATATACAAAATAAAAAAATTAAAATTGTATATCAAATCTGTATCATTTTATTCTGGCAAGCCACAGATTTAATGGAAAATCAAGTATTTAAAAAAATGCTGAGGGGAGGTCTAGATACCCAGTAATTCTTTGTTACATTGCAGTAGAGGCCTGGTCATGAATGCAGTTTATATTTAAAGCCTCTTTACAGAGGCAGTTTCATTACACCCTTTGAAAACTATCTCAAAGGCAAGAGACTTAACACAAATGCCCAGAAAATTGAAGGACAGTTTTACTGGTGTAATGGATGTAAATGGCAACTTTGCAAAAGCCCCTTTCTGCAATACCTGCACGTCCACTCTCTTGGTAGTAGTTTTCCATGGACTTGCTCATAGAGTGGTGAATTACAAACCTCACATCAGGTTTATCAATTCCCATGCCAAAAGCAACAGTTGCCACTACAACCTGTGAAAAAGAAAAAGATTAAGAAATCAAGATACCAAACCACAATTTGTTTAAATAAGACATTAAGTCCATGTAAAGTATTTACTTAACCTGGATTTGATTTGTTGCCCATCCTTTATGAACTTTGGTTTTATATTTAGCATCCATGTTTGCATGGTAAGTCCCTGCTTTGATTCCCAGTTTCTGCAAACTCACAGTAACTTGCTCAGAATCCTTCTGAGAAAAGCAGTAAACAATTCCTGTACAAAAATGAAAGAGGCCTCATTGTAATGCCCTAAAAAGGCCAAACAATCCCCAATACTTAAAAACAATTGTGAAAGCTTTATTAACTTATGAAATAAATAATTAAAAAGCATTATACAGTCTTTGTGCCCGTTTAGTCCATAGTATTGGTATTCATGAAGGAAAATCCGGTTATCAGCTTGGACCTGAAGGCTAAAGGGGAAATACAGGTGCCAACCCATAGAACCATGGAAGCATTCTATTAATATTCAAGGAAGACAATGCTTATTAAAGCTTTTTAAAGGGGTGCTATGCCTTATGACATCTATAGCACCTCACCTGAGATTTCAGTTAAATCTGCATTTTGTCATTAGTCAGGCTGGGCTAATGTCATCCTGTTCTTTTGAGAGTTTTCAAGGCCTTCTAAAAGTTTTCTATGCCTTCTGATGTTTACATATTTATACTGAATTTTCTCACACTGTTCTTGTAAATAACAATTGCTTTGCATTCTTCTTTGTGGGTGGAAAGAATTGATGGACTATTGGTTTGACCAGTGTAGTTGGAGAGGTGGCAATTTCATTCTCAAATCCACTGTCACTTTTGATATTCTACATGTAGTGGAGTCAGAAAATAAAATCTCTTTTTTGGGTTCTTTTCTTTCCCCTTTTACAGCTAGCATCCATGTGTGAGTTATTTTGTGTCACAGTGTGACAAGCTAAATCAGGGATTACACACAAAGCCATGTGATTTTTGATCATCTTAGCACAGTTTGCGCGAGCTGCTCCTCACAGCCACAGTGCTCCAAGCAGAGACAGGGACAGACTGCTGCTCCAGAACCTGGGTTCTGCTGCCTTGGCAAGATGTCTCTCCTCTTTACTTCCACTACAGAATTTATTGATTACACAAGTTCAACTCTTACAATTCTGCTTTTATCTCCAATTCACCCCATAACACCCATTTTGGACACTGAGTAACCTATGACTCTTCTGATCAAATATAAAAAATATGTTAAAGATAACAAATATCCTGACACATGTGTAGTAAATAATGTGTGATTTAAGAACAAAGAGATCACCTTTTCTGAGCCTTGCTTTTACAATCTTAAACCTTCCTATTATTACCTATGTAAACATTGTTCTATAGACATCAACATTCCAGTTAAATACTTCCAAAGATACAAGTGAACAGTAAAGATATTTAAACATTAATGAATGAAGAAAGAAATTATTCATGGTATGGATCTGACTAAATTTCATTTATTCTAATGCTGGATGTTTAACGTATGGAGGAGGCAGAATTTCTTCACATGTTTCAAGATCATTTGAAAACATCCTAACATCCCTGCAATGCTAAATCTTATGAAAGAACATGTGTCATTTGTGACACTTTTTACCTGACATTCCTTTGTATCTTCCATTAATGGTCTTAACTATATCCTCAATGAAATCTTCATTATTTGAAGGCTTATGCCGAACCTCAAAAATATATCAAGCACATGTCACAGTTCAAGTGGGCAGTCTGCCAAACAACTTATTTTACTTTTTCCAGTATAATAAATACAACTATTTTCTGTTAAAAAAATTACTATACTATTTTTATGAACAGTCCATTGAAAAACAAACATGCAAGTTTTCCCCACCAAGAACGATAAACAAATGTGCAGCCAAAGTGAAAATTCACAGAATTCACAGCACAGCAGAATAATAAACTTTCTGCCATCAGAGGACTTATTTTCCAACAGGGTGAAGCTGTCTAAGCCTGCTGCCTGTCCCTCTCCCTGCAGGAGACAGCACAACAGCACAAACCAGGTAACAAGGCGTACCTCATAGTAAAGGTTGGGCCGATTGAAGGAAGCAGTAAAGGTAATGCACTTCTGAACGTGCAAAATGTTCTGAGCATCTTTTAAAACATGATTGGTAGCTGTTGCTGTCAATCCAATCAAGGGAGTATTGGGAAACTGTCTTTTCAGGATACCAAGAGACTTGTAGTCTAAGCAAGAAAACAAAAAGGGAAAAGAAAAATATTTCTCATACCACAAATGCAAACTCAAAAAAGGCGTTCATGTAGATAGTATTTAATGGGGTTATACTGCAATAAATGTTATTACTGCTAATCTACTACAGTACTAATTTATACATCCAAAGGAAGTAACAAGCAGGTTGCACTTAGCAAAACAGATGTCGTCTAATTGAATTTTAAAGAATCAATCACATAATCATTTGGGTTGGAAGACACCTTAAGATCATATTGCTCCAACCCCCTGCCATAGCCAGGGATACCTTGAACTAGCCCAAGTTGCTCATTGCCCCATCCAACCTGGCTTGAACACATTCCAGTGATGAGGCATCCATAACTTCTCTGGGCAGCCTGTGCCAGTGCCTCATCACCCTCACAGTTCTTCCTAATACCCACTCTAAACTCAGTTTGAAGCCATTCCCCCTTGGCCTGTCACTCCAACCTCTTGTAAATAGTCCCTCCCCCATCTTCTTTTAGGCTCCCTCCAGGTATGGAAAGACTGCAATTATCAGTCACAATTCAGAAGGCAGAAATGTATGGAAAGAGAAATTCTTCAAAAGTTAAAAAATAAGTGTGGCATTGTATTAACCAACATTCAGGTTATTTTGCAGGTCTGTTTTTACAAACAGCTTTTGAGTAAACAGAGCTTTTCTAGTAAACAAGTAATGTGGAATTTGGATACATAGACCAGAGAGTAATAATAAAAAATTTTAAGGGCTCAGTACGGCTGCCTTCAAACGGAAGTGCAGCCAGAGGTACATATCCAAATTCCACACTGCCTGTTGAACTAGCCTGGCTCTTGGTTCAGGCACCACTTCTTAGCAAAACTGCTAAGAGAGACTTTACAGTTAATATTGCTTCAAATCAGGTTTTCTTTCAAAGACAAAGAAACAGCAGCCAACAATATTCTACAATCTCCAAAATAGGAAAAATAATTAAATACATTTTCTTTCCCTGTAAGTGAAGGGCATTTGTTTCCACTTGCTTTAGAGAAGATTAAAATATATCTCATGAATTTACAAAATGCTCTACCTCCTTCATCAGGGAGTGGTGTACAGAATGAGACTTTCCCGTAGCGGTAGATTAAAGGTAACTATTGTTCATATTAAAGATGCCAAGCAAAACCTTTGATTTTATAAACCTCCAATTAAAGTAAGCAGAATAAGTAATTTTTCAGAATACTGACAGCAAAATCTACGTTAAAATCATAATTTGCATGAACTTAGATCCTGGATGATTTGTGAATTAAAGGCCTTGAGCTAACACAGGTATGTGTCACACATTAAGAATTCACTTAACACATGAAGGAAGCAGCTGGCCTTATTTCAGGCCCAGCTCATTATTCACTGACTCCAGAACAACCCTGCAAAGGGGATTTCTGAGGATCATACCAGGCCTGAAGTCATGGCCCCACTGACTGCAGCAATGCACCTCATCCACAGCGATGCGAGCCAGGCACCCGGCCTGATAAGCCTTCTCCAGCTTGGACATGAACATTTTGCTCTTTGCAATCTTCTCAGGGGTCACATAAATGAGCTTCAGCTGTGAATTCCTCTTCAGCATTTCCGTGTGGACCCACTTCACGTGCTCCTGTTCAAACCAAAACAAGACATCAGGGGGTAACAAACTGGGACAACACACTGGAGCTGCTTAGTGCTAAGGCTCTTAAGAGGTGATTAGCAATTCATAAGGTGTAATTAACAGACTGATAAAGTGTTCCACGGTATTGACCACTATGAGCCTTTGTAGAAGATCACTGTATAGACAATGGTCGTTTTAATACTTAGAAAATCCATGATGGAACTTTGAAGCAAAAACACATATTCAACACTTTGCTTCTTCATCGGATGGTATCAGTATTTCCCCAACAAACTGTGATGTAACAAACCTCCCTGTGATACCACAAGTGTAAAATAATGCCTTGCACACAACAGTGGTTTTTATTACTGAGTTTTCAGAGCACTCTGCATCAAATCAGGCTTCAAGTTTGGCACATTGCATCAAGCAGTGACTTATCAAATCCAGTGTAATCATGTGCAAGTTAATGATCACAGCCTCCTGCTAGTCAGGAAAATAACTGTAAAAAAGCAATTGCCTACTGGGAAATGAGTTGCTTCTTGGCCTCTGGATCAAACAACTCACCATCCTATAGTAAGAGATAGATAATTATATGTAAAAGCCTGCACTGCTCAACATGGTTGTAGTGGACAAAAATCACCTACTCCAAGTCTAGAAACTGAGTAAAAATCTACAACACACATCAGCCAAAGGTACTTCACATCCTCTAAACAGCCCAAGAAATCTATCTTTTCCACAGAAGGTGCTGATTCCCATGTGGTGTTGTCACTAAAACATGAACACAAGATACTTAATCATTTTACCCATATCACAGCACCCTCCTGGGCAGATACTGTTGCTAGAACAGCATTAGCTGATAAATCTGTCTCATCCATTCAACATTCACAGGTAAGGAGATGCCAGCACGTACACCACAAAACACATGAACTTAAACACACCTTGCTGCTTGAGGCATTTAATAAAGCTGCAGAGATACCAAGCTGCTCCAAAACCATGAGCTGATCTTCCATGAGAGATATCAAAGGACATATCACCAGTGTGAAACCTGTAACAATCATTGTGCAGTTCAGATGTCACAAATATCTCCTCTAATTCTTTTTTACTGATGCATCACCCCTGCTCTGAAGAAATTGCCAAATGTAAGCTTAAGCTTCATACACAGCAGAGGATTCTCCTCCTGGATAGCTGACAAGTGAGTGCCAGATCACACAGGGATAATTCTTATTAAATGTCCACAACATACACTTCCTTTTAAGGTCTAGACCACAAACACAACTGAGCTCCAATAGACAGGGTACAAAAATATACAAAACAAGCTGGATATCTGTGTCATGATTTGCCACAGAACTAAGCAGTGACAGGGAGTGGTAAATTTGGCCTTTGTAAATAAGTAAACTTCCAGTGCAATTGGATGAGTTATTAAAAATAAACCAACCAAACAAAAACAACACCAAGTAATGTTCATTCTCCAAATAACTATAAAATGAAGAAAATAAATCTAATTCTTTTTATTATGCCCTTTTTTTCCCCATTACATACCATCAGAACAGACAGCTGGTAACTGGTAACAAAGGCTCTTCCCACCACCTGTAGGCATGACAAGAAATATATCCTTCCCTGCCATTGCAGCATTTACTGTTTCAAGTTGCAGGGATCTAAACTTCTGGAGTTTAAATCTGCTCTGCAGTGCAGTTTTTATCTTCTCATACCATGGAAAATCTGTAAAGGGAAAAAACCAACTCAATAAGCACATTTCATAAGCAAATTAAAATATAAGAAGGAGGAGTAATTTACATATTCGATAACTAAATCTTGCAGTGACACAATTTTAGAACTGGGAAAGTGTTTAAAGATTCATAATGGCACAGAAAAAGCTCCACACAACCTGAGTCTATATACACCAAATTCCAGGGTGGACCTTTGAAAACTCAAATTGTAAACCAAATTCACCTCCAGACCGAAGCAAATGGATGTGAACTACAGATAAACTTCAGAGTGCTAACGATCATGTTAACTCATTGGTACAAAATAACTAGCAATTAGAATCCCACCTTGAAAATAAATAAAACCAGACATTGAGCCCTACAATAGTTACTCCAATGCTTCCTTCATACAAATGCAGTAGTATAAAGAAGGAGGGATACAATTTTTTCATATATTCCATCAATAATAAGCATTTATTAAAAAAATAAAGAGGGGGAAAAGTTGTTTAATCTTCCCCCAAATCAACACCCCAATGTGCTTATAATAGTTTTTTTCTTTTCTTCAACAAAGACCGAAAGACTGCATTTTTAAAAGATGTAACACTGTAAAAAATTATGCTTCCTGATGCACTTTTTGGTACTATTAAAATTAAAATGCAGAAAAACTGTGGGAGCTCCAGGTTTCACCACATACAATGCAAGAATCAATTTTGGGACTTGAGTTGACATTGCAAAGAAATTTACAAAGAGCATAGTTAAAATCCAAGGCTCTCTGAAAAAAAGAAAAGTCGCCCACTGGCCTCCATGAGCTTTATACTGGGAACAAATTTAGCTGCTGCTCTTGTTTAATACGTACACAGTATCAGATTGCAAAGACATTAATTTTCAAAGCACAGGAGGTGAGAATTAGGCATAGAACTACACAAACAAAATTATTAGTTCAATAGAATAATTTGCAATTATAAAGTATCAGTATTCTTACATATGCATTAATACTCCTCAAACACAGATAAATATGGATTCAACTACAACATTAATTTCATTTTTAAAAAAACGAAAAAAGGTGTATATCTATGACAGATATAGGCATTTTCATTTTGAAAATTAAATTAAAAAGCAGAAGAAACCCATAATATCTGAGTCAAATTTGGCAAGGTATAACATAGCCAAGAAGCAGCAACTATTCAGGACCTCTTAATGTCTAACCTGAAAGACAGCAGCCCTCCCACCACCACGAGGCACTTGCCACTTGCACTAATTCTACAATAATAATGTATTCTAGGTTATTTTTGGCAGTCAGCATCTATCTAATTTGCATTAATTTAGTAAGACAGTGAGGCTTCATGATCCATCACAAACACTACCAATGTCCGACCCACTCAAGCAAGAGGAAACACAAAACCAGCAAAAACCAAATCTAAGTACAAAATTGTCATTATCAAATCCTGAGAAAATCCAAAGCAATTTGTTTTAGAACACAAACAAGGAGAACTATTGCAATGTAAGCATTTAGTATACAAATATTGCAACAAACATTTATTCTGTGATTCTAAGAGCAAATCAGATCAAATAGTAACTTTGCAACAAGCAAAGAATTAAAGTAGTTATAGCAGGCCATTCTGACAGAACAGATAAGTCTGCCCAGAAGAACTCAAGATTAGTGTTTAGCAATGTCCAGCGAGACAAGTATAAACATTACCTCATTACCCTGGCATGTCAGCAAGCTGACTAAAATTATATAGGACAATATCATTATCCAAACAAAACTCTGCAGTTTCCCCTACTGAATTAGTTCACCTTTCTGTTAAAATATTAGACTTTGACTCTGCAAACCTTTTTTGTTCCATTCCTCAGCTGAGGTTTCAGTGTCTTTACTTCCACCTGCCTCCAAGTCTCCTGAGGACTGTTTTATCAGATTCTTTACTCTCATCTTCTTTTGAAGGAGTTCCTGCTGCTTATCCACAAGCTCCTGTATCTGCATCTCCACTGCTTGCAGCTCATTCTCAATGGACACCAGCACCTCCTCTAGCACTGCAGGGACAATCAAGGAGAAGGCACAATAGAGACCACAGCCATGTGCTGATGCAAGTTTTAATTGTATTGACTGCACTCCAGCCAATGATCAAGTTGTTCATAGAGAGCATTTGTTTACATGTGAGAAGCAACATTAACATTGGCAAGTTAAACTCACGCACCAAGATCTCCCTCCTCCACAGAACAAGAGGATCTGCTGAACAACAGGGTTTGGATATAGAGGGAAAATGCTTTTACAAACAAAAGCCATCCTTCACATGTGAAAGAAGTGAAGAAAATGCTCCCCAGAAACTCAGGTTACACAAGTGGCTCTTTGGCAGGATTTTGCCTCTGCCCATCCCAATATGCATGTGTATGAATTGCAGATTGTTCTAGAACCCAATCCCTGGAGTTCAAAAGAATAATTAACACATACACCTGCATGCCAAGCACATATTCCAGAGCCAGGTCAGAAAAGCATCAGAAGGAATTCCTTCCTCCCCCACACCCAGAAACCCCAAGAGATTTTGGCCCATCCACAGCAGATACGGTAATATGGTTATGGAAACAAAAATGTGTGAGATGGAAAAAATATCTTCATCTCAAATAGCACAAAATGGTGATAACTGTCTTCCTAAATGCCTACTGCTACTCAGCAGAAAAGAGTGTCTTAAAATACAATGCACATTTTTAAAATATTGAAAACCAAGTAATTTCCTTGACAAATTTGATTTTCATCATGCAATAGCTTGGGTTGGAAGGGACATTAAAGCTCATCTCATTCCAACTCCCCTGCCACTGGACCAGGTTGCTCAGAGCCCCATCCAACCATGCCTTGAACACTTCCAGGGATGGGGAATTTTGGTTTCGTTTTACCCAAGAAATGAAAAGCTATCCAGTAAAATATTTTTTTCTTCAAATCTTAAGTATAATAGCACAGACCCCACGAACTCTCTTATATATGCATTAAATTCATGTAAATAACAATCAGTAGCATCAAGTGATTGTCTTGTTAGCTAAGAGACAGCAAAATGAACACATGGAATATTAATTATGGATTACCTGCAACAGCTGTCATCTTTGGAGATTAAAGAATGTTACCTTTACGAGATCTTATTTAACCAAGCCACTGTCACTAAAAAGAAAATGAAACAAATATATTTTAAAATATATTCTATAAGTAAACCTTCTCAGCTTAGAACAAATTTACTGCAGGACATTCTTCATTACCAGAGCTGTTAGTGTAACAGTTTAAGCACTAGTTAATTTAATTTGCTCACATAAAGAAGCCCCACTAGATGACAACTGCTTTTTCCCTTCTGCAAAATGGATAAACACAAACTCACAACCAATTTCCAAGGCCACAGCTCACCAGGCTTCTAAATGAACCCAGGTGACCTTTAACCAAGTCATACATTTCCTGCAAGAGGAATGCTCCAAGGTAGACCAGTCACTCACCAAGTGCCCATTACCAGTTTTGATCTCACCAAAGATTATTTTACAAAAAAAAGTCTGAACACATTATACTGTGCCCCTTAGAGAAGCAGCCGCCATAACACCTACAGCATCATTAAGGAGGAAGTGAAAACATGCTTTGGTTT
The DNA here is from genome assembly GCF_048771995.1 of Taeniopygia guttata. Lineage (NCBI taxonomy): Eukaryota > Metazoa > Chordata > Aves > Passeriformes > Estrildidae > Taeniopygia > Taeniopygia guttata. The sequence continues at coordinate 58,118,909 of NC_133025.1, forward strand.
AGAGAATGGGATCGATTTTGAACAGATCATCAGTGGAATGAGCATAGAATTTAATATATTAGCTCATTATTTGAACAACAGTCTTTGTCACATTGTACCTTAACAATATCAAACTCAAGAAATTTATATTTTATCTTACTGCATCTTGAACTATTTATTACATAGATGGAAGCAAAGTCCAGGGGAAGGTGAAAGGGAACAAATTCAGCAGATCCTGACTACCAGCTGATTCCACCATAGCAAAGATCTTCCCCACTCCTATAAATGCAGAAGGAAATATATATTAAAACTGATGTGTGAATAAAACACTTCCGCATCACCCAGGGCCGGACCCTCTTAATCACCTTAAGTCGCCGTCAGGGGCGGCGACTTCACCGCCTCCCGGGGCAACCTAGTCCCATGTGGGAACATTCACCCGCATACAGTGTGAATGTTTACCAGCATACAACTATATCCAGAGAACATATCCAGTGCAATGTTCCCAGCACTCCTCACCCACACGCCAGCCGCGGGCACGGCGCTTGCCGGGCCGGAAGCCGCTGCTGGGCAGGGCTGCGGGACGGGGCGGGACGGGGTGGGACGGCCGGGCGGGACAGCCGGGCGGACGGACGGGCGGGCAGGGAAGGCGCCGCTCGGCGGGTGCAGGACGGAGCGGGATGGATGAGAAAGGGACAGAGGCCGCCAGGGCCAGCACCTCGCTGCCGTGTCCTCCCGTGCGGCGGGCTCAGCCGTGGCTCGGAAATAGCTCCCACAGATGCCCCAAGGGCTAATGCCCGCCGCGTTCCCGCATCCCCTGTCTTTTATCTTTAATCCCTTAGCCCTTACCCCTCACCCCTCCCGGCTCCCGCTCCCACCTGCGCCGCGCGCGCCGGCCCCGCCCCTTCCGCCTCCCGCCATCAGCCAATGGAGCTCGGGGCCCGGCGCAAGCGCCGCCCCTCCCGCCAATCAGCGCCGGCCGCGGGCCGTGGGCTGGGCAGCGCGCCCGCGAGGCCATACAAGGCGGCTGCTGATTGGCGGCCGACGCGACCAATGGGCGGGCGGCTCTCGTGCAGCGGGGTGCGTGTTTCCGGAAGACGTGGCCGCCGCCGCCGGTTCCGCTGCCGCCCGTCCCGGTCCCGGTGCCGCCGCCACCATGATCTCCCTGTCCGACACGCAGAGTAAGCGCTGCCGCCGCTCCCGCCGGGCAAGCGCGGAGGGGCCGCCCGCTGCGGGGCTGGGGGCGGCGGGGGGTCCCAGGGCGGCCGGGCCCTCATCCTTTGTCCGCGGCGGGGCCTCCCGGGAGCGGCCGGGCAGGGTCCGGCTGGAGACCGGCTGGGCCCCGCGGCGGGGTGGGGGCGGACAGGGGTGGGGGAGCTCTCGCGGCCGCATCCCCGCAGTGGAAGGCGCGGGGGCGGTAGCGGCGGGGAGCGCGGCAGTGGAAATGGGGCGGAGAGCGGCGGGTGTGCGCCCGCCGGGACCCTCGCCCTTAGGAGAGCTCTGCCGCCAGCGCGGCCGGCGTTTGTCCGGGCTGCGAGTGCTCGGTGTGCTGTGCTGCGCTGCGGCCTTCGTTGGAAGGGACCCTAAAGATCATCTCGCTACAGCCCCTGCCATGGGCAGGGACCCCTTGCACTGTCCCGGGCTGCTCAGAGCCCGTCCAGCTGGCCGGAACACTTCCAGGCATGGGGCAGCCACAGCTTCTCTGGTCCACCTGCTCCAGTGCCTGGCTAGCCTAACAGGAAAAAACTTCCTGTTACCTAACCTAGCCCCTGTGTGGGTTTGTACCCATGGCACTTGGAGCGCTGGGAATGAATGAATGAAAGCTGAGCGGTAAACAAAGTAACGCTTAGCTCCCCTCTTGCCGTGTACCTCCCGGTGGACGTCAGTGGTCTGGAACCGTTTAATTATCTCGGTAGGAAATAGTTTTACTGTGCTGCTCTTGCTGCTACCACACCAAAGGTCTGCAGCTGATGCTGAGCGGGCTTCAAGGTGAGGCCAAGAGATAGAAGTGAAAAATAGTAAAAATATTTGTATGCGGCCATAGTTTTGTTTCCACTAAAGTGCTTGGAAATAGAGATGAAAGAAACGAAAGTAAAGAAGTTCCTAAGGGTGTCCTTAGCCAGGAGCACCGGTGGTGTCCTGGGTGCTCTGGGAAGTGTGGCCGGCAGCTCAGGGCCATCCTGCCCCTCTGCCTGGCCCCACGGAGGGCACAGCTGGAGGGCTTTTCTGTGCAGTCCTGGGCTCCCCAGAACAGCAGGGACAGGGAGCTGCTGGAGAGGGGCACGGACATGGTGAGGGCTCTGGAGTATCTCTGCAGTGAAGAGGGACTGTGGGAGCTGGGCCTGTTTATTCCAGAGAAGACTGAGGGGGATTCCATTAATGCGTGTAAATATCTCAAATGGAGGCCAAGAGGACGGTGCCAGACTTTTCAGTGGCGCCCAGCAACAGAACAAGGAGCAGTGGCCACGAAGTGAAGCACAAGGAGTCTAATCTCAGCATGAGGAAGCCCTTCCTTACACTGAAGGTGGCAGAGCCCTGGAACCATGTCCCAGGGAGGGTGCGGAGTGTCCTTCTCTGGAGCCATCCCCAACCCACCTGCAGACATTCCATTGTCACCTGCAGCAGGTGGCACTGCCTTGGCAGGGGGTTGAACTGGATGATCTCCAGAGGATCCTTCCAGCCCTAACAATTGTGATTCCATGATAACAGCTTAAGCTGCAGGGTAAAGGACAATGATAGGCCTTTGATTTAAATGACCATCTCATGTATGGTGCATTTCTGGTATGATTGCCACAGAAGGAAATGAATCTGCCTGATAAGCACCACAGCATCAGTTATGAAGGAGGGTGTGAAAAATCTAGGAAAAAAAAAAGTTAAATTTGGTAGCAGGATACTGGAAATTGAGGTATTGGAGAGCCAGTTAAGACCAAGGATGAAGACAGGCAGCAGAGTTTAGCAGCATTCAGGGTCAACGATTTCTTGAGATACTCCGATATTGTGCTGTTACTGGGATGATTACTAATCCTTGGGGTTAACTTTTAGGTTTCTGATTGATTAAACCCTTGTGGGCTTTACTTTTGCCCTTAACTTTCTGTTTGGAGTATCTGTTGGGCAAAAAAATAAAACTCTCTTCAGAAAGAGACTCACTGTTTTTATTTTGCTTGGTGCCTCATGTGGGACCTTCAGCTATTTCCAGTGCTAAGACTGTTGGTTTTAACTATCAGAGACAGGAGTATTAAATAAAATACTCTGACATTTAGGGGTTTTAAGTGTGGGTTTTTTTCAGTTTTTCTGAAATTCTGAAGATAGTTCATCAGATATTTTAAAATTCACTGCTGTCTGGAAAAATACAGAGTTAGCCATAGAGTCACCGGTAGAGTAGTGTGATAAATACCTGGAGAGAACCACTGTTGATGTTTGGAAAGTTAATTCTGCAGCTGTAGTTTAGAACATAATTTTAAGTGGTCCATTGAATGGTGCTACAAACCACCAGTAATTGCAAAAGAATTCACTTAGCTTTTCCCAAATTCAATTTTTAATACTAAAACATACTGCTAACAAAATAATAGTTATGCATTGAATATAAACTGTATTTGTTTTTGTCTTCTAAAAGTCTATAGCACACAATTCCATTTTATTTTGCACTATATTATGCACAGTAAAAGAGACTGGCAATATGCATTGTCTGCCCTAATCTTTCACAAGCAATCTATCTTAAGTTTGAATTTTAAAATCTACTAAGCTGTTTTGACACAGTGCTGCAGTAGTCTTGCACAGCTTATGGAATTTCTGGAGAAACATTGATGAAGATTTGTTCCATTGTCTCAGGAAATCATAATAATCCAGAATAAATACAACCCCGCTAGTGTATATTTCTAGGCATTGATATGTTGTATTTGACTAATGTGGGAAAGCTCTTCTGGCACAGGAAAAAACATTTTAAAATAGTTTGCTCCCTCTATAAATATTCATAGTTTGTTGTTGAAAAGATTTTACACAAAATGCCAGCACTTTTTCTTCCTCTGAGAAGTGTAATTAAATATATTTACAAATTCTGATACAAATCAAGGCAGTAACACCCTCTGCTGAAATACCAGCACTGGAGGATAATAGTCCTGGACCATTCCTCTTCTTCCAGCAGTTATTTTGGGATAATGAGAATAATGTTCCTTTCTCTTTTTTCCTTTTCCCTCCACTAAGCAGAGAACATGGGTGACTTCTGCAGTGAATCAGAGCCCATTGTGGCAGAAGTGATGACAAACAGATTTGGGGTGATTAGAGAGGTGTCAGAGCGTGCCTCCTTGCCAGATCCGTACCTTGAGCTGTGTCTGGGAGGAGCGAATACTCACTTCCCATGACTGCGTATTTATCTTGCTGGCAGCTGGTAATTCCTCTGGAATTCTGCCTCCAAGTGTTTTCCTTCCAGAATACAGATTGTTTCTGCTCTTCTGAAGTAAAGAGTACTGGAGAAAAGGGCACTTGTGATTGTTACATTGCCTTCAGTCAGCAGATCCATTGAAAATACAATTTGCAATTCTGTTTTTCATTGTAAACAAGTAAGGAGAGTGCTTGTAGTAAATTGATTGGCTTGAGTTACTTAGTGCTTTTAATTGTGGGGTGTTAAAATGCTCATAGTTAAAGTTTGAAGTGGCAGGGTATATTATAGAACTACAGCTCTAACAGCATGTGCTTTGCAGCCTTGCTGAAAGCCAAGCCCTTGACAAAGTTTGGGGAGTGGAATATTGCTGTAACAAATCTCTGAGCTGTGTTGAAATTTATTTCCAATAACTACTTGGAAGTCCTGAAACAGGCATAATTATCCTCCTTTACTCCCAAGCTCATCAAGCAAGAGCAAACGACCAACTACATCAACAAAGTGCAATTAAAATACATGGAGGCAGATCTGGCTAAGAGTAGCAGTGAGGGCTGTGATTGTTGATGTGGTTTTTTGTTTGTGTCAGGACAGGCTACACAAAACTACTTGGAACTTCAAAATACACATATTAGTATAGTATTCGGGTGGATTTTGCTAAGCTATTTTTGTTTTGTAATTTGGAAACCTGTAGGTTTCTATGTCTGGTCACAGTGAAAACAATTATAAATGCATGTGTTTGCAGCCCTGTTGCTGCTGTTCCTGGTTTTTCCTCTTCCATTCAGTCTATGTGAGAGTCAAAGGAAGGCTTTAGGGATTTAAAATTAAAAGCAAGATGTATTTCTAATAGCAGTCTTCAAGAGACTTTAGAGGCTATAGTCAAATGGTAGTTTTAACCCTAGCTTGACATTTCTAGCCCATTTTCTCATAAAAACCTTTCATCTTGGTTTCCCAGTATTTCTTGAGCATCCTTTGCGGAACTCAAACTTTATAGAACTGTTTAGCCTGGAAAAAAACCTTTAAGAGCATTGTGTCCAGCTGTTAACCTAGTACTGGCCAGTCCATAATAATAAGCAAATATATAAAGTACAAAAGGTATTTTTTAAAAATCTGCAAATTAAGATCATAAAATGAAAAATTTCATATAATGAAACTGCTGTGCAACACTAGCAGTATAGAGATATTGTATTTATGTGTAATGTAGATCTACCGTTTAATTAATAAAAATTAAATATGAAGTATGAAAATTATACTTGAACATTAATCTCTCAATATTTAATATCTGCCAGTTTTGTGAAAACTGGCAATTGTCTGGAGACCCAGGCTAGTGCTTGATAGCTGTCAGCACATGTGTAACTTGGAAAAATCCTGCAGGATTCACCCAAGTTGTGTTCCATCTGGAAACTGCGGGGAGTGGAACTGCTGTGTGCAAGTCATGGGAGATGGCACATGAGGTCTGAGGAGGATGGAAAGGACCAGGGTACTTACATTACTATGGGACAGATAATGGGATAAGATCTGCAAATCCCAGACTATTCTGAATTAAAAGAGAAGGATCACAAGGATCATTGAGTCCAACCCTTCAGTGAATGACCTATATGGGAATCAAACCCAAGACTTTGGTGTTATTTGTACCATGTTCTGACCAGCTGCTCTAATCTAATGAAACAAAGTTTCATTATCTCTTTATAAACAATCCTCTTCTCCATACTAGTAATTATTTAAAAGGCATATATGTCTTTGATGTATGTATACATACTTGATTGCTTTTGGTTGCATTCAATTTCAGTGTCTTTCAGTGCCAAACATGGACTTTGTTATAAACAGCTTCCAAAGATCTGTCTTTTGAAGTAATTGGGGTCTACAAGATTTATGATTTACACTCAGGAAAGTTTCTAAATTTAAAATGTCTTTAGATTGGATGTTCTCATTTTTCCCCCAATTTTTATCTTTGACTTTTTCGTGGTATTATATTTTGTTACATGCCTAAATTTGTTTCTTTTTCAGAGATTGGAATGGGACTAACGGGCTTTGGAGTGTTTTTCCTCTTCTTTGGAATGATACTCTTCTTTGACAAAGCTCTTTTGGCTATTGGAAATGTAAGTGTCTTCTCTGCAGTGCTTAGAATGAAGTATGTGATCTATTAAAGATAAACTAAAAATAGAATAGCATGTTACCAGTTTGAAGCTGCTTGACAAAGATTACTGTGGTGATTTGGTATAAAGGAGGAGTTGTGCTCAGTAACAGGAGTGAATCATTTTTCCTGTTTGAGGTTAGAACAGCTCACACAGGTGTGATTATCACCTTGGGTCAGGCCTGTGGGATGTTGGCAGACAAGAAGCAGCTTGTTCCACAGTTGTGCTGCTGCAAATGTGATTTTTTTGTGATCCTCTAAGGTCGCTGTCAATTTAAGTATCTATTTGGATAAGAATCATTAAGTACATGCTAGCATATGTTTTGCAGTGCTGTAGGAGGAAAGAAAGAAAGAAATATGAATTGCTGACACTTCTGGTTTTAGAAGAGCCGGACCTCTTTCATGAAAGAGAGATTTAGTATCTTCAGCTTTTACCAAATCAAAGTTGTCACTCAAGCAGCACAGAAAATAAATCCTAGTTCTGGTACACAAAATTTCCAATCCAAATATCAAATGACAGGGTGTTTTCTGCATGTGATAGTCTCTGTGCCTCTGCTGCTCTCAGCTTTGCCAGCCAGCCAAAGCACAGTCTGGTTGGTAGAGGTTCACTCCCTCTTTTGCTAATGCCCAAAAGTCTGCAGCCAAACAGATCAGTTTCAATCTCAAACACTGAGATTCCCTGAAGGGAAATATAACATTGTGTGTCTGAATTTGGGTGCATTTGTTGAAGCATTGTTGTGAACCATCAAATCAAGCGTGCAGTGCAAGAGTGAAAAATGAAATAATGTTTATTTTTTCTTTTCCTAATGTAAGGTGGAAATACAAGCTCCTGTTTAGGGAAAATGAAAATGTAGGTAGGAAGAGACAATGACAGGCTATGCAGTAACCAAAGATAATGCAAGAAAAGGTACTGTATCCTTGCAGAGAGTTGTTTTTATTAAAAAAAAATATATCAGAAAGGGCAGGAGGTTCTGAGAAAGTGATTTATTAAATACCATCCACAGCTTAAACTTAAACTTGAGTAAAACCTGAGATACTATTGCTTTCTGAGCAAAAATGTTGCTGAAATAATTCTGAGTCCTGTTGCTGCACCAGAAATAGTTCTGACAAGTTGGGACTGGTGTGATGGTGTTCAGTCTATACTGGAACAAATAAATAAACAATAAAAAGGCTATGCACAGTAAAAACAACTGTTCAGCTTTTTCCTTCTCTGGCTTTGCACTGTGAGTAGATCAGTAGAAGCTGTTGAAGATGCCAGTGGCACAGAACAAAGGTGCTGTGATGTGTGTTAGTTTTTAGGAACCTCTGCTGTCACTAATACTAAGCTTCAGCACCACTTGTGGCAAAGATGTGACAGAGTAGATACAACTGTTTTCAGCAGATCTTTTGTCTTGAGTGTGTTTGGCAGAGACCACAAAGGGTAGACTCTTTATTTTCAGGCAGCTGAGAGCTACAAGTGCTTTAAGATGGAATTTACAAAAGAAAATCAGTAGTAAATTCATTCTCACTGACTGTGTTTTGGTATTAAAAGAAATTGTGCAAGAAAAGCAGTGTAATTTTATAAAAAAAAAAAATATATATATATGAACGTGGTTACATCCTGTACTTGGGAACATAATTATTTGTTTTCTTTCTTTGGTTTATTTTTATCTTTTCCAGGTTTTATTTGTGGCCGGCTTGTCTTTTGTTATTGGTTTAGAAAGAACATTTAGATTCTTCTTTCAAAAACACAAAATGAAAGCAACGGGCTTCTTCCTGGGTGGTGTACTCATAGTTCTCATTGGTTGGCCTTTAATAGGAATGATCCTGGAGATTTATGGGTTCTTCCTATTGTTCAGGTAAGTCTTCTCTTAGGAATCTATCTATTGTGTTAGGAATTTTATCTATGAATAAATATATTTGATAAAGTTGACAAAACAGCATCCTTTAAATGTTCATTTTGGGCAGATTTGATATGAAATTCTTTATTTACAGGTTGGTAAGTATTTTTCCAAGACTCAAATCTGCTAATGTTTGTGAGGCATTTACCAAAGTGACTTTGATGATGTTGATGCCTAACCAAAGAATTGTAAAGCTTCAAAATGTGTGGGAGCCCAAATTGTTAGCAGTATGAAGTTTAAATATCTCCTCATGGAAAAGGGAAACTTGGTACTTTTTTCAGTAGGGGGTTTGTCCTTTTCTTTAACAAATGGGGCAAAACATTTAGTTACAACCATCCTAGGTTTGTAACCTTATCACTTCATCACTATGTCAGCCCAGGGAAAATATGTTTTCTGTCATATTTCATTAGAATTGTGCCTTGGAGTCAGAACTGCTTGTTTGGGTTAGCAGTATCTTGACTGAGTTAAGGAAAAATGGAAATTCTATTTTTTTAAACAACAATCTTGAAACATGTTATAACTTTCACAATGTGTCATTTAAGTTCTTCATAAATGCAAGTGTAATAGTGAAAGAATTTGACTTATTACAGCTTGCATAGGTATCTATATTTTTATCTTTATTTCCATGGTTGAAGTTCTATGCTTCCCTACAGAAGAAAGCAAAAAATATGCAAAAATTAGAAAGGGAGGCTTCTGGTTGTTCTTGGACCTCTGTCCAGATGCAGATTGTTTCCCTAATGGTTATTGATCAAGTTTCAGACCTTGAAGTGTTCAGCGAATGGCTAAATAACACTGTTCCTGTTAATCAAAGTGAAACCATTGTTCTCATGGAGTTCTTTTTGTACTCAGTGAAATTGTATGTTAATCTGGTATTTAATTCAGAAAAAAAGTTTATTTTTGAAAACAAATCTGAACTTGGCTCCTACTGGAAACAGTGAAATTTCAGAAAATTAATTTAGTGTGGTTAATGTATTTCTTATTGTTCTGCTCTGTGTTACTCTGAATTCTGTCACTGCAAGTGTTGTGATAATCACAGTATTTCACTGAATACATTGTCACTTCTTGCATGTACTGCTTGGTTTAATCAGCCAGTACAAAGCAAGTAGAATGTGTTTCCAAAACATCCTCCTTTTAAAAGGATTATCTAGTGCTTGCAAGGTAAAACAATGTTGAGAGGTTTATAGAAGATCAATAGTTATCCCCAGGACTGTCCCTTAGTCTGAAGGGAATCAACAAGGGATTGATAATTCCGGGTGTGAATGTTTAGTTGATCTGTTTTCATTTAAATCATCTGGAGACCAGTGGTTTGGACTGAAAGATCTTAAATGTCTTTTCCAGCCTTGATGATTCCATGATTCTGTGACCATCTTTTCCAGGGCTCTTTAGTTGATAGAATCTAAATCCCTTGCTACAAAGCTGGCTAGTGACTACTTCAAATAAAGCTTTTTGTTTTGCTTCAGTCTTGTTCAGATCAGCCATCCTCCTCTTGTCAGCAACTTGCACCCTTCTGCAGTTACAAATGAAGTCTTTCCTTGAGCATCATTTTATACTGTTCCTCAGGATTCTGCTGCTTGGTTGCATAGCAGAAAATTGCCCTGGCTATTATGGGACAGCTGTTGTCATCTAAGGTGCTTTTGGAGCCTTGTTCAGATGACAGTCTTGCAGAGTTTTGGCTGACAGTATTATCCCTACTGTACTGACTGTTCCTTATTCTTGGACACAGCAGTTGTTTTAATTCTGTTACAAGTGGTTTGTGTGCCCTGCCTCACAATTTACTGGGCCGCTGAAATGATCTGGCCTTAAAAAAAAACCCACAAAAAACTCAGAAACTCCCCTTATTGGTGTGAATATTACCCAGTAAATAGTTCTTAGCAGGGTGGTGAAGAGGATGATGACTTGTGAAACTTCACTGTTTCACCGTGGAGCGTGAGGCCTCATTGCACATTAATCCTTATTCCACGCAGGGAATGCTCAGCACAAGATTGCTGGGAATGCCACCAGCTGCCTGCAAACAGCTGAGATACTGCTACAGAAAATTTGGTTTTCTGCTGCAGAAGTTAGGTGCAGAGTGCAGAGGCTACACCATAGCATCTGTGCCAGGCAACAACCCCAGGGTCATGATTCAAATCACTGACTTAAATTTGGGAAATAAATGAATACACAACTCTATCATGCTTCATTTTCTTTAGTTAATGTAAAGAGTATCATACGTGGTTTTAATTACTCAGAACTAACTTCACTTGTTTATACTTTGGGTCTTGAATATATTTTCTATAATATAAAGAGGAATTATCTCAAAATATGTATGCTAATTTTGAGAAATCAGTTTTCCTGACTAAGGTAGTCTCACTTGAGTTATTTTTTGATGAGTTGACTGAGAGTTGCCAGCTATGAAGAAAATTAAATCCATTTAAAAATACACCATTTCTTTCCTGGTTTTCTTTTTACTCTGATGAATGTGTATTGGTGTATTTGGTAAACAAGTGTGCTGCTAACAAGTTGCAAAGTTTTATATAATCTTGGTTTAAAAATTTTAAAAATTAATTTTTTTTCATGTTACAACAATATGAGAAAAGCTTAATTACAAAAACTAATACAATATTCTGATATTTTGCTGAAAGGGGCTTCTTTCCTGTGGTGGTTGGCTTTATTAGAAGAGTTCCAGTTCTTGGATATCTCTTGAATTTACCTGGTATAAGCTCGGTAAGTTTGGTACTTCATGTAACAACTGAAGCATGTTCTGGTTTTCATTCCACTGATATAACACTTGTAGAAATGCATCAAAAATAAAGCAAATATAACTTTAGAGCAATGCCTTTAAATGCATTTTTGTACAGTTCTTCCACCATACACATCCCATTCATTCCCAGGGAGAGACTTCTAGAGGTAAAAGGATTAAAAGCACATATTGGCAGAAGTTGCCTGTGCTCATGGGTAGTAGGGAATGCTGGGGTTCTTCCTGCTTCATTGTTGGCCCTGAGTGACCACATAGGTGAATCCTGCCACCACCCTGGGCCTCTCCTGTCTGTACAATGAGGAGGACACCATTCTTGGTGCAGTATTTGGGTGAACTTAGGAAAAGTGGCCTGTAAAAGCAAACAGTGAAGCTCATATGGTGACCCCAGTAACTCTCAGCATGCATAGTCATTCATTAGATATATTTATTAAGGTCCACTGGACCAGGCTACATCTTTTTTATTATTATGATTTGTATTTTTTTCAAATGGAGTTTTCCATTTTTTAACCAAACAGCCAGGGATTTGAAGACAATTAACAGAAAGATGCTAATCTAGGGTGTTTGTCAACTACTTTTACTGTACTAATTTTTGTATGTATTTTAACACAAGCATTTGTAGTACTAGTTTTGAAAGAAACAGTTTTGATAGCTACTATTGAAAATTAATAGTGGGAATAACTTAGATGCATATAGGCTGTTTTTTAAAAATGAGTGTTTCAGATCATCTGTTCCTGTCTCACAATTAGGCCAAGCTGTGGCTCATAATTCATGATCAATTGAATGTTTCATTTGTCAATTGATCCTAATCATATTTAATTTGATCATAAAGGGGTTAAATCTTATTTTTAAAAGATAATTGTTAATGTTTTATTCAAAGCCTACGTAGGCTCAGAAGAGAATCCACAGTAATGGTCAGTTGAAATATCTTCCTTGGTCTACTAATGCATGTGTGGCTGAGACTGTATTGTTTTGTTTATACCATTAAGCTGGCAGTGTTATCTGCATTCTTCTATTTCCTTTTTCATTGAGTTGCATCTTCATGTTGCACTGTTAATGTCTATATGAGAAAAACATGTTATACAGAAACACAATTGCAATTGTAAGAATTTTCGTTTTCACAAACCTAAACCTTGAGACCTCGGTGAGTACTACTTGACTCTCATTTCCAGTCACATACTAACTGTGCAAGTAGCAAGCAATATTTGAGAGCAGCTTCACTCTACATAAATGTCATCGACCTAAAACCTTTTTGTCTCCTTTTCCACAGCTTGTAGATAAAGTTGGAGAAAGCAACAACATGGTATAATGACAAGAGGGTGGAAGACTGATCTAAACTTTTACTGTATTATTTATAAAATCCCTTTGAAGAATACTCAGCACAAAGATTAAGTTGTGTACAAAGGAAAAAGCTTGTTACATTCTTTACATAACAGTTTTAATTTAAACTGTATAGTCAACAATATACATTAGAAAAGAAGCTCAGCAAGTATGCTTCTAGGAAAGTAACTCCAGAGTTTGGGAAGTAAACTGAAGAGGGGGAAGTCATTGAATAACCGATGTTACAACCGTTCAAGACTATTTTTGTTAGTTTTGGAAAACATGCTAAAGACAACAAACCCATGTGGAATTAATGGTGCCTGTTCTTTACCTCCTTATTTTGAAGGTGCAGTAGAGCAAACAGGCCTACATTTTAAAGGGTGACCCAAATTTACCCAATCCTCTGCTTGCTATCCTCAGAGGGCAAAAAATCAAACAGGAAACTTCTTGTGTAACAAGAGATGCATCTTTGCATGAAGGTAAAGATGACTATTCGTCTATAAGTGTATTATGACAATAAAAAGGAAACCCTACACAGTTCTGTTGTAAACATTTTTGTAAATATGTGGCTGAAATACAGCATTGTTATCTTAATGTTTCAAAGCCAAATGTTAGTTGATTGTATTTGCCTTCCGTTTTGGAATATGCAAAAGGTCAATCTTTAATAACTTTGGTCTTCAATGTTGGTTCTGAACATGCAGAGCTCAGTGGGGAACTCTGGAAGCTGACTTGCAGTCCTTCCAGGTTGTTCTCCTTAAGCCATGTTCCATGTGCATCCTGATGAGAATGTAGCCCCTTGTCACTAATGTGAAAACTCTGTGAAATACGCTCAGTTCACAAAAAAAACTGCATTAGGGTGAGGTGCTGATGTGAACCCTGTGACATGTAACTTAATTTGGAATTTGGAGCTTTGTTTTTAAACAGTTTGAAACTAAGCTTTCTTTGTTTACTCTGGAACTATAAATTGACTTTTCTTTTTTACGGTAATAAAATGGAAACTTAAAAGTTCTGTGTACATGAGTCTCTGGGGAGAAAACTGGTGAGTGTCTGGGGCTGAGTAAAGATCAAGTGCCAATCTCCATGTGTTTGTAACTTGTTACTGGATTATCTGGTTATCTTCAGACAACTCCTAGTTACAGCAGCAGCTTTGTTGTTACTGAGGATTCTTGGCTAACCTGGAATAAATGTCCCCTCCTAATGCACGGGTCACATTTCTGCTTCTGTTGGAATGTTAAATGTTGTGCACTTTTCAATAGTCTTAGTTACAGTGTCCTCACCTAACAAACCGTGCTTGTTCAGTGAATTGTGTTTGTGCAGATGGGGGGGAAGTTCTGTTGTGTTTAATTTTCTTTTCCCTTTCATGTAATCCTGAAACAATTATCCAATGTAGTATTAAAAGTAGCTATGTAGCCTAAGGGTCTAATTCTTTATTATGCAGTTAAAATTGGAATTTTCTAATGTAAGTTTTAAGTTTAAAAAATCCTCATATACCAACCCTTTTGAAAGTTGCTCTGAAGTTTATTTGTACAAGGTTTTTTTTCATTGCAACTGTATAAATAGCCACAATCTACTATTATCAATATTTAATTTGCTTCCTTCTAAAAGGAGCACAAAATGATCCAGAAAAACAACAAGACTGTTATTTTGCAGTTAGTAACATCTGAAAAATCAGTGGGTTTCTTTTATAAATGGCTATATTTGCTTGATGGCATGTACATTGCAGTTTAGAGACAGGAGTAAATATGATTTGTTGGCTCTACCTCAAGAGATAAACCATTTTAGATAACCCAATTTTAACTGCTTCTATAGCTCTGCTGCGTGTTACAATGACTAGAGAATAACACTACAGCAGCATAGCCAACTCATCCTGTTTGCTGTGCTAGGGCACTAGGCAGTGCTGTGGGAACCAAATGCTGTCTAAAGTGTTCATCAGACAGGGTTCATCATTTACCTTAGAAATCAGCTACCTGAAGGTTTTTGTTCTTCTGTCTTGAAAAATAATGTGATGGAAAAGGTGGACTGCACCACATGACTGTGGATCTCTGGCTGCAGCAACTTGCTTGGTAAGCTGAAGTACCTTCATCAACAAGAAATGATGAATGATGTCTTTTGGAGGTGGTTAATGTGTTGCTGTGGATGATCTTTTGCCTCTCTGGGAAGCCAGGGTATAGGCAGGTCATCTCATTTATATTTAATTCATTGTTTTAAATCAAAAGTCAATTTTTTGTCACATGTGAACTGTTGTGGAAAGCATCTGAGGGAACAGAATTGTATGTTGAATTTAGCATAGTCTATCCCTCAAGGTAACATTGTTTTTGAGACAGTTTTGCCCAGATAAATGTGGGTGGCAGCAAAGGTCAAAACAACTTAGCCTTAAAGTGTTTCTGTCCTTGTAAAAATATCTCTAACAGAAACATGCTTGGAATGTTTCCCCTTTTAAATGTAATTTATAATTGCTGCTTTAAACTCATAAGGATGGATCTTATTCTGAGCAAATGAATACTGTACATATCCTTGTCATACCTTGAATAAATGGTAAACTTTTTCTATAATTTGTCTTTGTGTCTTCATGTGCACATTTTAAAAAAGTCTGTTGACCAGTTTACCTTTCCAGAGGGTCAGGAGTACAGGCTGTTACTGCTTGTTTGTCCTGCACTGTTGTGACTTTTTACAGTAAATAGGGGCTTGGATTAATCTTGAAAGGTTTCCTCCGTTTTTCACACCAAACCTTTTACATAAGCATCCTCCTAGTTTTTCAAGCTCCAGTTTCAGACGTAGCACAACAAAATACAAAATTTCAATTACATGGGAAACTACCTCCTTTTTTTCCTGAGGAAATAACTGTGAAACTTCAGGAGAAGAAGAGCATTTGTCTAGATCCTGGAGCAGGTTTTTAGTCTAGTTCAAGGATATGACCATGAGTTCTGTGTATCCCAGAAAGTGGCCTGATAGGCAGGTTTACCATTCTGTGGTGCTCTGCAAGCTTGTGGCTGGTTGTTGAGGATTTTCACAGGAGAGCCAGGAGAGCAGCAAAGCAAAGCTCTTAACTGGTTGTTGAGGTGTTTTGTTGGTACTATGCACCAGTTAGTGCCCTAAAAACCTAATTTGACCAAAGTTGCCTGTATAGTAAGGATTCCAAAGAACTGGCACTTCCTAATTTGAAAGGGAAAAAACCCCACAGCAATGTCTGGTTACATCTGTTAAACTAGGAGAAGTATAATTTTAACCTGTAAATTAAAGTGGCTGATGGCCTGTTACTATCAGTGACTGGTTGCCATTCATTAACCAGGAATACTTTGGCTGTGTTACTGCTCACAATGTGGTACCATATACAGTTTAGAGAGTGTCAAGAGCAGTGCAAAGAAAGAAATCTTGTCCCCGTGGAAGATGTCAAAATGAAGGTTTTATGGGATTACTTTAAATTGTTTACTCACCAGATTTCAAGGCACACTCATCTACTTTTTGCCTTTCTGGATGACTGATTATCAGTCAGGCTGGAGAGTAGAGTCCTTATCCCTAAACCAAACGTCTGTCTCCCAGCTGGCTCTTCAGAGGTCACTGCTAGCCCTTGGACTCCCATCTCTGCTCCTCTGGCTGCCACTCCTCTGGCTGCCACTCCTCTGGCTGTTCTACCCTTCAGAGTGCCAGTGCCAGCAGTGGCATCACTGGGTTGTCATTACCAGACTGATTTACCAGCAGAACTTGGCCCTTGTGGCCCATTTGTTCTAAGTTCTGCCCCTCTAGTATTGATCTTAGCACATTAAATCATCTCTTAGAAAACCTGAATCTCATGCTCAGCCCAACAAAGAGATTCTGCAGCTGCTGTAATCCCTTGCTAAGCCTAATTCAGCACAATTATATGCTAAAGCATCCTCCTCAAACATACAACAATTTACAGTAAAATGACATGGCTACTGTGGGGTAATTTGGTGTGGAATTCATATCTCAGAATAAGTATTATGACTGATAACCTGTGATATGGAGCAATATCTATTTACAGGAATGCATTTATGTGTTGGTTATCAGTCATTAAGGGTAGTTTTTTAATAGTTCACCTGCTGAGGAAGTGCATGCCCAGAAATGTGCTTGCCAAAAAGCATCTGTGCTGTGGTATGCTTTCCAGCACACACCATTTTCCACTGAGTACTGCTTTTCCGGGGAATGTGGTGGATGTCCTATAGAAATATATAAGTTTGGGGTATCTTATTGCTCAGAGAAGCTCTGGATTCAAAGCTGAGCACCACAGGCCATGCTGGTCCTGCAGTCAGTGGTCCCCTCGTGGCCACCAGAAGGAACCACGAGGAAGCGAAATTCCTGGGGTCAGGGATGGCAGGAGGGGCCTGGGGGCTTGGGGGTCACCAGCTCCTTGGGAGCACCAGCATGGAGCCCATGTCCCTGCAAAACCAGGAGGTCGATTGGGGATGTCTCGTGCTCAAGGACAAACATACCTTTTATTGACTTCTCTTCAGTCAGCCCCAGCGCACGCTAATGGCTCCAAGTCTCGTTGCTGCTAAGTGGGACCTGGAAAACAGCTGGAAATTTCCTGCCTGTTTTTTTTTGTTTGTTTGTTGTTTTTTTTTGCTTTTGTTTTGTTTTGGTTTGTTTTTTTTTTTTTTTTGTGCACTTCTTTCTTTTTAGGCTTGATTTAATTTAGACTGGGGAACTGCAGTGTAGCTTTAGAGCACGAAGAGGCTGTTGAGCTTTTTATAGAGCGCTGTCGGAGCTGAAAGGCTGAATGTCAGGGCTGGCAGGGTTTGGAGCAGCCGGGTTGTACTTAGGAAGTTGGAAAAGCAGACTTTCCACATGGGCACAGCCCAGCTGCCTCACTGCCTCCTTTTCTCCAGGCCCTCCAAAGCTATTCCACTAACATCAGGGAAATCAAGATTTCACATAGATTCCTACAATTTAATTCTACTACTTGGAAAGAAAAGGCTTTTTTGGACCCAAATGTTTTACAGCACCAAAACCCACACACCCATTAGGTCAATCTTTAAATATTGATTTTCTTTTTATAATTAAATCAAGCAGTTCTGCATTGAATCTTCCAGATGCTCCAGCTGAGTGGCTTCTATCATTACGTGTCAAACTCTGCGCTCCAAAGAAGGACAACAAAGTTGGGGAAGGGTCTGGAGCACAAGTCCTGTGAGGAGCAGCTGAGGGATGTGGGGGTGTTAAGCCTCGAGAAAAGGAGGCTCAGGGGAGACCTTATCACTCTCTACAAGTCCCTGACAGCAGGGTCAGATGGGGGTCAGGCTCTGCTCCCAGACAACCAGCAATAGGACAAGAGGAAATGGCCTCAAGCCACACCAGAGCAGGGTTAGGTTCAACATTAGGCAGAATTTCTTCACAGAAAGGTTGATTAGACATTGGAATAGGCTGCCAAGGAAGGTGGTGGAGACACCATCCCTGGAGCTATTTAAAACAAGCGTGGATGTGGCACTCAGGGACATAGTTTAGTGGTGGGCTTGGAAATGCTGGGTAATGGTTGGATTCAATGATCTTAAAGGTCTTTTCCTACCTAAAATATTCTGTCATTCTGTAAACTTGAGTGGAGATTTATCCTCCACTTGCTTCTTCCCCCCTCAACTGCTCAAAACACTGTGTTTCCTCGCTCTCACTTTTCCACCAGTTTTAAGGAGGGCTGAGTAGGGGACAAAGAAGCGACTTTGGGAGCAACAATGGACGGAAAAATGGGCTAGCAAGGAACCATCGTGCTCCCTTTAAAAGGTGAATGAAGGCGTTAATTTTGGTGAGAGGTCAGAATTCACATGAGCCAGGTGCTAAATGCTCCAACAGAGCCAGCTGGGGTGGGTTAGGTCCTGTTGCCCACCCTGTGCCTCCTCCACTCCCAGCTCTGGAGCACCTAAACCCCTTTAAAAGCCTTTGGAAGGCTGTGCTCTGATGGAGTTGTCACTTGAAGGAAGTCTGTCCTGGTCTAACAGGGTTGGGGGCTGGCAGCACTGGGATGAGGCAGGTGCAGCCACCCAGAACCTTCTGGAAGAGCCGCGGAGGATGCAGAGGGGAGGTGAGTACCTGGGAAACAAAAGGCTGGAAGAAATGTTGACAACAAACTCTGTTCTTGGCTAATTCCCGGAGTGCGGTGTTTTTCTTCCCTCTCCGGGGAGGAATAAGGGACACATTCACAAAGCGCTTGTTTAGGAGGAATGCGTAAAATGCTGGTTTTAGAGGGTGGGAACGAAAGGGGGGATGTGTTTATTTGGTTCCAATTACGCATGCAGACCTTTCCCTTTCAGCCTTTTCCCCAGCATTTCCGCGGTTGTCAGATGTTGTGTGGCTGCTTTCCCTTTTATCTCTCCTGCCTCTCTTGGTTTGTGATGTTTCTTTCTGCGAGGTTAATTGTGCAGCCCGCGCTCTTTGTGCGGGCGCCAGCTGAGGCTTTCCGCCCCTCAGCGTCCCCGACGATCGCTTCCTACCTACTCCCGGCCTTTTTATCTGGGATTTCGCACCCAGATCACTCTGCTAATGGGTTTCACAGCAGAGCCCGCACACAGCCGGGCTGGCACGGCCGAGGAGGTGGAAAACAGCGAGAAGGTGGTGGAAGTGAGGAAAGGAGCACCGGGCGAAGGTGCTGTCGCAAAAAGATCCTGCTGATTTGAAAAGAGCATCCCCTGAGACTCTGCATCCCATTCCACAAGGGGACAGACCGCGGTGCTTTCATCTTTCTGTTTCTGCACAGTCCTTCCTCCTCCTTTTCCAAAGGGAGAGCAGTAATTGCAACCATCAGCTTCTCCTACCATTGTTGTAGTCCCGAATGACCAGTCTCTAAAGGACCCAACCAGTCTTTAAAGGACCTCTCCTTCCCCAAAATAAAAGCAATTTAAAAAGTCATTCCCACCCAACATTTTGTACATATCTGAACACGTACATATGTATAATCACATAATACTTTATATATGCATATAATAATTACATAATAATTTATCTTTCCTGTTAGGAAATTTCTAATCAAGCATGAACTTGATCCTTAACCAAAGGTTTGTCTTTCCATCATTTAAAAAGCTTTCCACAAAATATAGCTGCAAGGCAGCTATATGGAAATCTTGTACTCCAATTACCTTCCAGTTTTAATTTTGTAGCTGAAATCAGTCACAGGTTTTCCCTGGAGAATAATGTAGATGAAAGCTGATGTTTGCTTATTTTAAATATTTGTGCCAATGCACTTGCATGCAGTCATAGAAACTATGCAAGATTGAGTTTTAGTAAAAAAAGCTAATGTAGAAGTAAAGTATTTCACAAAGATTAAAACATAGCATTCTGGTATTTCTGGAAGAGATATAAATTTTTTAATAAGCTTTGAAACACATTTCAAAAGGGCTTATATTACAAAGAGCTTTGAAAGTTTTAAAAGATCAGGATCAAAATGAAGCACAGACTTTGTCTAAACTATACCATTTTATTGAATCAAATTTGGTTTCTCCACGTTTTTCTATAGGAAGTTTTCATGCCATTTCAGAAGAAAAAAAGGAAATCACAGAATCCTATCTTTCTCTTACATGGAAAACCTGGTTTCTACTCACCTCCATGTCCTCTTCAGAGGCTACAACCAGGATTTTAGAGGAAACTTTGCAAAGCGTATCAAGAAAGGTTTGCGCTCTTTATTCTTACAGAATTATAGATCTACAAGCTTCCTCTTTCAACACTTCCCATTTGGCTTTATATCATACTGCCTTTTCATTTCCACAACAGAAGTTCCTTATATTTCAGTGGCTTAAAGCTGAATTTATTTATCTCTGGTTTGGAAAATATGTGTGACTCAAATTCTTCCCCTCATGAATCCCTACAACTTGTGGAAACACTTTGGACTTGGAGCATATCAATTACCTTATTCTCTCCTATGTGTGAAAAATTTACTCATTGAAACTTCAAAAGTTTAACAGTGCTGTCAAGCATTCACAGAATTCTTGGTGTTAACGGAAAAACTAGTGTTGAAATGAATAATGTTTTATGAAAATGAAATACTCAGAGTGTAGAAAATGTAATTTCTTACTGATGGATCAATGCAACTGAGTGAATCACTAGAGGTAAATATCTAATGTCCTTTGCATTGTAACTTCTGGAGTGTTACATCAAGAACTGTAACTGGACTGGGGTAATGCAAGCTATCCCTGCAAAAATACATCTGTATGGCACATTTACCAATGGTAACTTCAGGTTTGAGGATATTGCAGCAAGATGCAATTTTCAAGTAAGTTCTGCAGCTTCTCTGAGATTTGGTCTTCTTTTTTTGACTTTTACTTGCAAACTCAGGGCCAGCTTGGCCCAGAATAAAAGCAAAAGATAAATACAAAGATTTTTTTTGTTTGTTTTTTATATCCTAGATATGTAGTAAGTGGTGGTTTGGCTTTGCACAGATCCTCTGTAGTTCAGATAATATTTCTTTCCCTTTCCTTCTCCTATTTCTTAGTTTTGCCCAGGCCATGGATTCTGCTCTGTACCTCTGTGGTTGGCAGCAGTTTAAAATGCATCTCTATGGTGAGCATGTTGCAGAGAACTTAGGCAAAAGGCTGATTGTTCAGACTGGTAAACTGAGCTTTGGAAACAGTCAAATTGCACTCCAACAGTTTCTTGGTTTGGTGGTGGTTTTTGTTTGTTGTTGTTGTGTTTTTGGTTTCAACAGTTTCTTGGTTTGGTGGTGGTTTTTGGTTTTTTTTTTTTTTGGTTTTTTTTTTTTTTTTTTTTTTTAGAGGGATTCAGGCTACTGAAGTGAGTCTGGAGAAAATGTACAACTTGCAACAAGAAATGCAAAAAAGATATATGGATAAATATGCTATTGAGAGGCAGGCTCAGCATGACCTTTCTGAAAGGAAATCCTGACCTATCTATAAACTCCTCCAAAGGAAGGAAAGGTCCAAGGATATAATCTAACTGGATTTCCAAAGCATTTGACAAAATGCCTTAGCAAAGGCTCATAGAAAAGAAAGGTGCTTTTGTGATTGCTGTCTTTAATTGGATAAGAGATAAGAAACAGAAGAGAGTCTGTAATTGAGAGAATGGGAAATTGAGCAAGGTTTGCTGATGAGAATTAAAGCCTTCAGGGTAAGGGTGTTAAAACAATTCAGCCAAACTAAGGCTATCTGCAGCAGGACCTTTTGAAACTGTATATACAGTTGTAAAAACAACATATAATAATGTCTGTGAGTATAAAATTAAAACATAACCCCAAAAAAACCAAAAAGGAGCTACATTTATATAAATGGGTGGGTTATAAATGGAAATGTTGCTTTTCAGCAGATAAATCTTAGAATTAAGTAGTTCAGAGATAGATCAGTTCACTTTAGTGCTCATGAACAGTCCAAACAGGGAACAGAACTATAATGAAAAGAAACAGAGGAGGGAAAAAAGGCAAATTATAAGTAAATATGATGACCTGCTTTTTGGGAGTGTTTTGTAGCTCATGTCACCATCCTAAATCAAGGATGATCAGGGTTATTGAGCTGTTTTATAGTAAACAAAAAAGATTAGAACTCTTCATCTGAAGAAAGGAGATGGCTGACAGAGGATTTGACAATTGCCTGTAAAATCACAAATTACATACAGAAGGTAAAGTGCTCTTCATTTGTGCTTGCAGTCTCTCAGTATCAGAAAAATTGAGAATGATGTGAGGTTTTCAAGCGGCAAATTCAAAATAAAGCAAAACTATGAGTTTTTCCACAGAAGAGAGCTAAACTTTGGAACTGATAAGCACCAAGATCTGAAAGATATCAGATTTTATGTAGGTTCAAGAAACAAATTAATAGAACAAAAAGCCATGAGGTGCTGTTAAGCCTAGAGAATTCATCTTTCAGGAAGCTCATGTAGTACAAATCCTTTGAGGATAAGAGTGGATAGAGTATATGAAGCAAAGTGCACCTATGTGTTTATTCTCTTCTCAGAACACTTCTGCAGGCATTATTAGAGTGTACTGGCAGGGACAGGATATTGAGTTGAAGGGCCTGAGCCAGCCTGGCTGTTCCCATGTGGTGGTTGTAACCTGAATATAACTCCTTGTGAATGGATTGAATTGCTCTCATGAGCACTGCCCTGATGATGAGTTGAACCTGCCTGAAGCTCCTTTGCTGCTTTATCTTGCCTCCTGTTTTTTTGCTCCATCTTTCTCCTCACCTAAACAGCTGCTGAAACATCATTTTTCATGTGAATTTATGTTTTAGTAGTGCTGTTCACCTGTTTTCTTTTGGAATCCAAAATGCTCGTAAATCCACTAAACAGCACTTTTTTTACCTGGCTGAAGAGCAGCAGGAACAAAAAATCCACTTATGTAACCCATCTCTGGTGCTGTACAACAGAGAATAATTCATGTGCATTGTGCAAAGCAGAACTTGGCACTTCTGACAGTCACATTGAGATGAAACATCTCTAAAGAAGATCAGAAGGGGAAAACCTTTAGGAAAACATTAGTAAAGGAAGAAAGGACTTAAATGTAAAGTCAGTTATGATGAAAGTAAGCACTTTGTGAACATTACAGCAGCATTTTTTCTGAAAAATTCATGTGGTTTTTTTGTTAGTTTCACAGGAACAGGTAGAAGCAAAACAATGGACAGGCTGCCAGGCTGCTGTATTTATTCTTTATCTTCGGGCGCTGGCCAGCTGCCTGCCCGGTCCCAGACCTGGGAGGTGAGGCAGTGGTGGTGGCTCAGAGCTCTGCAGGTACATCCCAGACCTTCAGCACGGCCTGGGGCAAGGCTGAGAGGGCAAAAGCATCTGTCAGCCCCGCTAATCCCAGACACGATGGCTGCTGTGCCCCTGAGCTGGGGCATTCGGCACTAGCCGAGGCGAGGGGAAACAGCGAGGAGGGACAACTGCGAGGTGCCGGCGTGTCAGCCGAGTCGGACACGGCGAGACAGAGGAAATGACTCAGAAAACGATGAGTTGCATAGTGACGGCTGAGGAGAACGTGTCTCGCTGTGAATTACT
This sequence comes from Taeniopygia guttata, assembly GCF_048771995.1. Taxonomy (NCBI): domain Eukaryota; kingdom Metazoa; phylum Chordata; class Aves; order Passeriformes; family Estrildidae; genus Taeniopygia; species Taeniopygia guttata. Next base: position 58,142,257 of record NC_133025.1, read on the forward strand.
GCACAAGCCCCGCACTGTCTGCGCTCGGCCGGCGCCGCGCACGGTGCGGGGCCATTTTAGGGCGGGGGTGACCCAGCGGCTCGGAGCCGCGGGCGGGGGCTCGGCCTGGCCGCCGCTTCGGCGGCCGGGGGGAGGGAGGTGTGGGTGCCCGGGGAGGTGGTTGGGTGCCGGGGGGAGGGAGGTGTGGGTGCCCGGGGAGGTGGTTGGGTGCCAGGGGGAGGGAGGTGTGGGTGCCGAGGGAGCAGCGGGGCGGGGCGGCCCCGGCTGCTCGCCGAGCTCGCCGAGCGCCCGCCGAGCGCGCCGCCCTCACCCGCTGATGCAATCGGAGCCTGGCAGCGGCGGGAGCAGCTCCGAGCAGCGGCCCCGGCAGTCCCGGCACCGGCAGCCCCAGCTCCAGACCCAACCCCGGCCGGCCCCGGTCCCGCGCAGCGCCGCTCTATCCGCCCCCGGGGCTCGGTGATCCTCCCGCCCGGAGCCCGGCAGGAACATCTGCCCCTCCTGCCAGCATGATCAAGGTAAGCGGAGCGGGTTTCCTGCCCAAATCCGCCCGTACATCCTTCCGGCGGTGCGGAGCAGCAGTGGGGCTTCTCCTCGGCAAAGCGGCAGCTCGCCGATTTGTGTTGGCAGATTTTAGCGCCCCGATTTGTTTGTGCTTTGCGAAGGGGATTTCTGTCCCTGGCGGGTTTGTTGTTTGAGATTCAGAGGCGCAGACTGTGTGTGGTTTTATCTCTTTCATTGCAGACAGCATGAGTGGAAAAAAAAGTGATTCTGTGGAAAAGAAAGAATGAAGGGGAAGGGAAGGTGTATGGTTTCCTTTGGGGTGAATTTCTTGTTTATGTGACTCCCAATGATTAAAAAAAAAACCTAAACAAAAGTAACAATAACCAACAAACCAAAAGCCTGCAAAGGTTACGGTCTCCTGGCAGACATCAAGGCTTTTTGTGCCTGTGAGTTTGTTAAAGCTCTTATGTCTGCCCTTGTACTAAAATAGACTATGGGTAAAATCCTGTAACGTGCTGAGAGGTTCTGAGTAATTTCCGAAATAACTTTTGAGTCATGGAAGAAGAGTTTTCGGTAGCAAACGCTAACGTGGCAGATGAGCATGTGTGGGCACTGTCCTTTTATAAATGTCATGTTTATGTTCTTCAGCTTAGGGACCTGATCTGAGGATTAAAAACAAGTCTTCCCGGTCAAGGCAGAGGGCATGGAGTTAGCACTGGTGCTTTTCAGCCAGACCAAGGGAGCATCACAGCCAGATCCACCCAGTGGAGCCGCTGCTGCAGTGCTCTGGTTGGAGGCAGGTCTGTGCTGGGCTGACTGGGAGCTGAACAGCTGCGGTCTGTGCCGGAGCTAACAGCTGAGGAAACCCGCGGCTGAGTTATTTGCTTTCCTGGGGTCACCTCAGCAGATGGGGTATGGGCACAACAGGGGACTGGGAGGCGTCTCCCCAGCTCCTCTCCGCTGCTGGTGGCAAGTGCTGCTCACAGCCAGCGGTGCTGTCCCTATGTGCCTCTGGCAGTGCTGCAGTTGCCACTCCTGGTGGCAGGGCTAGGATGGCGGAGCTTTGGGATGCTGTCCTAGCCCTGTTTGCCCTCCCTGCAGCTGGAGGGGGGTAGAGGAGCCATGGCAGGAAACTGGTCTGAAACTACTCAAGGAAATACCCAAGAGCTCCCCTAGCCCCAGTGCTCGGAGACAGAATGGAGCATCTCAAGGAAGGGGCAAACTCGTGTTTTGTATCACTTCTGATGTACCTGTTGTGTGTCAAGGAGAGAGGGCATTTAATCTCTCCTCTGCTTTCCAGAGTGTCCTCCAGCACCTGTCAGGAATGCTCTGGCATGGCCTTAAAGAAAACAGGTAACAGGGAAACCATGGACTACCAACATGTCTGCTCAAAGCAGCACTGACATCTCATTAGGTTCTTCTCACTTGCACAAACCCAACCTTCATTTTGTCTTTTTCCTTGTCTTTGCTATAGCAGTAGCTACAGCAGTAAAAGGACATTCTGGCCAATTGGAAGTGATGTAGCCTTGGGCAAGTCAGCGCTGTCTGAGCCCTTTACCCTTTATTTGCCTCAGCTGTTCAGACTGTCAGCTCTCCAGGGTTCTGGTTGTCACTGTGTGTTTGTAGAGCATTTATCAAAGGAACAGAAAATTACAGTTTGATTATCACCACACTTACCTAAAACCTGATACATTTATAAATAACCCGGTCAATAGTGTTATTCCACCTCCTTGTCCCTTCATCTTTCCCTTTGTGATTTTCTGTGTTTCACAACCCTCCATTTTTCCTTGAACTATTTCCAGCTCAACCACAACCCTCCCTCTCCATCCTGTTCAAAGTAATGTGTAAGAAATTAATCATGCCTCCAGTTTCTGCAGCCTCTGCCTTAGCACCTAATGCACTAGTTGTTACTGACAGGCCTAGCACTTGTGTGTGATCAGTGGATATGCTGATTTTTTCCCCATGGAAATTGAGCATTGAAATACACTACAAAGCCATAGGTAAAACAGAAGATTGCAAAGTCATGAGACAGCTTTAACACAACTGAAATCTTGTTAAAATAGTCCATAGGCCATATCCTTTCTTTAATTAGATAGATGAAAATTTTTCAGGTGAATTTCATTAGTCATTAATTTTTCCTTGGGAGGATAATATTAGGAAAGGAGGTGAATCAGTGTATTAACTGTGTAAACACTCAGGTGCTCTCCATTTATTCAGGCATTTAAAAACATATTATGAGACGTGGGCATGGTAAAGAATTGGAACAGACATTTTCATTGCTTCCCTGTGTTATGCCATTTTCTTAGATGAATAATCATAGCTGAATGTATAGTGCTGAAAATTACTAGTAGGTTTGAGGGCAGGACCTTTAGTGTCAGAATGAAGGAGCCAAGCTGTAAATTCTCTCTGCAAAATTTGCACAATCAGCCTTCTCAGGGCACAGATGTGGGGACTGGCATGTTCTTGTCACAGTGACGACACATCATGTTCTTGGTGCTACTGGGTAAGCACATCTCGGGGAGGCAGCTCAAGGCACTCAGCACTGATTGTGGCTTTTGATAATCAATTGTGATGGCTGCAGTGGAGAGATTGCATGCCCAAACTTCATCTTAAAAGCCTGGCTTTAGGTGGTAGTTGAGCATAAATCCAAGTAGTATGTGACTCTAATATGTCATGTTTGTAGTCACTTTGGTGTTTGCACCTTGATGCCTCCCATTCTAACACAGGATGAAGTCAATGGGTGACCCCATTTGCCTTGGAAACAACCTCATTTTTTTATGGCTTTACACATTAAAGGTCCAGGTAAAATTACATCATAAAATAGAGCACCTGTTGCAGAAGGGCAATTTAGGAAGTATTACCATATGCTGTGGCAGAGGAAAATCCAGTGTTGCACTTATGGAAAGCACCCTTTGGTGTGTACATTAGAGGACCCAAAACTTAAGTGAGAATAGTTGAAACTATCTTTAAAAATGATGAGTAAAGTTTACCTGTCTGGGGTTTTTGCATCGTGGCCCATAGTTTATTACTAGTTTTGCAAACTAATGTCATTAATACCATTCCAACAGAGTTACTAATTTTCTTCTTCCTTTGAGGTATGCAGTGTGTTTTGAGTTTCATTTTAGAATATACTTGAAGCATTAATGAAGGGCAGCGTATAGCTTCTCAGCCAGTACACAGCTACTGCTAATCCAGTGTGCCTATTAGAGCATATCACACATCATATTGATAAAAAACATTTCTAGTAAGCACAGAAAATTGTTTTTCCTGATATACAAATAGGGTTTAATTCCATGAGGTTCTGACTGGAATAATTTCTACTAGGATTCAGAGATGTCACTGCCACACAAGTAATGTCCACTTGTTTAATTTCATTTAAATTGTTGTGTTAAGAGTCATCACCTCTGTAATAAATGTTAGAATTTGCATTACTTTTACTGAGAATGAAGGTTTTTAAACCTTTGACATGGAGAGTTTGAAAGAACAGAGTGTGTTCAGTCTGGAGAAGTCTCTGGAGTGGTGTAGTAGCAGCCTTCCACAATCTAGAGGAAGATGATGGAGGTGGGGCCAGGCTCAGCAGTGCTGTATGGCTGGAGGGCAAGAGACGATGTCATTAACTGAAATAAAAAAAGTTCACGTGGGGTATAAGGAAAAATTGTCTCCACAAGCACAGTTGGGAAATGGGTTACCAAGAGAGACTGTGCAGTTTCCATCCTTGGGAGCTCTCAAGACCCAGCTGGATCAAGCCTTAAAAACCTGGTCTGAGCTCGCAGCCTACCCTGCTTTGAGCAGGAGATTGAATTAAAGAATCCTGAGGTTCCTTCCAGCCTGGGTTTTCCTGTGGTCCTGAGAAAAAGCTTAGAAACTGAATTTCTTTTTAAATCCAGTCTTAGTTTTTTACATACCCAGTAGTATGGACTATCACATATTTGTCCAGAGCCCTGAATGCGTGGCTTTTAGCAGCACAGAGAAGTCTGTGTAACGGTGGTGTTTAAGGTTACCACTGTAGGCAGATTTCTTTGCAGAAGGAATATTCTTAACATGTCAGTGTAGCAGTATTATTTTCTTTATTATCTTGAGGAAGTCCATGTGCTTAACAGAAGTTAAGCTGGGAAACTGTAAAGCACTGAATAAAATAAGATATTTTTGATTTTTCCAGAATGTGAACTTGAAATTACTGCATCTGAAATACAGTCTCTTAAGGCTGCCACATGAAATTGCATATTCTACTCTTATAAAATGATACAATTGCTTATCATCATGCAATTAATAAAAAATTATAGGTAGTCCACCTAAAATCAGCAATAACAATATAATTTCTTTTGATGTACAGTTTCTCAACCTCCGTTAAAATAAAGGAAATTCTTGATCAAATGAGTATGGAAAAGAAACTTCAAGTGTTAACATTTACTATGAAATTATTGTCAACATAGCTGGCAGGTCAGTTGCTATGTAAATCTCTTACCAGATGCATGATACAGGTTTCACTTCTCTGATTTTAAAGTCTGAAGAAACTGGTAGAGAGGGTTTTTGATACTGGATGAAGAAAAGCGTAAGTATTTTTTCAAATAGGCTCCATAGTTTATAGTTTGTTATAAACTGTCTTTATAAATTTATAGTTCAGAGTACAATAATTATTCTTTGAGAACAGAACATGAATATTTATTATCAAATTATCAACATCAGAGCCCTGAATTCTGCCCTGTGGCAATGCCTGCTTAAAATTTGACAAACCCCTTCATATTTGCTAGGAAGTATAGCCTGAAATATAGAGGGTAAAAGCTAGAAAAAATGAACAGGCATGAAGTAATAGTCTTAGCACAGGGTACTACTACATGTAGTGCTACACAGGCACAGTTTTGCCATAGCTGTACAGCTGCATGTGTACATGCATGCAAAAAACACCCATAATTCTTTTCACATGCTCATGTATTTGAGGCATTGCCCATCTTGAGTATGTCATCTGTGTTTTTAATATTATCCTTTATCTTTCTACAGTTTTTTAGAGACCATTTTTGGCATTTACAGTTTGATTCTGTTCTTGAAGATTCTCTTCCTGATGATACAAGTTCAGTAACAGCATTGCTTTCTGATTGTTCACTAAGCTGAAAATTAGCATTTACAATTGTTTTCTTTTGGATTTTCTATTAAGAGGTTGTGCTGTAGCCAGCAATGTTTTCATCGTGTTAATTGGGCAAAACATTTCTTAGAGCATACATAGAAAATGACTGTTCCTTTCTGCCATTTCCAGGTGAGCTGGATTTCACCAGTGGACAAATCAGATGCAATTCTAAACTTTTAAGGGGCTAAAGATTAGCTTCATATATTCTGAAATGTGAAAAACATGGATGTTCACATGCATTGAAGCCTCACAGACCCTTTGCTTATGTTTTAAATGAGTCATTTGTCAGTTTAGATTTGTGGAGCTGTGAGGGCTGTTTGATCATTGATACAGATGTTGAATTGTAGGAGAACAAGCCTACAGTACTTGTCATAGGCCAGTTTATTATCTTTGTTTCCAGTGCAATTTCTTACCATTCCAAAGCTGTTATTTTTCTAATAGAAACTGCATCACTCTTGATTTATGTTTGTTACAGCTTTAACCATGCTATGATTTGGGCAAAAGTCCTCTCTTTGTGTGTGCTTAATGCTGACACCTCTGCAAATACCTCATCTGTGACCACACTTTTCTTTCAAGGCCACTTTTCATGTGCTGAGTGATATTTTGCTCTCAAATTCCCTGGGCAGCCTCCAGTTTGCTCTGGGCACTGTCAACAAATGATAGGGCATTTCAGATGAAGGACTTGCTCACGTTGTTTAGAAAGGAACACATAGGATAAGGTTAATCCAGCTCCAGAATTTTGGAGCCTTGTAATCCATTATTTTTCCCTGTCCTAGACTTGTTACACAGTTGACTTTATATTAAGTAGGTGGGATATCTGTTTCTGTCACCAGTTTGAAATATTTTACCTCTTTTGAGCAGATGATAGGAAGAAAAGCAGCTTCTTCTGGGTGTTACCTTGTTGCTGTACCGCATTGAAGAGAGCAGTGTGTGACACTGCAGTGATGTTGTAGTTGTGCCCAGCTTTCCCTGGCTTGTAAGTAAGCTTCCATGGGATTATTTACATTTGCTTGGTGTGGTGGATAATGCTTTTTACATTCTGTGACAGCCTCTGCAACTCAAAAAGCTATTCAGTTCCTAGAAAATTCTGAGCTGATCATCTATCATGCAAAAATGCTCCCTCTCTGTTGTTATTACAGAAAGAACATTATTATACATGCTGTCCTCAAACAGGTCCCAAGGATTTTCCCTTTGGCTTAGCTCTGTTCCTAGTGCCCTTCACATCAAGAGGAAAGCTTCAGTTTCCTTTCTGCTCTGTTGAACTATGTCTACTTGAAACAAATCAGGGCAGTGTTTGTTTTGCTGTGTTTGAGCACACAGCAAAATACACATCACAAGGGTATAAGGCAGGCTTTGGAGAGGTCTCCCATTGCTTCAAACCAATTAAGGCAGGCTTAAAACCCACTGGAGCTGGTATGGTAAGTGTTCTGCACCCACACCTGAGTGCTGTTAGGCAAGAAGCTTGAATAGGTTATAGCTGTGAGCAGTGAACAGCCAAACCCGTTGTAAATCAGTCATTTACACCTGTTCCTCTTCCTTGAGAAGAACTGTAATGTATTTGATGTTTTAGTTCCTGGGGAGCTGTGCAGACCCTATTCTGGCACCACAGTTAATTCCCTGAAGCAGCTGCCGAGCAGGGTGAAGTGTGCCAGTGGGACAATCCATGCCTCAGTTTCCTGTTTGTAGAAGAGATGGATATTTCTGCCTTATTTCACCTGGGTGTTGTGACTGTAGAGCCAGGCTTCCAGGCCTTAGAGTGAGAAGAGTCCTTGAAAGCCTATAAATAATGAAGGTCTTCGTTCTTTATCTGGAACAAGCTGTTCCAGCCCACCATCAGAATCCAAGAGAACGCAGTATTTGCAACATTTCTGGAAAGCTTGCTGTCCTTCTGGTATAACAGTGCAGTTAAAAAATGCATCCTGCCTAATTTTACTATAAAATCTTAAAATGCTGATTTAGTACCTGGCTTTTAGAATACATGAGGAAAGGGAAATGTTAGAGAAAACATAATGAACACAAGCTTGTGATAAAGAGCAAAGCCCTGCTACTGTGTTGGGGAAAGCAAGTACTAGCTTTTATGCCCTTTCTTGTTGCCAGCTTGATGCAAAAGATCTCATATCAAAGAACAGGGCCTAAATGCATTAAAACTGTGGTGTCTTTCAGATTTTAATTTATTTTGTCTGAGCGTATCATAGAGCTGTGAGACACTGTCTAATTAGAAAACAGGCAGGTGAATTTTTAGGTCAGCTAGATCCAGCTGGTTGCTTTAACATGTTTTCCTTCATGCCATTTGAGCAAACAATACATTTGTTAAAAACCTATTTTCTCCCAAAATTGCCCTAAACCAGGACAATGACTTGTTTAAAGAGACACAGGATAACTTTAATGCCTCTCATAACAAGACCTACTAGATCAGTGTGAGCCCTGAAACTCGAGTCAGGGTCCTGCTGCAGCATCGTCCGGGCAGAGCCCACATCTGGGTGTGCACGTTTCTGCCTGCAAGCAGAGAAATGGGCTTTGCTCAGACTTTGGTGAGGAACAACAGCAGAGAAGCACGTTTGTAGGAGCCCTTTCTGACTGGTGCAGCAGAGTGTACCTGCAGGTTTGAGCCCATTCAGATCCCCAGGTCAGTTTGCTGCTGTCATGCCTTTATCAGCCTCATCTGCTGGACACTTCAGGGACACAGCAGCCTCTTGGGAAGCAGGGACAGGGAATGACAGCTCCAGCAGCCAGCACACTGCGCAAAGTCGTGCTTCTTGTGCTTTTCAGCAGTGGCATTTGAGAATGGGTTGTGATTAAATAGGCCGTGCAGAGTCACCAGGGCTAGATGTGGTGTTGGCCCGTTACACACTAGCAGCCACACATGTGCACTTGCATTGAGCCAGCTGTGTTAAGTCACAGTTCTGTGATCTGTAGTGGCACTTTACATAGCACTCATGGTGAAAAAAGTAACTCTTCCTTCCTCCAAAAGCTCTTCTGTTATTTCCTCCATAGAGCCTTTGTTTTCAGTGTGTCATTCATCTTTCCTCGGTGTCTTATGTAAACCTTTATTCCAGTGCAAAATGGACTTAAGTGGGACACGGTCTGAGCACTCTGAGAATAGCTACAAATGACCCCTTATACAGGCCAGTGATTCAGGGCTGGCCTCGTGCTTCTCCTGGTGCTGCTGGACTTATGGGGGAGCTTGCATGCAGGACTGTGACCTTAAAAACAGGATTTTGTCAGCTAGCTTTCTTTGGGCATGTCACTTCTCATTTTGGAATCCATCACTGTCTCTGCTGTGGTTTGGTTGGGTCCCCCCCCCCCCGGAGTTTACAGTGATTTATTTGGAAACTGCAGAAGCTTTGGTCTCAAGCACTAAATGGTTTTCTTCCAGTTCTAAGCCCTCAGTAACTCAGACAATGATTTGATTTGTTTCTGCTCTCTATGCCTTTATGTAATTTATATTTTCATTTGGCAATTGCATAAAGCCAATTGCCTTGGTCATCAGCTTCAGAATCTGTGTGGAGTTTCCACTATCAGGCAATTTCACAAATAAATTGCAAGCTACATTTTATGCATCTTTAAATCAGATGTGTCGTTTTTCTGTACAGCTGTCTCAGAATAAAAAATATAGTCAGTGTAACTGAATCTTCAAGGAAAAGAAGCAAATTAGTTTTTATTGTGCTTAGGCTCATCTCTTCTGGTATAACAGTGCAGTTAAACATGCATCCTGCCTAATTTTACTATAAAATCTTAAAATGCTGATTTAGTACCTGGCTTTTAGAATACACGAGGAAAGGGAAATGTTGGAGAAAACATAATGAACACAAGCTTGTGATAAAGAGCAAAGCCCTGCTACTGTGTTGGGGAAAGCAAGTAATAGCATTTATGCCCTTTCTTGTTGCCAGCTTGATGCAAAAGATCTCATATCAAAGAACAGGGCCTAAATGCATTAAAACTGTGGTGTCTTTCAGAATTTGATTTCTTTGAGCAGTCACTGTATCATAGAGCTGTGAGACACTGTCTAATTAGAAAACAGGCAGGTGAATTTTTAGGTCAGCTAGATCCAGCTGGTTGCTTTAACATGTTTTCCTTCATGCCATTTGAGCAAACAATGCACTTGTTAAAAACCTAATTCATGCTAGACGGGAGAAACAAACCAACAAAAGAGTCACTTAGAGGCACTGTTCATAGGAGTTAGAGATGGAAGAGCTCCATTAGGTCATGTGCCTCTTCCCCTCATTGTACCAGGCTGTTTTCCCAAATCAGAAGAGCAGTAAACTGTGAAGACAGAGGAAATGGCACTGGGGAGTGACACAGCAGCAGAAGGGTCATAGGAAGGGACAGAAAACAATCAAGAACAGTGCGAGCAGTGCATTTAGAAATCAAGGTTAAAGCACACAGCACCTGGAGGTCATTTGTGAAGAGGGTTTCTTTAGAGTACTTGCCTATTTCTGCTAAGAAAATAGAAAGTGGAACTGTATGGATGTGCAGGAGATGTGTTAAGAGCAGACTTAACTATTGAATAATCTCTGCACCACACAGAGATTACAGCTGCTTTATGTCCTGTGTTGGATGGGGCTGCTGGGAGGCTTTCAGTATTTTTCAGTTGGGAAGGATCACACTTCAGACTCCCTTGTGTATGGTTGTAATTCATAGCTCATGCTATAATTCTTTCTGAAATATGTGGCAAAATAGATTCAGCCTGAAGCTGAATACATCCCTGGTCAGATTCTCCTTAGGGTTAGTTTCAGCAAATTAATTTGTTTTCTGCTTCTTCTGGTCTCTTTGTTCCTTTGGAGTTCTTGATAATTCAGCTTGTCAAGCCCATGTTCTTTTTGGACTTCAGGAGATCTTCACCTTGCCTAGCCTTACTGTCTTTCAAGTGAACTGAGACAAGCTTTCTTCTGCATCAGTTCAGGTACTACTGTACTTACTCAAATGCTAATTTAAACACTGAGTCAAAAAATTGCCATTAGTTCTAGAAGAGGTTTTTCACCAGAGTGCCACTTGTAATGGCTTTACTTTGCAAACATCGTTCTGCATTTATATGTTCTCATTGAACCAAGTTTGTCTGCTTTTACAGATGTGATTCAGCTATAAATGTTATTAAACATGAGTCTTGGGTGGACTAGCTGAATATTTCTGCTTCTTGATGGTCTCTGTTCTCCTGCTGTTTTTCTGTCCAGCAAGTTGTGCTCATATAATGTGAATTGTCTTTTATTTAAATGTAATAAAAACAGTGATGCTTGTTTTAAGAGGAACATATTTCAGTTTTAGTCAAACCAATTAAACTGGTATAAATTTAAGCCAATGAACTGCTCAAGTCAGGGATAAGTGCCTGCACAGTTTTTTGGACTAATTTAATTATAATCTGTTTCAATTCAACCTTATTTCCTACAATGCAGCTTTCTTGGACATAAAACCTCTTGTATTTTCTAAGCCCCAATGCCCTCACTGTGAGGCAAATTCATTATTAAATAGTGTGGAAGCCCTCTTTTTCTGCTACACTAGTTGCCTTGTGTTTTTCTTTGTTGTATGCTGCCATTGCACAGCCTCTGTTTAACTAACATTAGTGCCAGCCCAAGGTTGAACAAGCAGCTACAGTAAGGTGATAATGCCAAGCTGACAAGGCATCAGGGAAGGTCTATGTAAGGAGGAACAGTCTAAAAAAATGTATTGGAAGTGCAGAAATTAGCACTGTAAATTGTGTAAATGGCCCTGCCCATCAAATGGACCTGGTGACCTTTGCATGGTGGCACAGACATGTGTCGTGTATGTTCATGTTCACATCCCTGGAGTATAGAGAAAGGATTAAAATGCTTTAATGTCATTCACCTACTCCCATGAGAGCTGACCTGCCCGGCTCCTGGCTTCCATAAATATGAGCTTCTTAAACTATGGAAATCTTTCACAGATGTCTTTAATAAAAACATTTTAGTTGGTATTAAAAGTAATATTATATCACTTGGCTCTTCAGCAGCTTCTCTGCCTGACAGTGTGTGGGGTTTTATATTTGGGTTTGGTTTTTTTTTGTTTGTTTGTTTTTTTGTTAAGCTGTGATTTTTTTCATATTTTATGTGATGTGGCTGCCAAATTGTCTTAACATTTCGTAGGGACAGATAAAAGCTGTTTTGAAGTCACGGTAGCAATACACAGAATATATGGCTTTTGTGCACATTGGATTCTGTTTTATACCTGGAGCAGGAGGGCAGCTCTGGTACCTGCCACCACACACGTGGTTTGGCTTACCTGTGCCAGAGTGTGAGTCATATATTGGATTTATTGATCTGCTGTATTCCTGCAATCTGGCAAGTGCCTTAATTTCATTATCTTTCCAGTGCAAATTAGAGCATGAAATATTTCTTAGACACTTTGTAGCCAGAAGCAGGCATGGGGAAAAAGCAGTAAGGAACTGTTTTAGCTTGGATAAATGTCTCAGAAAGGACTTTCTTTGTTAAAAATTGTCTTTCATACAACTTCTGACTGAGAGGAAATTTCTGATCCATCTTTCCTGGGGCCTGATGACTGCTACAAGATAGGGTGGTGTTTATAGCAGGAGATTGCTGTGTATCTGTGGTTTATTTGATTTCTTTAGGTTCTTGACCTCCATGAAGAGCCAACGCTTGCCCAAAAATGCACTGTCTGCAATTCTTTCATGGGTATGGTATTAGGCTTCCAGGTGTTCCCTATTGTTGGTAGTACTCCACCAGGGCACTGGTGCTACTGGTGAAAATCCCCCTCAGAGTGGAAACATTGGAGCTGTCTGTGGGGGACTTCACACAGGTGACTGATGAAACCAAAAAAGATGACTAAGGGTTTTATGAAGCTGCAGAACTTGAGTTGTTTTGAAAAGCATCCAGTGTGATTTCCTAGCTGAAAGTGTCAGCTCTGTAGACAACATTTTCAGTTTATTTCCTTACTTTTGCCTTCTGCTAGGGAAAATTTTATGTTTCCTGGTGGTCAGAAGATTACTCAAATAACAGGGAAAATTAAGGGAACAGAGAACTGAATGAAGAATTAGTTTTCTTTGAGAAAGAGTGACAAAGTACATGGCATATAGAGGTAACTGGAAAGTTTGTTGGAGAACTGGTGACTTTTTTTTTTAAATAAATGATCTCATACACTATAAAGAAATGCAGTTTACAGCTTAAGTTCACAGTGATGAAGCTTCTGGTACTCTTCAATTCCTGTTTCGTAACTGAAGATGAGCCAGGGAGGTGGAGTAGCTAAACCCCAGCAGTTTGACAAAGCACCTGGTGGAATTGCAGTTCATAGAACAGACAGCCCCAAACAAGAGCAAAGATGCTGATGCTTCTGCTGAGTGTCTCAAAAGCCCCCAAGTGTGAAGGCACAGGAACAGCTGAGGCACACTCATGCAGTCTAGGAAACCTGGGGAGTTTAGGGATGAGATGGGCCTGGTTTTGTAGCAGAAGGCTGAGTGATCTGACTGCATAGGAGAAGTAGAGGACGTGTGCCAAAGCCAGCAGGGAGAGCATGGACTGCAGCATCGTGATGCTAGGAGATGTAGGAGATATGTATGTGTAAGGCAGGACCAAGTGCAGGTTTGGGAAAGCTCTAGCAGAAGTGCAGGTGACAACTGTTAGGCCTAAGATTTGCCAAAAGTTCCGGTAAGTGTTACATGCACAAATACCCACCAGAGGCTTTACCTCTGCCTTGTGCAAGAACTAAGGGCTGATGTGAAGGAGCACTGTTATCCAGCTGAGTGTATTGTGATTACTTCTGTCAGTGCTAAAGGATTTGTAATGGTCATTAGAGCATTGAGATCTTCAGTAAAAGTAATAACAGAGCTACTTCCCAGCAGGTCTTTATTTCAGCTCACAGTGATAAAATGACATATAAACCCCATTTTTTAACTAAGCTTAATCTATTGTAAGATTTTACACCTCATTCTCATACAGGGTTTACATAATGTTAAAATCAGTGTGTTTTCAGTATTTTAGAAGGAAAACTCTGAAATACTCTTCTGTTTCTTAGAAAAAGCAGTTACAAATATTATAGAGAAAAAACCTGTATCTCTACAGCACAACATAGGAAATAATGTCATGCTTGTGCAATTGTACAGCTACCTGGGACAGTCTTGAGTGACTTTTGAGAAGTTCTTGACCCAGTGGCTCAAGTTTATCTTCAGGATAACATCAATGTTTTAATGGGGGCAGTTTTAAATCTACCACACTATTAAACACAAAGGGCAAATTTATGCTTGGAATATCTCCCTTGGCAGTATTGGCACTAAACCAGGGAGCAATTTTCCATCTTGCACTTAGCAATGTGTTTCAGATTTGTAGACCATGGATCCATTAAAATATGACTCCATTAATTAGAAAGTAATTGTGGTATTTCTTTCTAGTGCTGAGGGATTAACTCAGTTTAATCTCGGTGTGGTTAACAAGGGCAGTTAGTTACTTGCTTTAAAGATGAGTTAAATCTGTAAAAAATAATGACTTAATGGAGAATAGGACTGGCCCCAAGGCATGTGCCCAGAAATGGAGTTGTTGACTTCATTGAGTTCAGTGGTAATCTTGAACTGAAGTGTAACACGATGTGGCCCCCAGGGGCTGTTCCTGTAGGTGGTCTGTACTTCAAATTCACCTGCAATCTTGGTATCTTTAAAAAAGATCATGAAAGAGAATATTAAGCTGTATCCAGCTTCAGTCCTCTGTGTTGATGCCAGCTATTGCTTTAGGGCAATTTCATGAAGCAGCAACAGAAAGAAACTGAAGTATAATGGTTGAGTACTTGTCAGTATTTGCTGTCACCAGTAATTACTGTTAGCAAATCCAGCTTGGCATAGTGGATATTAGACAAAAGGCAGCAGTGGAGCTGGAGCTCTCTGAGATATTTTTCTTCCAGAGCTGGCAATTCCCATCCTGTTAGCTGGTAACCAGCACACACTCCATCCTAATTCATTGCAGTACAGAGAAAAATCAGCTGCCTCCATTCATCTGTGGAATGCTTCACTGCTTGCAACTGATGGTGTCATGAAGGCTTTCTAGGAATTTACCAGTGGGTTTGGAAGTGTTTGAAAAATTACAGGTAAAGCAAGGAGCTGTTATTATACAGTAACACTTTAGTCCTGCTTGGGTCTGCCACTGCATGCCAGTGCACACTCTGCCAAAGTCTTGTCTTTCTATCAAATAAAGCTTTAAGGCAAAGAAAACATGTTTAGATGAAGGATATTGTAAAGAGATTTATGATCTCTCTTGGACATTCTCTTTTTAGTGCATAGGGACGGTCCTGTTGCCATGATTGCCTGCCTTGCTGTAGAGAGCTACAAAGAAAGAGGAACAGAAGGGTTAGAGCTGAGAAGAGGCAGCAGGAGGGATGTGGGTGGCTCCCTGGGGGAAGGGGAGAGGAAGTGAGATTTGCTGTGGCTGGGAGTTTGCTTTTTATTTTTTTTTTTCCCCCTGGTATGTTTACTATATTCCCAAGATCTGTTAAAAAGGGGGAAAAAATCATGTTATTTGCCTTATGTGTAAGCCTGTGGTCCATGTGGTCCCAGCCTTGGCCCCACATTTTGGTGGCTGCTGCAGGACAGGTGGCTGCTGTGTCCCTAACACAAGCCTGCCCCCTGGGATCTCATAGGCTGATCACGAAAGGTTTTCTCTGCACCTTTTCATCAGGGGATTGTACCTTTGATTTGGGGCTTTCCCATCTGGACCTGAGATGCATGAGGCTGAGAGACAGCCACCAAGTCCTCTCCATCCTTCCAGCTGTGCACCCTAATGCCATCATCCCGGCCATCCTCTTTCATGGCCCATCACCCCAAGCTCTTGCTGCTGGTGCCCTGTTCCCTCTCCCAAGCCTCTGCACCCTTGTCACTTTTTCAGCTCCTCCTTGAAGGCTGCTGGGAAGCAAGGAGCCCTGTTAGGGCTGTCTTTGTTCCTTTGTTCTGTGCTGTTGGGTGCAACTGGCAGGGAGCATAGGTACTGCAGGAGGGTCTGCAGAGATGCTATTGTGATGCTGTGAGAACTGGGAATCTTGTTTTTAGGTAGATGGCTTCCCCCTGTCTGTTATCCCTCTGTTGTTGAACAGAAGGATGCCTGGAATTAGCACTCCTTTTCTTTTTTTTTTATTCTTTGCCCTCCCAGTTCCTTTGCAGAAGCCTGAAGTTCAACATTGCAGATAATGCAAAATATTCTCATTGTTTATTAATATAGGTGGGTAATTCCTTATTACTGTCTTTGTTTAATGAAGGATTTAACAAAACCAATGCTTTCTTTTTTCTTCGATTCTGCCTACTGAACCGTCTCTTAAAAAAAGCAAAACCAAACCTGTTAGGCAGATACTTTAGTAGAGAAACTTGGCTCTGATGGAATTGGAATTGAGTAAAAACCCAATTTATTTATTCATCTCTGAATAAAAAACTTGTGATGTTGTCCATAACCTTCTACACTGCAGAGTTCGATAATCTAATCCAGGATATTATGTGTGTATATATATGTTATATATATGAAGCCCTGAAATGCAGCTGCACAAAATAAAGCAACTGAAATGAAACTGAGAACCAAGAAGGTGGAAGGTTGTGCTAAGAACTCATCTCAAAGTTCTTGCCAATATATTTGCTGATGGCAAGGTCTGATGATTCAATACAATCTGTCCCTGAAATGAATGAACTGAATGTGTATCAGCTTTCCTGTAATGTGCACTGAATTTGATTTGCTCTGGTTTTATTTTTTTCTAGGGCTGCCAGAATGAGTGCACGGGAGGAGGATATTCAGGAGAAACAGGAAAGCAAATGACTGAATCTTTCAAGGTATGTGTGAATGGCCTTCAGAAAAAGGGTTTTTTTTCAATCGGGTCCCAAAGTTGCAGAGCTGAGGATCACAGAAGGGCTCCAAAGCACTGGAGCTCTGGAGCATTATCAGCACTCCACAGCAAACAGGGCTGTGATAGTCAGGAATGCTGAGCAGCTGCCCGGAGCTGACATGAAATTGCATCCCTCTCTTTTTATTTTAATCTTATGCTTAGAAATGAGCTCAGCTAAGATACCATTCTTTTTCTCTGCCTCCTTCCTAAATGCAGTGCTAGTAACTAAGAGCTCATTTAAAAACTGTATGGATACAGATGTCAGCTTCCAGTTTTCTGTTAAAAGTGTAGAGCCTGTCAGCATGTGCTCCTTTGAATTCTACATCCATCCTAATTTCCTTTTTTCCTGCCTTTTATACATCTTTTGCCTTTATTCTTTATGTCACACATCTGTAATTATTTTCTCTCTCATTTGACGATTTACAATCTTTAAAAAAGCCTTATCTATATTTTGCAGAAATATGAAAGTAGTACTCAGAAAGTACTCATGAGTACTCAGTAGTATTCATGTTTTTCTGAGTTCCGTTCCTGTTATTTCTGACTATTGTCAGCAGTACATGAGATGAAATTAGACTGATATGCTTTGTAAGTGTTGTATTCTTCCTGAGATTTTTGGGCAGTGCCACAGCTGTGCAGTCTTCTGAACTATGCTTAAGTAATTATTTTCCCTTCAGTTCTCAAGCTTTAAACAGATATGAAAAATTAATGCTGCAGTAAATATATTGGGCTCTTTGATAAGGTTTATTTTGATGTTGGTCTCATTGAAAACAGCAAGGAATTCTTGAGAATCCATGACTACAGAATTTCACCATGTAGCAGCATGCCATTTTAATCTCTGTTTCCTCATTCTCGGTCCTTCCCAGCTCTTCTCTTCCTCATTTCTTCTGGCAGTTCTGCCCAAGGAGGAAAATTCAGGATGACTTTTCTGCCAGAAGATCTGACTTGAAAAATGCTGACAAAACCAGGCATGCAGCCAGTTTTGAAACCACAAGAAATCACAAGTCTGGAGTGCAAGGGTTGTTTTGTGGATTCACCTTCAATCAACAGATAGATCTCAGTAGATTCATTCAGCAGAGTGTGCTGGGGGCATTTGCAAACAAGAATTGCTGTACAGGAGGAGACCCTTGTGTAACCAACTGAACTGTGTTTGACACACTGAGGCAGTCCAGAAGGAAGGCAGAGTGACAACAAACTCTTGTGTTTGGGTCACAGGTGAACTTGGCATAAACTAAAACAGGCTTAAGACAGAAGTAATTATACCAGCAGTCAAGCAGGTGCCTTACCAAAGCTGCAAATACCAAGTGACACAAAGCTGGATTTAGTCCAGGTTCCTTTCCATTGATATTTGTGTGTCAGCCAGAATGGCTGATCATTGTAGTGGAGAGGCTGGGTGAGGGGGAAAATACATTAGCAGGTGGGACAGATGGTTATAAAGGGAATAATGCTTGGAGAAAGCAGCTGGCTCAGGCTGAAGTCTAATTTGTAAGACTTCATTCCTGCCTTATGACTCTGTTTCTGAAGGTGAGTTGAGATTTTCTAGAAATCTAGAGCTTTCTAGAAAATACTGTACTGTGGGAAGTGTGTGTATGAAAGTTAAGATGAGAATATAGGTCCTGGTTCTCATATCATGCATTATAATAATTATTTTTCAGCCTCTTTAACCTTACAGTAAAATTAAGAAGGAAAAACTTCATAAATAAAGACAAAACCAGCAAAAGAAAATGAAAATAAAAAAGCCTGTATTCATTCTAGGGAGCTTCTCAAACATTTTTGTGGAAGACAGTTATGGGGTTACAATTTCAGAAACTATAGCTAATAATATTTCAAAGGAATCAAGTTGACCCATGGGGCTGACTGTGCTGAGGAAAGCTGGATTTTGTGCCAGTGACCTAAGCAATCCAAGATTGTGGGAGTGCAGAAAACAGGGTATGGTTTTGGTTAAAGGTTACATAAAACATATTGTTTACAGTGGGTCCTGCCCAACATTTGAATGCCAGATTAGCCCTCTGAAGGCATTTCTGTTTAGAATGCAGTGCTGTGCTTTTTAGGTGGCTTGAGCTGCTCTGAGTTTTGCTGCAGTTTTCTGCCTGGGTTTGAAAGGTGGAGTCAGAAAGTCCCTGTACACTGTGAGGGAAGGCATGAATGTTACTTCAGTTTCTGGTAGGCAGTGAGCCCCTCTAACTGCTGGCTGTTCTCTATTTTCATAGACTTCTGTAAAAGCAGCAGGTCAGAATTGGCGTTTCCTTTGTCCTGATTGCCACTGAGCTACCTTAATTTGACTCAGTTCTGTGGTTAAAAATGTCATCCTGGCAGGTCTGTGGCTTACAAGGCATTTAATATATGACATTTAGAGTTGCCTTGTTGAGCAGTGATCTTGGAACAGCTAAGAAGCATTGAAGGAAATAGTGATTATGCTGCAGTTTCCTGCACTGTAAAGTGCCAGATCTCCAGGATTTATCTACCAAGCTCCTTCCACGTGACTGAAATCTTCCCTCCCTCGGCTGTTGGATGCATTTATGAATATATTTATTTAAATAGCAGATGGTGATTTGTGACCACACCTAAGTTGTAGTTTTTGTCTGTAGCCAGCACTGGATCTCTGTGAGGGGGATATTACACCAGCAATGTCATCCTTTGTGCCACTGAATGTTTTTTTGGGAAGTTGGATCAAGAAATTCACATGTCTAATTTTGTTCTTATACTTGCATCCAATAATACCACAAAACAGCACACAATTATGTCTAAGGCACTTAATTTTTATGACTAAAAATCTGGTAGTTCCTTTAATGCATTCATTCTGCTTATTGTGTTGTCACAAAACAGAATTAATATTGTTTGGAGAATGTAGCAGTCTGTTTCCGTATGTAACTCTGATTTGTTTTCTTTTAATGTGTGAATTCTGACTTGGAATTCCTAGTACTTGATGTTAAGAAACTAAAGGCGTCTGTGATACCTTTTATTTCTCTCGTATCCCGAAAGATGATTTAACATAGCCTTTTGTCTTGGAATTTGTTTTCCCTTTGAGATGATACATGGAATGCTTCAAAAAGGTATGACCTATTCCTCTGAGTTGCAGTAATCTGAAGCTCTGGAAAAATTGGCGTAGTAATGGTGCAAAGTTCAGTTCTTTTGTTCTACTTTTTAACAGCCAGAGTGGTGCAGTCTTTCTAGGGAATTTCTAGGGAATACTGGTTGGTTTGCTACACAGAAGCAGAATGGAGTAACTGTAGCTTACAAGTGGACCTGGATTGAGTTGCTCATTTGAAGAATGTGAAATATTTAACTGGGGCTTCTGTGCTGGTGCTGCTCTGAATATTTGTGGGTGCTCCCAGGGAGTTTTCTGCAGGCAGACCCGACCTTCCAGGCTCTGAACCAGTGGGATGTGAGCCTCTGGCAGCTGCATGGGCAGGCTGGTGCAGGGCTGTGCTGCAGCTGGTGATCCTTGTGGGGATCTTTGGCTTGCAGTGCTCTGCTGATATGCCTGCATGGTTTCCAATTCAGGCTATCTCACCTCTAGCCAGGTGAGGTGCTTGATATACTGAATTTTCCATGGTGATGTATGGCTTGTTATTTGTTTCTTGCATTGCTGTAATGTTTGTAAGCCCAGGCTGTGAATAAGGTGACACTGTGCTGAGAATTGTACAAATCTGAACATAAAGATTATTTCCACTCTCTATATATAAACCATCCCCCCAAAAGCCCCAACCAAAATAACTGACAATTTTTTCAAAGCTATACTGTATTTTCCACAAGAAGAAACTGAAATTCTTTTTCCAGTGCAAGCTCAGATTTCCATTCATTGTTCAAATTGAGAGATGGCCAGTGAAAGTTTTACATTACTGTGAGCCATAACCATTTTTATACTAAGGGGACCTGTGATTTGTGGTAAATACAGTGGGATATAGGATTCCTTACTCTGGGAATTGGGAGAGAAAACAATAAATTTTGAGAAAATAGATGTTTTAAGCTTTATTTTAGAAAACTATATGGTATGTGAAAAGTTTGCTGACAGTGATAAAAAACAAGCAGTTCTCTGATCTTGTTTTTTTTTTTTTTTTTACGAAAGAAGAAAATTATTTTCTTAACTAACTTTCTCATTTCCCATCAATTGCAAAGATCAAAGTAGATAAAATACTGAACAGTCTAATTTTTGAAGCATCGTCTTGGCTTTATCACATGAGCACATTAGTGTGACAGGGTTAAAATTCCACTTCTGCAAGAGTTTAAGAAGTAGTGAACAGTTTTCCTCTATTTTCATTTTATAGGAGCAGTAGGTAAAGTTATTGACTTGCTCAGAGCATATGGATCAAGGGAACACTCAGGTATTTTTGGAATGAGGAAACGCACGCTGTTTTAGTTACCATATTACCTACAAGGCTAATAAATATAAAGCAATTTACATGATTTATATATTTTCAAATATATGTTATTTCCTCCTCAGCTTGTCCTCAGTTTGTCATTTTCTACTGACATCAGTAAATTATTTACCTGCCAAAACATATATACACTCAGTGAGGCTTTTTATCATATTGCAGCTGTTGATTCTTCAAGGGTTTTGAGTGTTCGGTGGGGATATTAGAATAATACCCTACACTGCCATTTAAAATTCTATATTAGACTCCATTTTAAATATTGCTTGATGAGATAGAACATTTCCTTTATATTAAACTGTATGGGGAAAGATTTATTATAGAAATTTAATGACATCTTGATGCTGTGATGATCAGTAGTTCCCCAGAATGTGTGTAGAGAAAATCTGCTCGTATAGAAACTGTCTTGAAGCAGTAAAAGAGAAACAACCCAGTGGATATGTGTGTAACAGGACACAGTAAGGATATCCAAGTGCTTTGGAAGTGGGGCTCTCATCAGCCCTGGAGCTGGCCCTATGTGGCTCTGCTGAATGCAGTGCTGGGCTGCTCTCCTAAAGAATTCCTGTTTTCCTGGTGTCCAGTCTGATCCTCTTCAGCTAAAGCTCTGTCAGTTACCTGGTAGCTCATCTCTGCATCACCTCCCTGGAAGTGCATAGCTGTGGCCACTGTTAGATCAGGAATGCCAAGCTAGAGGCCAGTTCTGTTACTGTCATAACAATATTTAGCATGTGTGGGCTGGGCACTGCCTCAGAAAAGGTTATTCTGATTTTATTTTGATTTCAGCGGAATCTGTTCGTTGTATGTAATTGTCAGTGGTAACAAAACTATTTGTTTTTTATGATGTGTTCAATTTAGAAAGATTGGTGGGTAATAATAGTGTTAAATCACTGTACTTTCATATTACCTGGTTATGCATTCCTAGCAGGTATGTATAGGCTGCAGAATGATTTACAACCAAATCCATTCCTTCATCTTTACCAGCTCCAGGATAAAGAATGCTGAGTGGTTTCTGTGATATTTGCATCCACTTGGGCATGTCACAAACTCTCCTGAGTATTGCTATTAATAGGTGCACCAGACTGACACATATCTGCAGCTCTCATTCCAGTTATTAGGAAAGCATTTGGGGTCCGTGGCAGCTCCTTTCTGTTTCAGGTTGATGGCAAGTGGTTCTGTGTTTCTCTTCAAGTTGGTAATATTCTTTAAATAGTTGCAGGCTTTTAGCAAATAGGTTTTCTAAGCTGTAGTAGAGGAACCGATTGCCCCCTTATCTGGAGCTGAAGGATTTGCAAATAAAGCTTTTTACTTCGGCAAGTAACAGGAGCTTTAAGCCAAGATAAAAGGAAACTGCTAAAAAAACAGCCAGGGGCAGTTTGGCTGAGTTGATTTATAGCACAAGAAAGTGATGCTTTATCACTTTTTTCACTAGGAGCTTAAGATGTGTCTGTAAAAGCACAGAAATTGTACTGGATTTTTGGAGATTGCATTTAGCTTGTATCATTTTCTGGATTTGTTTTTCCCAAGGTAAAGAATTGCTTTTAAAATGCAAGGCTTAGCACCAGTCAGTGATCAAAGTAAACTTAGGAACTGACTCCAAAACTTAAAAAATACATAGTGTCCATACCTATTTCCAAGATTTCTTAAATTTTAATGTCATTGTGTTGTCATGTCCCCAGTTTTGAAAGTAAATGGTTTCTTTGCTGAACATACTTGAATAGAAGCTACAATTTAGGAAAATAATTTAGTCGGTTTGGTTTTTTTCATAGGATTCTCTTGGCCTTCCTGCTTGCTTTTGAAAGGATAGCCTAACTTCCCATGAATTAACAGCTAAGAGAGTTGGAAGAGGTTTCTGTTAATCCCATTTTTAGTCCTTGTTTCTAAGAAAGCACTGAGTGGAATGAAATGGCAAACTATGGCAATTTCATTGGCAGATCAGACACTGAATTTCATGGCAATATTTAAGTTTACCTTCTTTCTGCCAGTGTGAAAGGGAGATGGAATCTGAGAAAGAGTCAGATGTGGTTAACTGCATGTTTTAAATGGTTCCCATAACCTCTGTACAATATAGAGACTGTACCATGAAAGCATTTTGTATATCCAAAAGGTTTTGAATGCCTGCATTCCATGAATCCACTTCCCTGCATGTCTGCAAGCTTATTAAAATCAGGGTAAGAAGATTTAATTGGAGCTGCTCAGGACTTCAACATGCGAGATTATGATTCTATTCTTGGCTATTCCACACAACATGTTTGTGACTGGCCAGGCTACTTAGGCAAAATACTTCCAACTTGTTTGTCTGGAATTTAGGTTTGCTGTTCATGTCTTTGTTCAGCATGACTACTTCTTTCAGAGAAGGTTAGGTGCAAAAAGTCTCATTTTTTGTTTCAATTGCTTAATGTGAAAGACAAATGATATTTTCCAAACCAGGAGACAGTAGTGTGTTGAATCTCTGTGCAAAGATGTGTTATTGGTGAAATGTCAGAGACCGCTCTATTCCAGTCTTGTGTCACAGGCCAGTGTGAGCCCTCAGCTTGTGTTAGACTCAGAGTTTGCCTGGGAGAAGCTTTTTCTAAAAATGGAACATTGTGTTTATGCTTCTACACAGAAATACAGTGGTTGTGAGGCAAGGCATCAGGAATTGCATTAACCAAGCTGTCAGATCTTTGAGAAGAAGCAGTTTGTGTTAATACTGAACCACATTAATTAGGTAACTAGCTAAGTCTGCCATTAGTGAAGGATGGTCCTGGCTCTGTTTGTTCTGGGTTTTTCTGGTTTTTTCTGTTTTCTGTTTTAATGCTTTCTTACAAACATATGAGAGGACTTTTCTGCTATTATGGAATTGCAATCTGTGTTTCCCTAAATGGAACTGCTTCTTTCTAATCTGAATCCCAGGTGTGTGTACATTGCAGACGTGCAGTTGCATGGCCAAGGAGGGATTTTAGAGCTGAC
This sequence comes from Taeniopygia guttata, assembly GCF_048771995.1. Classification (NCBI taxonomy): domain Eukaryota; kingdom Metazoa; phylum Chordata; class Aves; order Passeriformes; family Estrildidae; genus Taeniopygia; species Taeniopygia guttata. Next base: position 58,166,011 of record NC_133025.1, read on the forward strand.
TTGCCCAAAAGTAACAGAGAGCTTACAGCAGTGTGTTTTTCACACCAGTGCAATTGGCTGCATTTAAGCCTGCTCACGTTTCCTGATCACCCTGCTTAGGTGATTGGAGCAGCTGGTACCAAACAGAAGTGATTCTTGGGACCAAAATACAGCAAGTGTGTCTGGTTTATTGCAATGTTTAATAGTCTCATCAATGTCTTTGTGGTTTGAATTACATAGAGAGAATTATACTTGAAATGTTTTAGAGAACTATTGCTATGAGAGATACTGGCTGTTTTTTGTAGATCTGAAAATACAAATAGCTGGAGTAGAGGAGGTAGACCTCTCTAAAATAAAGTAGATATGTTTCTTAAGATTTCCTCATTATCAGGTGGAAGGTTTCCTTAGGATCTGTAGGAATCCCATTCCAGCATCTTTCTTAACCTTAAAAACATGTCTTTTGAAATATGTCAGTAGAGAAGAGACTAATGAGTAATGGAGGAAAAAAGCCCCAACACCTAACAATTATAAAGACATGTAATTTTCCTGAAGCAGAAGAAAGGGATAAGGTGTAAAGATTTAAGTATTTTTGCTTGCCTTACAATCCAGATTCCTACAAAGCTGGAAGAAAGGGTCTCGATTAACTTAAATGGTCTCTGGATCAAATCAGAGGCAAGTTATGCAGGCGGCATTTCAGCAACATTGAAAAACTCTTATAATTTAGCTAGTGCTATTGAAATGAATGATATGTTTTTAGGGCAAAAGAAAATTTTTATGCTTTCTCTGTCATCTAGCCTGACTGTAGCTTTCCATCTTTCTTTCCCTTCTGTTGTATTTTGAGAGCTTTAGGATATATTTTCAGCTGTGCTGCTGTCCTGGGTGCCCTTCTCATTCCTTTAGGGAAGAAATTTATGTCAATTCCAACCACTTCTCTGTTTTCTTGTTAGAACAGGTTTACTTCCCTACTTACTGCTGCAGATCAAACATTCCTGCATCAGAATTGGAACCTCTGTCAGATCAGGGGAAAGGTTAAAGGAGCCAGCAGTAAGTCATGCTGCCCTCCTTTTCTTGCAGAGCATAGCAGAATTTCATTCTTTGGTGAGACAAATATCTGAGAAGTATCTGTTATGAATAGTTTGGGTTGGAGGCCTTGCAGAGGATGTACTGGACACAGTCCTTCCAGCTATATTTTCTGCTTGTTTCCATGACTGTCTCACAGCAGATTCAGAGCCTTGACTCTCTTTTGCTTTGTCATTTGTTTTGTGGTTTATTACCCAATGTACAGCCAGCCTGATGCAATGATTCCAGGACTCAGTCCAATTACATGTGCTAACATATTCTCAGATGAAGTTTCAGGGAAGCTTTATGTTGAAAGGTATCTGTTATTTTTGATATTTACCCTGGGATTGCAGAAGATTTAATTTTTTTTTTTTTTTGGTGATAGTAGTAGTAGTAAAAATAAGGCTTTTTTCCCCTCCTCAAATCTTATTATAACATCTTGGCACACTTTCCACTCTCAAGCCTCAGGCTCTGTTGTAAATTTAAAATACTATTGATGGTAATGGGATTATAGGATAGCTTACATAAATGTTGTTTTATACTTACAAGCTGCTTATTGATTTCTAAGAATGTGTTTGACTCTCTTACTCTTGTTTGGAGTTGATGGAATTCTGTGTTTGTATTATTTCTACTGCAGACTTTATTACTGTGACCAGAGCCATACAGGGCTTGGCTCTGTACAGAAAGTGATGGTCTGTGCCCCAGGAACTGGCAGTCTTTTCCAAAGAAGATGGTGAAAAAGAAGCTGGAAAATGAATGTGGGATGAGCAGAAGGGCTTTGTGGTGGGTGAGGGTGCTGGCAGTGTGGTGTATCCTGTGGTGCATTTTGGCTGCCCTTGGGGCTTTCTCAGCTACCATTGTTCTGCATTGGCCCAGGCTGGCAGTGGAGCTGTGGGAGAGCCACGCTGGGCTGCGTGGTGTTTGTGAGTGCTGTTCAGGGCTGGATCCCGTGTGGCTTGGGCTGGGGAGAGGCTGCTGAGCCATGGGACAGCCCCGGCGCTGGCAGGGCAGGGGCTGCTGCCCTTGGCAGTGTGAGCTGGCACACAGCTGGGGGACTGGCAGCATTCTTGGTGTGAGTTTTGTGCACACTGTTGCCTTTCTGTCCCAGGGTGACAGGAAAGGTTGCTGCCTTCGGGCACCGTGGGACAGCCTGGGTGTTGCTGGCTGGAGGTGCTGGGGCTGACAAGCTCTGAATTGTCAGCGCAGTCTGGAAGAAAAGGCACAGCAGGGGTTCCCAGATGGGGCAGCAGATGAGCTTCTGCTTGTGAGAACAGAGTGACAAAGGACAGCAAGTGATGGCCTGGCATTTGTTAGTCCTTCCTGCACAAGCCCCCTCAGGGAGATGGAGCCCCCATGCAGAGCGCTGGATTGCTGCTTTGGCACTCACTCCTCCCTGGGCAGAGGCACATTGCAGCATGGCAGCAGATCTGCATTTCCTCAAACTGCCTGCCTGCTTGGTGACTCCCATGGTGGGGGCTGCTGGGGAGGGAGGGGAAAGTGCTGATCCCCAGCTGCTTCAGCATCAGGCAGGTCCAGGCAGGCCTTGGTCTTGTGTCTGCCCTGTTCCAGCTTCCCGTGAAGCTGAGGATAGGTTATGGAACAGAAGATGACTGGGGGCATCCCTAGGCTGGCGCTGTGCTTGTGCCTGGTGTCTCCTGAGGGTACCAGCACACACAGAGCACGTGGGTTGGTTTGGGATGGGATCAAGTGTGGCACCCGGGCCCCGGATGGTGTGGCTGTCACCTCAGGACTATTCAGAGAAAGTCCACGTGGCAGGTAAATAAGGAGATGGGCATGATTTAGTGACCTGAAAATAAAATACAGTTTTAATAGTGAAAGCAACAAATAGCAGAGACAGCAAACAGGGTATGGGGTGCACTAAAAGGGCAAGGGTTAGGGTAGGATCAGTGAGATATCTATCTATCTGTCTATCTATCTATGTATAGGATGGGTTAGGGGTGGAGTCTGAGGACAGGGTACCAACCATAAACTGGGCTTAGGAATATTAAAATCAATGCGGCAAATATAAACCAGTTACAACAGGAGGAACAAAGAACTTTCTAATAATCATTAACATACAGACTCCCAGGGGGCAGTGGGGGTGAGTTTTTGCTCACCATAACTAAGGGGATTTCTCCTACAGCCTTAGATCAAAACCTTTGTTTCTCTCAACCCCAGCAATCAAGTTAACTTTGTGTGGTGCCCTGTTGTGAATTTGTGACCAGAACAGTATTTGAGCCACAGCTGAGCAGTGAGTGCATAGTGCCAAGGCCTTTTCTGCTCCTCACCCTGGCACCAGTGAGCAGGATGCTGGGAAGGGGACACAGCCGGGACAGCTGGCCCTGCTGGGGATAGCCCACTCCTCATGTCTGCTCAGCAACACAACTACAAGCTCCTGCTCTTCCTGCACTACTCAGGTATCAGGTGGCTGGTAGTGAGCCGTTGTGGTCTTTTGCATCACTTGTTTGGTTTTGTTTTGTTTTCCTTTATTCATAGAATCATCAAGGTTGGAAGAGACTTGAAGATCATCAAATCCAACTGTCAATCCAGCACTATCACTGCAACCCCTAAACCATACACCCAGATATTAAACTGTCTTAGCCCATGACGTTTGGTCCTGTCGCCTCCTGAGTGTGTTCAATACCAAGATCCATTCCATGTCCCATGAACATTCCCGATACCAGTGACATGAAAACCTGCACAAGCTTGGTTCCCACCCCTGCCCTGTCAGGCTCTCAGCCACAACTCACAACCCAGGCAGTGCCCCATGTGTGGGGAAGAGTGTCTGGAAAGCTGAGTGCTGAAAAAGTGAGGTTGCCACAGCCATAAGGACTGAAAGGCAGGAAATTCTCATCCCTGGAGCCTGATCAGAACAATTCTGTAAAGGCCCAAACTCATTCTCTCCAGCTCTCCTCAGCTATGCTTTGTTACCTTTCCCCATCATAGTAATTCCTTATGCTTTTTGTAATCTGTCTCCTTCTCAGGATTTGTTCCACTGCTGTTCACAAGTGCAAGGGCAAAACAAGTTATTTGATGTTGTCTGTGCTTCTGTGTTTGTTATTGCATGAGAAGGCCCTGATCTTTCCTAGGATATGCTTACAAATTCAGCATAAGATAAAAAATTATTGCAGTTGCTTGTGGTCTTGAATTAATCACCTAGACTGGAGGTCAGGGAGGTTACTTATTTCATCAGAGGAGATTACAGTCAGTCTCATTTGGGTTCATGTTAATGTTTTCGGGATCTCTGCTGAAACTTGCCGCTGTTTTTAGGTGACCTGTGGGTTATTTTACAGCTGGGGCGGTCAGATCTCGTTGTACTCAATTAAGTGACAGAAAATCCTGGCCTAGCACAGTGTTTAGAAAAGTTTGGGAGTGTCAAATGAGTTAGACCTGCTGCAGCTTATGGTCTAGGATTTTCAGTGCAGTGCAAACAACTGCAGCCAAGGATCATTTGGGAAGGCTTTGAGAAAACTTGCTAGAAAGCGTAGGACAAAATCTGCATTTGCCATCTGCACCTACCTGAGACGGCTGTCTAGGGTAAGAAAGGTAGGAATGCAGCAAGGAGAGTAACAGCTCTGGCCAGGGGTTGCTGTCGGCTCCAAATCCACTTAAAGCTATTGCACAGGTTGGGTGGAACAAGCATTGAGGTGACAGCTCAGCCAGGCACCAGGATGGCTTGTCACAGCCTTGATTAGAATTGACACGGACCAGCGTGTCACCTTTAATTTGACCCAGCTCATAACTGAGATGATCCATTTTGATCAAATGATGAATTTGAGTTGCATATAGTTACAATAAGTCTTCTTCACTTGGGCTGGGTAAAGCTTTGCCCTGGAAGAAACTGCATTGGAATTAACAGGCACTTTTCAGCTGAGGGGCTTCTCAAAAAGGGTCTCTTTGGGCCAGCGACCCTTTGTAGGTGTAATGTTGCCAGATAAGCCATGAAAATCAACAGTATGCAACTGGTTTCCCTTTTGCCTGCCATAGGCAGGGCAGTCTGATATTTCCTGTTCCTTACCAGAGTGTCCTGGGCTGGGATGTTGGAGGGACATCTACATCCCTTTCTGCTGTGACATGGAGTCTTTGCAGGCTTGGGACTGTGTCCTTTTACTTAAGAGGACAAGTGCCAAATAGCTGCACTCATTCAGACCATGTGCTACATCCACTTCTTTTTTTAAATCTCCCTTATCCTTTTTGTTCAGCATTTACCAGTTTTCCTTCCAGTTTAATGGTTTTATTCGGCAACAGCATCAGGAGGTGCTTGAGAGCATGTTGGATAAACAAAGCAAACAAAACACAAGCCTAGCTGAAAATTCCCCTTTGTGTTGGCAGTACAAACAGTGGAGATATGGGAGCTAATGCCAATCCCTAATGCATCCTTAACATGCTGCTTTTGGGGTTGGGGAATGTTGGCAAAGGAAGAAAGTAAATTGTTGTTTGTAAAGGTCATAGGTGATAGCAGGGTAGCACTGTGATAATCTTTTAAAGAGTGATATTAACATAATAGGCATTGATACTTAATGGGTTCTTCTGAGTGTTTGATTTCCCTACTGGTGCTGCTTGAACAAGTGAAACCCAAAGGGTTTGTGAACCAGGTGAGATGTTGTGTGGGGTGTCCAACTCCTCAGGGACCCAGAAGAGGCTGAGCCCACACTGTGGGAGAGAGTACTCCAGGGATGATCCTCCAAAACCTCTTCCCAATGTGTTATCCTCCATGGATAGCATGGAGGATGAAAAAAAATAACAAATGAATTGCAGCATTTGATGCTGTCTTGACATAAAAAGCATTTAGATTCTGAAAGATTTGGGTGCTGTTGCATACTGCTAATTTGCACTGCTTGGTAAAAAAATGGAGAAAAAGACATCATGGGTAAAGGAATAGAGTCCTAAGAAAGGATATTAAGAAAGTAATGGCCAAAAAAGTGGATCTCCAGAGAGCTTAACAGGGTTATAAGAGTGAGAAAAATTGTCTTTTTGCCCTGTTGAGTGATTATTGCCCTACTGGTCTGTGCAGTTTGGCCTGTCTCTAACGGCTTAGCTAGGCTGTTCCTACTGTTGTTTGAAGGAATTGTTATGGGTCAAGTGCTGTACCTGGCACTGTTGACTCAGGTGTTGGCACAGTGTCTGAAGGAAAGCTGGTTTGCCCAAATTCTGAGGGAGCTGCGAAAGAGCAAATGGGATCCCTGGTCAGATTCTGCAGTTCTAGGAAGCTCTGTGGTCTGGGAATTGTCTGCTTCTTTTCTGGATAAGGGTCAGTGTTTCCTACCTGTCCAGGCTTTCTGCCTTCAAGGGACTAGAACTGAAATGCAATGGGTGTGTTTCTTCACTTGTTCAGCTTGCTGCTCCATCTACGCTGCTTGTGGATTTATGAGAAGAGGTTAAAACTCTTCCCAATCTTTAAATAAAAGCTATTGTTAACCCCAGCAAACTTATCAAACTGTTTTGAAGTCATGCCTTTTAAGTAGTTGTGCTACCATCACTGGGGAGGCAGCAAAGGGAGTCATAAAAGCAGAAATCAGCACACTGATAGGAGTTCTAAGAAGAGGCTTCATATGATAATATGTTTTTTATTCTGTTCCACTCCTCTGTGATACCTTTTTTTTCCTAAAGCTTGATAAAAGTGCTAAGAGGTTGCCAGGTAAAATTAGTTTAAGGACATCATTAGGTGGTGCTTCTCCCCTTGGAGCGTTCACTGTCAGAAAAATAAAGGGAAGAGTTAAGAAGAGTTGTTTCATCAGATTATGCATTAATTTAACCAGACTAATGCACTGTAATATCTAGACAAGCCTTATAATTGGAGATAGTTGAAACAAGCTTTTAGCTATTCATGTGCTCCCGCTCTAAGTTAATTTCACATCTAAACCATTAAGCAAAAACAAAACAAAAAACACAACCAAACCTAAACCAAAACAACTAATCAATGAGAAACAGGTCTTTGTTCATTAAAGACATCCTGAAAATTAGGTTATTTTCCTAACAGAGATGGCGGTACACTTTTTCAAAACCTTGGGACTGATTTTATCTCATTTTGAAAAACCCATGTAAGGGGTGAGAAGTCAAGACACTGAGATCTCCTGCAGCAGTACTTTTTTAGATCAAACAATAATTTTGCAAATCATTTGATCAGTATTCTGGACTACCTCTGTTCCAGTCTATTCCATATGCATGCAAGGCAGGGGAGTAGGATTTCAGCTGGGGGTCTGCAATAAGGGCCAGTGCTTTCTGAGTTATGTTAGGAAGGAGAATGGAGCTTTGAATATGATTCTTTGAACTCTCCCTTGCCTCTGAGCAGCACATTTTAAATGCTCAGAAGGAAGCCTAGGAAGGGAAAGGAGAGGGTGAATCAAGGCTCTGCCTGCTTTGTAGCCCTCTCTGGTTGTTCAGCCCCTACCTGTGAATGAAAAGGGAGTGACTGCCAGAGATCTGCATTCCTTATTTCCCTGCTGTTCTTTAGGATGATTCACACCATAGGAGCTATCATGAAGAAAATTAACTCTATCCCAGCCAAAACCAGTACAAACCCCTGTGGCACATGTTTGCAGCTAGTTGTGGCTTATAAGAGAGTCTCCGCAGGCCTTGGTGCAGGGAAACATTTAGCCTTCTTTGATAATGGGATCTTCCTAGGATAATAAGTGTTTGAATGAGCAAGTTATTGTGGCATAAGTAACCTGCTGACTGCTGGCTCTGATCTCTCACATTGATTTTATGTATTAAAGGAAAATCAGTGTAACATCTGTCTAGTTGTGATGGTGATTAATTGCTGATGATCAGCTGATATTCTGAGCAATTGGGTGTTTCTGGAACTTGTACGGGAGTGTTAACCTAAGTGTCCAAGAGATTTCATGTGCTAATTTTCTGGTTTTGTACTTTGTACTGTTTCTTTAACTTAATTCTTTAACAGAATTTCAAAATATGCTAATTCTTGTATAATAGCACTGTGTGTATGTTTGTGTGCACTTTATGAATATTTTGCCAGCTACTTAGAGATTAGTTGCCTTTAACCATCATGTCATTAAATATACCTACAGAGAAAATATTAAGGCTTGTCCTTGTTCACTGATGCAGAATAATTTTAAATCAGTCTGACTTCATTATTTTGATACACTTCCATTTTTGTCTCTGTGTTCCTTCAGGCTTCTGACTTGATTATCACCCCAGCTACGACGTTCAAGGAAAAACCAGACCCCACTGGTTTAGTGTTTGGGACTGTGTTCACTGATAATATGCTGACAATTGAATGGTCCTTGGCTTCAGGATGGGAGAAACCCTATATTAAGCCACTAGAGAACCTCTCATTACATCCAGCCTCCTCGGCCCTGCATTATGCTATTGAAGTGAGTAGTAAATTGATTTGGAAACCACCATTTTGTTTTATTTGCTCTGGAAGCCACAGCTTTGTAATACAAGGAGTATTACTGCCTTCAGTTCATTAGTATTGAGTTACATTTTGTTTTGTTAGCTGGTGTTCTTCCAGAATGATTGCATTATTTACAACAGGTTTATGTATAACACAGAAGCAGCTGTGGCCTGGGGATGCCAGCACATTTCAAGTCCTAGCCTAGGGAAGGTGAGCTCTTTCTTGAGTGGTGATAAATTTATTTTAAAAACCATTCTTGTTCACTGACAGTGGGTTGGTCCAGTTACTGTTTCTGATGTGTGTAAGACCGTGAGCTTCTCAGAGTAGCTTTAATTTGGGGGCTGAACATGTACTTTGTAAAAGTTACTTGAAGCTGGTTAGAAGGTTGGTAGCTTGCATTGCAGGACAGACTAGGTGCTTGTTTGAAACTCTGACCCAGTTCCTCGAGCTCAGAGCTAGATCTGATGCGCTCAGTGTGTACAAGTGTGTTTAAGGAGAGAACAGACAGTGAGGAACCTTGGGAAGTGGTATGTTAAGTCGGAAACCAGCGTGGTTAAAGTTTCCATGCTTAGCTGATGGCTGCCTACAGCTGCCTTTGGTGCCCGCAGAGCAGTTTGGGCTGCACACCTGGTACGCACAGCTACTCACACCTGTGTGGGAATCCCAGCAGGGCACAGAACCTGAAATGGAAGCCCACTTCTGGGTAGGTGGGAGTGTTTCCACTGAACTGTGTGGAGTTGCTTGTGCTGCTTTTATTATTTCTTGTATTATTATATTTATTATATCTTGTATTGTTTAATTTTCCTTTTTTTTTTTTTCTTTTTTTTTTTTTTTTGTATTTTAACCACTGGTACAAGGGAAGCTTTCCCTGCTGGTTGTCCCTGAGCTCCTGCCTTCACCATTTTTATTTTGACTGATTCTTTCCTCATCTAGTCACCAAGCCTCCAGAGGTCCTGTGTAAATTACAGCAGGCCCCTGTGGCTGAGGCTGCAGCTCTTGATCTGCCCAGTAAGTAAGAAACCACGCTGGAGTCCCAAATCTGTATTTCACTCTTATTAGCATATTGCTTTAATGCTCGGCCTTTGGCCTGATCTGAAATCATTGCTAATATGAATATGCTCTTATTTTTTTTTCCATTTTTTTTTTATTCTTTTGCCCTTATTGCATCACGTTTCCTCTAGCCAAGAGGACAGACAGAGGAGAATCTGGTGTCATTGCTGTGGCTCAATGAATACACAGTGGGTATAATGAAAGTGATGAGTTTGGCATTCCCTTCCCTTTCTCCTTGCCCTTCATGATGCAGTGTGGTAATCTGGATCTGCTGAACCCCAGATCCAGCTCCTGTGATGTACAGATGTCAGATAATACTGTTTTCACACCAGTGTAGAAACCAACTATCAAGCAACCACAGCAGTTGCTTTCATTAAAGCTGCACATTTCTGGAACACATCACTGTCTCCCTTTTTTAATGAATTAAAGGTTTTACTGAGCTTTGGAAGATTAAAAGCATTTCTTTTTGGAGAAAAAGATTTAACATTTTGAAAAGGCTTTGTGTTTCAGTAATGATGTGATTCTTACTTCTGTCAAACCATTGATCAACTCTTAGTAGTGACATTCCTCCCTTTTCCCTCTCATTAAAAGTTCTGTGAATGTGTTTGGGAGAAGGGTGGGGGTGGGGGAAAGTGTGTTCTGTGATAAGAAAGCAACATTCCAGCCATGTGCTATCAGTTAGTGACTGGCCCAGTAATAATCATATCAAAGTATCAGCCAGATGACCAGCTATGCTATCCTTTATTAAAGACCTTTTTTTTTCCCCTCATCGTTACCATGTCTACCCTAAGAACAACTTCTTTTTCAAAATTGTGCCAAGCTTTTAATAAGGTTAGCATTGCCATAGGACTAAGACAAGTTTTGAAGGCAAAAAGTTCTGGATTCTAATTCTGGTTCTGCCACGTAATTGTCACACAGCCTGAGGAAAATTGCTGGGATTCTGCAACCCAGTTACAACCCAATTAAAATTTGTCATGTGGAACGACCTAGCTCTGCCATGGAACTGCACACAAGTTTTCTAAAGATTGCATTTCACTGATCCTTATGGAAAAATATAGAATTTGATAACAATGAAACCTGAAATACTCTGTTAAAATTACTTGTGCACAAATACAGGATTATTTTTTCCAAATAAAAAAGCTGCATATCTAGACTTCCAGCCACATAGGAAGTCCACTTTTTGTGGAACAGTCAGAGGAGGAGAAGCCTGAGGAGGCTGACAGCAATGATGCAGTTCAATTCATAGAACTTAGAAATTTAATGAACAAAGAAATGCTTTGGAAGATAAAATTCTAAGAATATGACCTGTTGTCTTAATCATAAGTGAGCCATTAATGCTTAATCTAAATTGGATTTGTGTATAAATATATATTAACATGAGCTTATATAATACATGTGTTTTCTGTGTATAACTAGAAATCACCAGTCTGTAACTGAAAATAACTGGATATTTGGTGGGTGTGTTTTTTTGAAGTGGTTAAGAGATGATGGGAGGGCATTGATAGGATAAAGGTTTCTGATTGTCAACATCAGTTATCTGGATCCTGCAGTTTGATGGGAAAACTTCTGTTTAAATTTCCTGTAAAGTATATAGAGAAAATATTTTCATTCATTTTATCTTTAGAGTAAGGCTGCATCTCTCTCATGCAGGCTAAATCCCATTCCACAGCATAGGGGCATAAGTGGGAAATAACTGGCCAGCTCCTGCTACAACTACAATAATAAGTTTACAAGAATTCTCCCTGTTGCATTACTCTATACTTCCTAACAAAGGTGTGTTTTGGACAGAGCTCTAAAAATAATTAACATTTATATAATAAAATTCTGTAGATCTGTTATGGAAGTGAAAATGCTGTTTTGACTCAGGATGTGAGGGAATTGTTAAGGGAATCGTTAAGCCAAACATATGCTACAAATTTTAATTGCTGTAACCAAATTATGAAAAAAAAAAGAGAGATTACAATGAGGAATTCTGAAGCTGGTATTACAAAGATGACCTGCATGTACTTCAGATAAATCTGTCCCACTGGAGTGTATTGCCAGGATTCACTATTTAGCATTTTCGTGTTTGAGCGCAGTGAGCAGGAAGGTGAAGCTTTTCTTTCCAAAATTTGCACGGGTCATCGCGGCGTGACATGTCTCAGTTACTACTTGGTCTCTTTCCCTCCTTCTCTGGCTTGGTAGCTGTTCGAAGGGATGAAGGCATACCGAGGAGTGGATGGCAAAATCCGCCTCTTCCGCCCGGCCCTCAACATGGACAGGATGGCTCGATCAGCACGCAGAACGACTCTGCCAGTACGTACCCAGGGCAGCTCCTACTCCTTGAAACAGGCTCCTCAGAGCAGGACTTCATTGTCAGAGTGCAGATCTCTACAGCTTTTCAGCAGTAGCATTTATCAGACACTCTTAAGTCTTTGGTAGCACGGTAAAACTTTTGTTAGAAGATCTTACTCTTTGAAGGAAACCGTTTAAGTGCTTGTTTTAAAATCAGAATGGTGAGTATTTTGCTTTCATTGTTGTCTCTCTGCTGCCTCAGAGTGTTTCTGAGAGATGGATGCTATTCTGCAGACAGCTGTCTGATTTGCTCTGGTGCTGATGTTCTCCCTTTTCTTCTTTGCACTTCAGTTAAGTTGTTCAGCCTCCTGAGTGCCTTTGGTTTTGGTCGTGCCAGTAACTTAACACCACTTTTAGCAATTGTATCTTGGCTGGTAAACTTCTTCCTAGGCTTGTTAGCATAGTTGCTGTAAGAACTTGGGAACTTTGGGAGACTTCCTGGCCCCTTGGAGTTGTAAACCAGAGTGCTCTTCTGTAGAAGAGGTGATGCTGTAGCTTGCAGCATGCCTGGCTGATTTGGCTGTGCAGGGAGTTCTCCACATGCTTTGGAGGCAAGAGGGGTCAGAAGCTCCTTTTTACCATCTCAGGAGGATACTTTGGAGCAAAGGAGGTCACTCAGGTTACTGCACAAAAAGGCACAGTAGCTAAGACCATGGGATATTAAATATAAGGAATGAACCCAAGGAAGGTGTGAACCTCCGCAGTGTGTCACTGTTGCATATCCTGAGGAAGTGTTCCCTGGAGCATGTGGATCTGTAAAGACCACAAAGCGTTCCAGCTTTATTTATCCATGTGCTTTTTTCCCTTTCTGTTCCTTGCCAGTCTTTTGACCAGAACGAGCTGTTGGAGTGCATCCGTAAGCTTGTGGAAGTGGAGCAGGAATGGGTCCCATACTCAACCTCTGCCAGCCTTTATATCCGTCCTACCCTTGTTGGAACTGAGGTGTGCAATATATTTTTTTCCCCTCTCTTTTTTTTTTTTTTTATTTGGTGTTTTTTTTTCCTTGTTTTGTTTTATTTATTTAGGTACAGGCAAAGTCCTCCATCCATACAGGGAACTATTAAGCAGTCAGTAGGTGACAGGATGAAGTTTGGGGGCAGATTGGTTTTATGGTTTTATTTCGGAGTCCACAGCATGAATTTAAGGTTGACCACACTGCCACTCAGTGGGCACACTGGTTCAGAGCACGGAAAATAAACAATTTCCTCCCACTACTCACAGTGGGAACGGAGCAATATTTGTTAATTGAGGTTGTGCTGAAGGGATAGTTGTACCTGACGTGGTAATATTAAAATCCTAATAATTCGGAGAGAACGTGATGGAGTGTTGCTCTGATTTTTAAAAGTCCACACTGGTCAAACCAACAGTCCATCAATTCTCTCCTCCCACAAAGAAGAATGCAAAATAATCATTATTTACATGAACATTGCGTGAGAACTCTAGTAGAAATATGTAAACATCAGAAGACATAGGAAACTTTTAAAAGAACTTTAAGACTTTCAAAAGAACTATAAAAGAAAACACTTTTAAAAATCAGGGCAACAGGGGAGCACAACTTCCTGTGTACGTTTTGTAATTTCAAGTCATGCCTGAACTTAATGAGGAGTTTTTGGAAGGTTTTACCCTGTAAATTAAGATGTCTCAGAAGAGACACGTTCAACAGAGCTAAGGACTAGTCCCTCTGTCAATTATTCTTGAAAACGGACCTTCTAAGGGGCTCCTTAGCAAATAGGTATTAATGTGTCCTCTCTGAGTTTCATGTGTGAGTCAATTCTATAGTAGTGATAAAGGAAATTAGAAACAGAGTTTATTTTATTAAATCCTTCAAGGTTCTTTTTTTTCAGCAGTAGCAGGAAGGAAACATACAAAGGTAGAGCATAGGACAAGGAAGCTAAGGAATGTAGGTTCTAAACTAGGTAAGCTAAGCTCGTGCAGTATCCCTATCTGTAAGTAGTTACCATATGTGAGCATTTTTCATTTCACATAGGTTCTAGGACTCCATTAATTTAATATTTTTAAACTAGGTGCAGATTTTCAGATTAAAGAATCTCCACTCAGTGACTATAAGCTACTGATATTAAGATTGGGGTGTTTACCCCTGTTTTGTTTTTGAAAGTTCTATTGCTCTTCTGCTCTGAGCTTTGTTTCAGGATAGCCAACACTTGTGGCCTTTCCACTTTCACATGTTGTTTCCAGGTTGCATGTCCTACTAGTCTTTTGTGAATCACCCCAATCAGAAACCCAATCTTTTGAATGATCGCATCAGCAAAAATACCAAGATCTCAGTTAATCCTGTTAGAAGTCTTTCTGAAGCAGCAAGGTAGACAGAAATCAAAAGAGCCCTTTCAGCACCTGAAGAACTCTGGCCAGCACCAGACTTCTTACCTCCACCTTCAAGTATTGATGGTGATGATTTGGAGTGTGAGAAGCCCTCTCTCAGAGAGGAGAGGGAGAAAAAACTCTTATATTGTTGGTTATTTCCTGTACTGTTGTGTGAGCTATTTTTAGCAGGCAAATAGTTTAGCTGTCACACAGGCATTCAGAGAGCCAGCACTCAACTCTAACAATGCCAGTTCTAAGTGGCACTGGACAGTTCTCACTTAATGCTGACAATGGTTTCTCTACTGTTGTTACTGCTAGGAGGGTCTTGCCACTCCTTCCTCTAGAAGGCTTTGTGGGCTTCTGGTATGATTAATTCATATTATTATATTAATATATTATATTATATTTTATTATATTGTATTACATTGTATTGTATTATATTATATTATGTTGTATTCTATTGTATTCTTTTAATATAACTGTATAGTGGTTTCTTAAGCTAATCTTTGAATTCTTGAATTCAAACTTGAAACTATTTGAGAGTACTAGAATAACATATAGATAAACAGAATGGCTTTAAGTGTATGGTGAGAATATAATATTAGGGTTTTTGTGTTGCTTGGATGGGGAGGAACGTTCTATAAATATTCTTTACTCATGGCAGCACTTTCCACTGTCCTGGTAATAGCACTCTCATGCTGCAGTTTCACTCAGAGCAGTGTTTCAAAACCTGATGGTGCAGCCCCTGGTGTTTAAAGGACACCAGTAACTTTTGATTTGTTTACATTCTTCATTTCAGCCTTCCCTTGGAGTGAAGAAGCCGACTAAAGCCCTACTGTATGTAATTCTGAGCCCTGTGGGCCCTTACTTTGCAAGTGGAAGCTTTAATCCAATATCCTTATGGGCAGATCCAAAATACGTAAGAGCGTGGAAAGGGGGAACAGGAGACTGCAAAGTGGGAGGGTAAGAAAACTGCATTTTCTACACAGCTCATGAAGCAGATTTGGTGTTTAGTGAAGTATCTAATCCAGCAGAAATAGAGACATTACATGCAGTAGTTAAATAAATAATGTACTACAACAAAGAGTTCAAAATTGTACTTTGCTAATACTATTTATGCAACTCAGTTGCATATTTTTGTTTAAATATTACAGCCAATTGATTTTTTTTACAGCATCTCAAGCTGAAGAACTGCACCTGGAAGGTGTCCCATGTGATACTTGGGCTCTTGCCCCTGTAGCAGTTGACACAGAAGTCCCCACTTTGTGCTGCATCATCAGTGCAGCAGCCTGCTGCCAGCAGAGCAGGGAGCAGTTCTGGCTGCTGACCTCCTTCCTTGGACTGTCCTACCGAGGAGTTTCTTTGCTAGGCAGGAGTCAGTGGCTGTCAAGTGCTACTCAGCTGAGCTGGTAGAGTAATCAGAGGGCAGGAAAGTAACTTGCCTTAGTTCAAGCTGGTCTTCTGAACCTCTGCTCTTTGTTTATGAGATTTTGCTTGCTGCTAGAAAGATATTGTTTCCTGTTTCCACGTACATCAGCTGTGAAAAAGAGTGGTCTGGAGTCATTACTGACTTCATTTGTGCCCAGAGGTAAAAACTTGGCTTCAATGTGGTCAGCATTTTGGAGCTGCTGACTTTGTGTCTGGAAGGTTGTTGAAGATCAGAAGCAAAAAGGTGTTTTTTTGCCCCTCAAAGCAGCAGGCATTATTCAGTCAGGTTCACTCTGAAGACAGCATTTTAGAAAAATTTGCTCCTAAAGGATATGGAATGAATCTAGACATGATTGCATTTCCTGAATATGCTAGTTCTCTTAATATCTTTTATTAAGGAAAAAAACCCCTCACCTTTGGTGTTATTTTGCTCCAAGAGTTTCATCTAACATATATCACCCATCTGACATGAGATAGATGAATTTAATAAAAAAACAACCAAAAAAGCCCAAGAAAAACACCAAAAAAACCCTAAACCTGGAGGGGAAGTGTTGCTCTCTCTCCAGGATGCCAACTGCTAAATAAAGGTAAATGCTTTTTGAGGGCTTTTACTTGCAATAATTAGAATATCCAGAATATGGAACAAGAGGTATGTTTGATACAATTTGGATGGATATGTTTGAGTTTTTGGTGTTATTCAGTCCTTTAAAGTTCTTGGATTGCAGGTACAAACAATCTAGTAAAATACTGGTGGAGTACATCCACTGAAAATATCCCAGGGCCAAGCAGTGACTGTTGCAGAGCACTTGCTCATAAGGTAGATGTGCACAAAATCTTGTTTAAATTGCGAATATGCCCAACCAGGTACTCATAACTCTGTTTTTTTTTTTTTTGTTTGTTTGTTTGTTTGTTTTTTTTCCTGAAGGAATTACGGTTCTGCTATTTATGCCCAGCAAGAAGCCCTGGAGTTTGGCTGCCAGCAGGTTTTGTGGCTCTATGGAGAAGATCACCAAATAACTGAAGTTGGAACAATGAATCTTTTTCTCTACTGGATAAATGAAGATGGAGGTATAGTAACATAAAGTGTGAAAACTTTAACAGAACAGGTGATTGGGACTGTAATCCAACAAAATGATTGTTAGAATGCAGATCATAATCTTTTTAATGAAGATGGCTTAAAAGGAAATGCCTGTTCTGAAAATCACTGGGTGACTGTTAGTTGTGAGAGAGGAGATTCTGGAGCAGCTGTGAGTGCTGCCTGCCGATGACAGACTAAACTGCTGGGCTGGTCCACACACTCAGAAGGGCAGAGTTCAGCTGTGCACAAGGTCACATGCTAGCTTTGGTGTCAGCAGGATGTTTGGTCCCCAAGGAGGTGTTGGCTCAGAAGCAGTGCAGATGTGCTAAAAGGCAACTTAGGGCTGTGCAACCTTTCAGACTCTGTAGCTTTGAGTAAGAGTGGCTCCCATCATCACTTGCTGGCCAGTCAAATATTCCTGAATGATATCCAGAAGTATTTCAGCATCCAATCCAAAACTGTTTTCTTTGAAGAACTTGAAGCTCTGTCCAGTGGTAGCAGTGAGAGAAACATGTCAGTGAGTGTCAGGTATCACTAATATTCCAAATATGCTTTCAAGATGTTCATCATTCTTGAACCTGTTTTTACCTTTTTCTACCCACAATCATCTCTGAACAAGATACATGCTGATTAAACTATTAAAACTAACTATTAACCATTAAAACCAGCCAGCATCTCAAAACCACCCATTGGGTATGCAAGTATTCAATGCTTGTGATAGCTGCACCTGATAACTGGTTTGGAAGACTACTGGCAAGGGAATAAAAGACTTTTCTTCCCTTTTTTTTTTTCCCCAAGAAGAAAGAAGACTTTCTTTTTGAATAAAAGTGATTTTCTTCTCTCAGAGAAAATGAAGTGTTACTGAATTTTTGCAAGGCAGTAGGTGTGGGGGTCAGAGTGATTTCATTCTAGTGCCATGAGTACGTTTGAAAACTGTCAGCTTTCTGCAGAAAACAGGCAGCATTTTATGGGGATAACAGTGTGCCTTGGATAATGTAGTGTGATTGGGATCCAGTTACCTGACTCCCATCTCCAGTTCTGTTGCTTGTTCTTCTGTAAAATCTTTACCACATTTGTAAGAAGAGAGATAATGCTCCCTCAGTGCTGAATAAGTCTGTGAAGCTTTATGAATGAAGTGATAAATATTAGACATTTATTTGTCAGTGTATATAGATGGCCAAATTTATGCCTTGTGGAACTTAGCTGGAAAAACATGAAAATAGATTTTGGCTCGTTCTGCCCAGGGAAGGACACCGAAGCGGGGACATAATTAGAATTCAATGTTCTCATTGTACTTAAACCAGGAATATGCTGGAATGACGCGGTGTAGCTGCAGCCCCGTGCTGTTCCAAAGACCTGCCAATCACTGTGCCACCAGTGCAGTGCTCAATGGTGCTATTGTGAGGTGCTTGTAGCAAACAACTTGTAATTCTTGCCACCCAAGAGGGCTGTCTGCTGGCAAACCTGTCATTTCACAGGACATGGGCATTATCCTTGTGGAGCACTTTGCTGTCTCCCAGGGTGCTGAGTAACTCTTAATCTGTGGGATCTTTGGCTGAGAATCACCCATGCTGCCAACGTGTGTCATCACATACCTGCCTGTGGCTTTGCATGGGGATTTAGAACTTGTCATTGTGTTCTGTCACTTCACAAAGGACACTCATTCAGACTGGGGTTTGGTTTTGTTAGCAAATGCTGCAGCTGAGAGGGATCAAAAAAAGTGAGGCAGAAATATCGGATCATCATCAAAAGAAAATGCCCATCTTTGTATGTTCTGAGGTCGCTGCTGGGAGCTGAACTGCTCTCCTTAGTTTGTAACCAGAGGCTTATCTCAGTAAAGCCTGGACTGAGGGACAGCCATGCTCCCAGTGGGAGTAGGCTTTCCTTGCAGCCTTTGTGCCTAAAGGTGACATATTGTTCTGGATGGCAGGAGGAGCCTGAAAAAATGTTTTGTTTGCAACATCAAGGAGGGAGTAGGGAAAAAAAAAAAGCTAAATTTTTGGTAAAACAGCATGTCTTGCTCCATATTGTTCTTGTATTCTCACTGCTGCTCTGAGGCTTATAATATGGCCAAAACTGAATCCCTGCTGTTGCATAAATACTTCATTCATCAAATCCTATTTATGTTCACTAAGTGAAAAATTTAGTCACCCTACAGTCCCTCCCACATGCCTCTTCAGAGCATGTAACTATCTCAGGAAGCTCTTGACATTGAAACTCGCTTCCTGTCACAATGTCTGTTCTTCTGCCTAGAATATAGACTTGGCTTTATGGAAAACCTTGACATTTAAACATATGTCCAACCTGAAGATTGCTAGCTATGAAATCTGTGTGCAGTTTTGAAAAATTCAGTTTCTTCAAAATGATTTCCAACCACTGGGGCTCTACTTCTGTCTTTAATGTTAAGGCATTGTAAATAGTATTTGTACATTATTTAATATTTGTGTGCTGCAATCGAAATGGTGATTAATAGTCCCCATTTCAAAATTTCATAAATTAAAAAGTAAATAGGTTAAAAGATTTTCTGGAACAATCAGGTGAAATTTAAGGCAAGTTTGCTAAATATTCTGTAGTTGGAATATTAGTTGTGCCACAGAAGTGTCTTGTACAATTACAGTACTAACAAAATCAAGATTGTAGCTTCTGTTCTAATAGGGAGCCCCAGAAATAGAGTGGAGGGGAGAGCAGCAAATGAATGAGGTGGCAGACAAAGCAAAGGATGAAAAAGTAATTGAGGAAATCAAATTACCAGACAGACCTAAAGGCAGTGATTGCATGAAAGAAGAGTTGAAGAAAAGCCTGGGGGAAGTAAGGACAAAGACCCAGGACAAGCTGGTAGAAGAAACTACCTGTTAATACCTGTAAAAATGCAGTTTTCTGAGTTCTCCTTGATCCTGAAGTTCATTTGGAATGTATCACTTTGCTAAAATATATATTTGGGTGAATTTCTCAGCATTGTTACAGCTTGACTAGTCCTGAAGGCATCCCAGGAGTGCAATCTTACCTGCTCTGTATTCATAAGCACAGGTGTTTAAAAGCTGAAGTTGTGTAACATGGAAGACCTCACTTTAAAAACCCCTTTAAACACGCTGATGGAATTCTGTTGTTAGAGCAAGCCTATAGCAGGTTTAACAAGGCACTGGGCGGTCAGTACTGCTAGTAGAACTATAACAGGAGTCAGCTGAAAAGAAGCCCTGGCATTTCCCCTCAAATGCTCTGCTCCTGCTTTTTGCAGCTATACATTTTAAGCCCATCAAAATAATTCAGAAGGCAAGTGGAGTCTGTGAGCTCACAGTCTGTTTTTTGGGAGATGGACACACTGATGTCATATGGAGCCTGGTGTGGCATCGGTTCACAGAGAAGATGAGCTTTTGGCATGCCGTGTTGGATGGATGGTGTTATCATCTCTGCTGGATACCTGGTTTGGCCCCAGGCTGGTAGGCATCATAGGTACACTTGACAAAATCCTACAGAGCAGCCTGCTTGGAACATTTTGAGACTTTCATGTCCTGTCTAATCAGTGCTGTTTGGCAGCTGGTTTGGCCTGGCACCTTTACAAGCTATCTCAAATCAATTAGTAAATGTTATTGAGCTTAAACAGGTCCTGGGCAAGATCTGTGGCAACATCACCAGACAGAGAAGTGTAATCACAATCTTTGGTTTCAAAGTCCACAGTATCTGAAGTTTTCTATTAAAGAAAGGAGTGTATTAGATTGTGACTGGGTCACAAATGCAGAATATCAGGTTTTCAGTGTTTAGAATCAGGTGAGCCCTCATGGAAAGTTTTAAAGTCTTCTCCTTGTGATAGTTGTGCCAGAATTAGGATCAGACATGCATCACAAATATGAGTGATGCTAGAAAGGGAATGCTGTTATTCCTGACTGTATGAGAAAGAAGAGAGGGCTGATGGAATTAGAAGTCTGGGATAGGTTGAGGAATGACACTGTGGGCTAGTCAAACCAGAGCAGAACATACAGCCTGTTCTAGTGCAACATTTCTATATATTTTGTTATGGCAGTTTACACCTATTACTGATGTGTGTGTAGATCCTCATGAGAAGAACATGGACGTGTTGGTAGGAGAGTCCAAATTGATAAATTTAGGGGTGGTTGCTTTAGAAGGTAAGAGATTATTTCCTGAGAGAGTGGACACTGAGTAGCACATTCAGTGACTTTATCCTCCACCTCCCCTATCCTGTACCAACTCCCAATGCCCCCTCTTGCAGAGTGGGGGAGCCCAGGATATTCTCAGTCCAGAGCTGGCAGGCAGTGTTTGTGCACAGAAATACTTTGTTGAGTGCTAGAAACAGCACTGAGCAGCTGAGCTCAACCTGCTCCCACACACGAAGGAGAAACACCACGTTTTTCTCTTCTACCCAGCTGCAATTATTCACGGGATCTGTAGAAGTAGTCTAGTGAGAGGTTCTCCTTTGAAAATGGTTCAGTCAGGCCTGGATTCAGTGATCTTTTTGCAGCCAGGGAGAAAGGGGGCATAAAGTATATATCTTCAGGTTTTTATTGGGTTTTTTTATGGGACCTAGGTAAAAAATAAACAAAACTCTTAATGGCTTGTGGATTTGTTGAGCAGGGATAGTATCATTATAAGGTAAAGAAAGAAAAAGGATTATAAGTAGGGAAATAAAATGGTTAGGAAAAAATATGAAGAGTACTGCTGAAAGACTCTGGATGCCTTAACTTCTCATGCAAATTTGAGACTGTCTTAAAAGCATCTGTCTGGAAAGAGTAAAAGGTCAGTCTTCTCTGATAATAGAAACTAATGAGTATACTATGTGATGGCTTAAAATGAAAAAGTTTAACTCTGCTGCAGAGATGAGATGGAAGAACAAAGTCTAAATACAAACTTGTGTTTTATGTATTTATCAAGCATGGATTGTTTAACCAAGTGTTTATTGTTTGCCATTTATCAACCATTTCATTAGTTTTGTTAGATGAACATTTATCTACTGCTCTTTTTCAAAAGCAAACAAAAAACATTAGCTAACAAACCAAACCAGTTGAACAACTTGAATTATTGTTGTCATTGTTGGATTTTTCCTAGAATTCCTCTAATTGTGTAAGTAGAAAAGGAGCACAGCAAAAGGGTGTCTGGACTACAACAAAGGATCATTAAGAAGTCTCCTCCCAAGGAGGGTTGACAAAATTTCCACTGCTTTGCTGGTTCATTAAATGAAGTTCAAAATTTTTGGTAAATGTTTCATATTGCTGCTGTGAAGTGGATGTGCTAAATCTTTCCTGAATAAAGTAAAACATTTCAGGGAGAGTTGTGATGTGCCATGGGATTTTTAGTCATGACTTTCCCCCTGCCTTTCTGTTGTGATTCTGGAGATTAAACCATTTCATGGTTTGTAGTGGAAACACAGTGCAGTTACACAGTTATATGTACAATGCACTGAGGAATAAAACCCACCTACAAGGCATTAGGCATGTGTATATTCATGCATTAAATATGTTTCTTCCCTTCCCAAAAGCTGGGGAAGAAACATATTTAATACATTAATATCTAAAGGTTATAATAAAAGGTTAATATAAAAGCAGTCAACAACAGCAACTTACTTGAACTGAGTATCTGTTTGTGTTCTTGGAGACCTCTAATAAATGTTGCATCTTACAGGGTGGGCATTTGGTTTTGATGCCACAGAATCATGGAATATCCTGAGTTGTAAGGGACCCATGTTTTGGTGTGACATAAGTAAACTTTTGTTTGTTTCTTCGTTTGTTTTTCAACCAATGCTTTTTTGTTTGCCAGAAAATGAACTGGCAACGCCACCTTTAGATGGCATCATCCTTCCAGGAGTGACAAGGCAAAGCATTTTGGATCTGGCACGCAACTGGGTGAGTGTTCTGGCAGTAATGGTTTCAATTGTCATGTTATAACTTCAGCAGAAGTAAACATTTCTGGTGCTCAGTGTCCTGAAGTTCAACTGATTAGGTTAAATCCTATGATCATAGATCAGTCTGGCTGCCTAGAATCATACAAAGGCCTAGGTTGGAGGGGACCTTGAAGCTCATCTCATTCCAGCCCCCTGCCATGGGCAAGGCCACCTTACACTGTCCCAGGCTGTTCGGAGCCCATCCAGCCTGGCCTTGGAAAGGACTTTTAATGGCCATCTATTGTAGCCTCCCTGCAGTGAGTACCGGTGTCTTGCACAAGATCAGATTTGTCCAGAGCTGTGTCCAGCCTGTCAGAAAACCTGCTTTCAAGGTGCTCCTGGATGGCACCTCTTCCCTTCAGCCTGTCAGCCCACCATACAGCTTGGTGGTGTTCACAAAACCTGCTGAGCATGCACTCAGTCCCTTTAAGCTAATGGGAGCTCAGGATGTGCTAATGCAGGGATTCTCAGGAGCATCACCAGAATACCCACACCTGTCACACAGAACAATACCAAGCTTGTTAAAGTAGCTCCATGCTGTATTTAACTTGAAAATTCTCATTAAATCCATTGGTACCAGCAACTTAGAGCAAGGAAACAAAGAACTACCATGCATGACCACAGCTACCCTTCAGTCATCAGCTCATTATTTCTGCATTTAGTTCTCATGCTTCCAACCTTGTTTCTGCTAACAAGCATGCAGCCTGCCTAGCCACAGTCTTGAAGTCATCTGTCTGGTTCCTGTTCTGTAGTGCAGCAATCCAAGAACTTATTTGCACACTTGGGGCTAGATCATACTTTGAGATGCAGCAAACTCTGCCTTGCTGTGTTCAAAGATTTGATTGCAGACTGGGCAAGGATGCTACACAGCCAAAGGCTCATCAAGCCCGGTATCTTGTCTCCTGGATTTGGCTGGGATTATTCTTAGAGTGGGATAACAGGAATGCCATGAGCATGAAATAAAAATGTCAAAGTCTGACTTTTTTTTTTTTTTTCTTGAAACACATCCCTTCAATTGATTCCTGTGCATTCTTCAACTCTTGTAGAAGGTAAAACACTTCCAGTATTAAGACTGCAGTGCAAATGCCTTTACTCATACCTGCAGTACGCTTAATTTTTGTATGTGACAGCTGTGTGCAGGCTACAGTGGAATGTTTCACTAGGGATTAAAAAAATAGATCACATAAGGTGGCCTGGCAGGTGAAATTAATCAACAGAATGTATCTTGCTTAGGAACTGTGTGAGAGTGGGATGCAGAGGCTCTCTTAATATAATTGAGTAATCTTTGGAAAAACTCTTAACATGCTAGAGACCATGAGTACAGAGATCCAGTGTGCCATAACAATTGAACTATTCTTCTTTGTTATTCCCTAATGTGATACTGATACTCTGCACCAAAACAGAGGGAAGTGCCACTTAATCATCAGCATTGCATCTGGCAAACCACTGGCATCTTTGTAGAGCATTCTTCTGATGAAAATCTATCTTGTGTGATACTGGCATGTTTAAAAAGATCACAAGATCAGAGTCAACGCTTGACTTATTGTCAATAGGCTAAAAGTTGTACTGGAAATGTTTCAGTGTAGAAAACAAAAACAGTAATGTTTTTAAACCTTTTGCAATTTTTATGGTTGCTGCTTCTTGTGCAGGGAGAATTTAAAGTGTCTGAGCGATACATCACCATGAGTGACCTGACAGTTGCCTTGGAAGAGAGCAGAGTAAAGGAGATGTTTGGTGCTGGAACAGCTTGCATTGTATGTCCCATCTCTAAAATTTTATATAAGGGCAAGGTAAGGAAATGTCTCTTTCTTTTTACCCCTTCCCTTCTTTCTTCTGAATTTTATCACAGTTAATTGCAACTGAAGCCAAGGGATATAGAAAAGGTGCACTGCCTGGAAAGACGAACAGTGTCAGTGTGTTGTTTCCCAAGTCAGTTACTGGTTGTCAGAGGGAACTTTTGTCATCTGGGGTTTTTCCTAATAGCTGAAAATATAAAATCTCAAGTTCTGGGAAAGTGAAAGAAAAGAACAGTTCCCAGCCTGTTTGCAAATGTAGAAAAATAAATTTCTTTTATTCAGTATTTTTTGCTAAGGTGCCTGGGAAGGGTGAGGAGAGAAAAGACTTTTACAGGGAACCAAATTTCTGAACCACTGCTGTCCTTTCTTTTCAAGTTCCTCTCTTGTTCACCCCTCATTGCAGGGATCCCAGCTCCAGTGAAAGAGCTATTTCAAGACAGTGCACAGCTGCTTACACCCACTGCTCACCATATGGGAGAGTTCTCCTGCACAGGTGGAATTCCCCAGGCATTCAGACTGTTATGCTGATTTGATGCTATTTCGTCAGCAGAAAGTTAGTTCAGAGGACTAGGGGTAGTGCAGCTGCATAAAGGGTTGTGCTTTGTCCACTAAACATGATAAGTGTCTGTTAGGTGATATTTCCTGAATGAATAAAATAAAATAAATGTATTGATACTGCCTGATGATAAGATAATATGGGACTTTGAGGTGCTGAGTGAGAAGTACTGTAAATATAAGTGTTGTATTTCTACACAATATACTTTGAAATGAAATACTGTATATAATGTTATTACTACTCTTGATTGCACAATATTCCCTCCATTTCAGACAGATCTCTTGAAGGCCTTTATTGAACAGGAGCATAACAGTTTAACTCTAACTTTTCACTGTCTTATCAACTGTTTAAAAAAAAACAACCAACCAAAAACCTAACAAAAACCCCAAAACTAACCACCCTTTCGTTCTCATAAGGAGGGCTAGCCAGCATGATAAATATTTATTAAAATTTTTGGTAACCGTAAGGGATTCATATATATGTAAAGCTATTACTACATGTTATTATCTTTCTCTCCCCTTCTCCCTCTCCTTTATTCCATGCCAGCACTTGCACATCCCAACTATGGAGAATGGGCCTGAGGTAACAACCCGTTTCCTGAATAAGCTAAGTGATATCCAGGTAAGGTGTTTTCTCTTCTATAACCAGGTAAAATAATAAAAGATGAACATTTCAAAGGAGTGGAAAATAATATTTTTGGTAGTGATGCTATAGATGGCATTATATAGTAATGTAGATCCTTTTGTCTAGTGTGATTATTCTGCCAATTTTCTTTCCTTGATAAAATATGGTAGAGATGAAGTATAGTATAATTTTTCCCTACTCATCTTGGAAGGTGGGTAGGAGTTGCAAGGTACTACTGTAATCAGTGAAATCTAATACTGTTGTTACAGGTTGCTTTTTAAGGGAAAAAGACAGGATTATGAAGCATCTTAACCACAATCACAAATGAGTACAGTTAATCAGTAAAGCAGTTAAACACTCACTAGGCACAGCCAGCTGATCACCATTTCCATTTCTCATTATCTTTCTAAACACATGGTCACTTCTCATTCTTAAAGGAGTTCCCTCCCTCCTCTGTCATGTGCTAATATCAAAGTCTGTTTGGAATCTGTGCTTTATCTCCATGTCTGGGCATAAGAACCATTTCAGGTAAAGTCAATGAGCAGCAGGTGCTGGCCCTTCTTATTAAAGTTGCCTGGGTTTTTTTTCCTTATTTAGTGTAGTTTATGGTGTGGGGGATTTGGGTAGGAGAAGAGCTTGGCAAGTTACAAAGCCCCTTTATTTAAGATTTGATAGCAGTTGCTTGGCAGTATTGCCAGGGTTTCTTCAAATTGACTCTGATGGTTTCTGTTCTACATATTTGGCTCCAAGTGTTCTTAGATTTGCCACTAAAATTTTTATGTTCCTGTCAGTAATCCTGTGATCTGTGTCTTTCCCCTTTGAGACGGTGGTCAGTGTAAGACAAAGGCATCCAACCTTTTCCCTGAGGGATCCTTCCATTGCCCTCCCTGATCACAGAGTGTCAGAATGGGTCGGGTTGGAAGGGCCCACAGTGGTCATCTGGTCCCAGCTCAGGCAGGATCATCCCAGAGCACATGGCCCAGCAGTGTGTCCAGACAGTTTTGGAGTATCTCCAGTGAGGGAGCTTCCACACCCTCTCTGGACAATCTGTCCACTGCTCGGTCACTGCATGATAAAGAAGTTCTTCCTCATGTTCAGGTTGAACTTCCGAGGCATCAGTTCCTGCCCACTGCCTCTTGCCTTATCACCCTGGTGTTCTACCACCAGCCAGGGCTCAGGAGTAGGCTGAAAAAGTGTGTGGATTGCTACTAAACATTACTTTTCTGGGACCTTTTCACTTTACTTGCCTGTTGATGTGGACCTTTTCATCTTTCAGCTGTGTGGGTAGTCTGTGTTCATCTGTTACATGCCAGGAGTAATTTTGTTACTCCTGGAAAATGCTGGACTGTTATGTATATCTTAATTCTGGATTGTCTCCCTTCTTTAAAAAATCAGGAGAGTTAGAAGACATAATCATTGAAAATCATTTCTAAAATCATTGACTTTAAAGAGATTGGTAGTTGCTTCCCCATTAAGAATCAATCAGTGGTTGCTGGTTGTTTCTGCACCTTTCTATCTGTGGAGAGATGGGCTCATATCCAGAAGGACCCCATGATGTTGCACTGAAAACAGTGCTGCAACACAAAAAGTGGACTACATAATAACCTTAAAATGTCAAAGGAGAATCTTTGATCAAGATCTTCTATATTCTCTACCAGGAGAAAAAAAAAAAATAAACCCAGATCTCTTTGCATTATCACTGGATTATTGTCATATCATTTGGACAATCTGAGGCTGTAATTCTGAAGAATCTTCCAGTTTTGAGGAATAAAGCACAATAGTAACAGCAGTCAAACACAGCTTTGGCCTCTGTGCTGTTCTGCTGCCTGGAGCAGTGTATCTGTTTCTGCTGAACTGGGGCAGTGTATCCATTTCATGTTGAACCATGGGAATTGGTAAAAAAGTAGGAATTCTCAGCACCACCATGTCCTGCATGTGAACCTGTGACCAGAAGGTGCAGGCTCCATATCCACTGTCATGATACCAGTTCCCTCATGTACAGTACGTGCTGCTTTTATTATTTTCATATTCTCTTCATTGTTATGTTTCCAAGTCTGTTTTCATCCTGCTCTCTTGCAAGTCTGCTGTGTTGAGTGGGATGTCTTTAGATGTGAGCAGCTGTTCAGTGGAACCAGAGCTGCAGCGACAAATTAGAAACTCATGGGCAGAACTGATTCAATTTCTCATGCCAGTTGAGAGAGACAGTGGTGGCACTGCAATACACATTTCCCTGCCTGTCACTGATTAGATATCATGATTACTAAAGGCTGATAAAGACTTCAAATTAAAGAACATACATTATATAAATTAATTGTGTGCTTATGAATGACTCAGTGATAGTACACTCTTCCATAGCTGCTTGAGTTGGAAGATTTAGGGATGAGGTTCTTTTCTCTGGGAATACCACTCATGGTTTTGTGGGTTTGCATCCATGCTTGAGAATAAACAAGCTTTTGCTGTGCCCTTTAAGACATGGATTAAGCTGCAGCTTGGAAGTGATGGATAGAAAATAAGATATATTGATTATGCTACATGTTATTAAATGCATTTAAACACTGCAGGCAAGACAGCAGAGAAGAGACATTTAATCAGACCCCTTTTCTTTCTCTGGGCAGTGAAAACCAACCAGGAAAGAACCATGTATGTGTTAATTTTTACTAAGAATGAGCTGGATGTGATGGACAGGGGAAGAGGGACCAGATTGACTAGCCTGAGATCACAAAGCCCTTGAAAGAATTAAAAATGGAAGCTAAATCTGCTTTTATTTGCAGAAGGAAATTATTTTCATTGTGGTAATGCAACTACCTTCCCCTTTTAATTCTGGAAGAAGGTGCAAACTTTAGTCAAATGGCAGCTCAGACTGGTCCTTGCAACAATTTATGTATCAGAGCATCAGATGATACTGCTGCCTAAAGATAACAAAATTTACAAATAACTGCAACTGCAGAACAGGAGCAGCAGAACTAATAATGAAAAGAAGAAGTAGATGTGATAATTACGAAGGTCAGTTAGATGCCTTGTCTGATGGAGTAAAACACGAACCCACTGAACACCATTCCTTTGTGGATTTAGAAGTGTCTTTCTTCTGGCTCATCCTGATTTGGAGCTGCTGTCTTTTCCCTGCTTTCGTGACCTGTTACCTCTTTTCCTGCTGATGCAGAACCTGTATTGGAGGAACTTTTTTCACTCTGGAGAAATTAAGTGATCTTTTTAGCCTACATAAAGCCTCTAAAATCAGTTTTCATTTCTTGGTTGAAGATGTTTTCAAGCTCCCTGAGTACACCATAAGGGAAGGGACTCCCATCTGCTGCTGTCTCTCCACCTCTGAATTATTTACCTACTTGAGCCCTGTGTGTGTTTTGGGGTCTCTCTGGAGCATTGTTTACAGGGCTTCTGACAGAGCTTTAGAACATGGAACCAGTCTAGCTATCCAAAGTGCTGCCTTGGGGCTGAATCCTCCCCTGGAAGTGGATATGGCTGCATGCCATAGGTTGCCTTCATTTCTGCTTGGTGATCCCATTTGTTTGTGTACGGAAAGACCACTTGTTTTGTTTTGGATTACAATTCTCCCTAATTGTACTCTGTGGTATTTGTGATGGTTTTATTTCACATTCAATCAGAATGTTGTAATAAAAAGCCACCTTGACAATAAAAAGAAATAAAATGAAATGCGTTTATTGGAGCTTGAGCTGCAGCATAGTTATGAGTGAATTAGTGAGCAGGCCTCAGGGAGTAACTGCGTTAAACTGATGGAAGTGAAGCAGGACTGTTCTGTGTCATCTGTAACGAGTATCAGCTCTGCTCCTTCCTAAGCCAGTTATTGTAATATGGGTAAAGCAAGCTATCTTTAGTCTGTGCCCAAATCAAAGGCAAGTAAAGGCATAAAAAATAGTATAAACTACTACCAGAGCAGTGAAAATTAACATTTCTGAGGATAGACATAAGACGTTATCATAAGCATACACTGATTCTTTTAACTTTTGTTTTTAAACCTCATTTTTTGCTTTATTTCAGTATGGAAGAGAAGACAGCGACTGGGCAGTGCTGGTGTCATGAAGGTGGCAGAGTTCAGACCCTCCATACAGACCTGACGTCTGAACAATGACAAATTCTCTAGTTGCCAGTGCATAGCATAGTCCCAGTATCAATTTGCTCGCCAGGATGATTGTTTCCACAATCTGGCAAATGTGAACACAATCATTTTGATTTCTACTGTAATCCTCTTGGTAGAAGCCTGTCTTCTTGGTAGAGGTGCTAAATGTTAGCAATAGAACCTTCCCAATGGTTTTCTTAGTGCCTCCTTATATACAGTCTGAAAACTTGTAAAATGCTCTTCAACTGCTCTTCAGTTTGGTTTGTTTACTGCCACCACCAACAGAACATGTGTCACATGAGGATATTGCCTGTTAGCTGCCCACGGGGTTCTGTTGACATTATTCTGCCTTTTGCTCTGTGTTTGGGAAACAAATTTAGCCATACACTGTCCTCTCATACTCTGCTTGTATAGGAGATTCCTGAGTTTGCATAGCTTGTTAGTGCCCTCATACTCTGTCCAATAACGCTAGCCTGTAGCCCAAAATTCTCTGAGTCAGTCTAGCCTGCAAGATGGTCCCTGCTGGCCTATTGCCCTTTCCTCTCTGGGGATTTGCAGTGGCTGCTTGGGCAGAGCATTCCTCTCTTAAGAGTTGAGTACATCCTTCTAGACGTGATTTAAAGAGGCTGTGTCAGGCCCTGCTGAGATAAAAATTCCCCTTTGGCCTAGCAGAGCTGGGCTCTGCAGAGCCCAAGTGGACAACACACTGTGTTGCCTTCCAGGTGAATGTCTAGAAAGTGAAATTAGACAGCTTTGGCTGTGAAAATTGAACCATTCTTCACAGCAACCAAACCTTTGGATTGAGGAGTTTCTTCCATCATCCACTCAGATAATTTGGATCAGAAAAAATGTTTTCCTCACCCCTTTCATATACTTGCTGTGTCCAGCCTCCTTTAACACATGTACTGTAGAAGGGCCTTCCTGTTAAGGAGCAAGCAGTGTTGTCAGCAGAAAATGTCTAGAAGGAAAGAGGTTTGCATTCAAACCCTGATTTCATTCTGGTTAAGCAGATAATTCATAGAATACTGCTTTCTCACATGCAGTCTTGATTCTTTGGCAGCAATACAGAGCATGTAGCCCATAGCTGGGGTAGTAACTTCTGCAAATGTTCACTAAAAACCATCCTGCAATATTTATTAGCTTTCTCCTTCTGCAGACAGCTTTGTTGAACAGCTTTAAGATACCTCTTGCCAAAAAGGATAACCGTATTCTGTATCAATGTTTCAAAGTGCTACTTCAGTATAAAACTGGTGGAACTTTATTGACACTTTATTGAAGTCCTATAAGAAGTAAAAGTGAAACATTTCTTGTTCTAGTTTGCAGTAGAGATGCACCAGTATTAAGGGAAACATTTAGCACTTTAATTTTTTTGAGACCAACAGTATCTCTCCCATGCTTAATAAGTCCTTTGTAGTTACTGGCATTTGTTAACATAGTTTAAAAAGGCAAAATATAATTTCTAGTGGACCATCCATGCCTTATGCAGCTGATGAAGAGCAGCCTTATGGCTTCCTGTTCATTTTTGGTCACATTTTGAAGACCCCTCCTTAGCCATCACTTTCTTCTGCTCCCTCAGATCTTGATTTTTCCTGTCTTTGACTGCAGTCCAGTCTGATCTTTTAATGAAGAACAGTTGAAGGTTCTCTCTGACAATGTAACTATTGTTAAAAATTGATGGATAATTTTTTCTTTAGTCTACAACTGTAAACATAAAATGTTGTTTCACTCACAGTAGCCACAGTGTTGTGACCATTTGAATCTGTATCCTCTGCTGGTCTTTGTTCAGTATCTTACTATGTGTTATAAGCTGCCGGATAGTCTTTCCTTTAATTAGTAGTCTTTCCTTTTATTTAATTGGATGGCTGGAAAAATAACCATGGGGAATATATCAAGGTGCAACATGGGGTAGAGAGTTTTACCCAATGAGGGCAGTATCAAAATTAAAGAGTGCCTTTAACCAGAGTGTGGCGTGGAGCTCTCTAAAGATGATGCAATGAGCAACCATTTGTGGCTTACTGGCGCTGAGTAATCTTCCCTTAAATTCATCTTTGCAAATGCAGCAAATGGAAAAGTGAAACTATCTAACTTCAGATGCATGGCAAAGTGGTTGTGCAATACCTGAACGTCTCAGCTTTGACAGAGTTGATAAATGATGCCATATATCAAAAAATCCCCATAGAGCCCTCAGCATACCAGCAGCAATCTATTCACTAGGCAGAAGGAACAAGGACCAGTAAGAAGAGTTATTTTACTGAACAGTAAACCTGAAAGTTGTGTAAAACTTCCTTAAATTGGTTGCAAGTCATTTAACATGAAAGAACCAGGTGGTTTCATTTGTTGTGTTTTGCACTGTTTCCTGCACTGACCAGAGAGACACCTCTCTTTTTTCTGCTGATGCAGACTTCAAAATGAGGAGAGTTGATAGTGCAATGACCCACAGAAATGAGTGGTCTTTTCTCCCAGGGAAGAATGAAAACGTGGAGTGTGTGTATGTTAATTGTTGTCTTTAACATCTTGGTTGATTGCCTTGCGCTGTCTGTGTCAGCTTAAAGCTGTGCTTGTTTCCAGGGGAATAGGTTTTAGATTTTTAACTTTGAAACCTAAATAAGAGAGCTGACAGGACAGTATAGTACAGGAAATTCTTCTGATGTTGCATGCTGAACATCTGAATTCTGGCAGTGCATTTTATCACATTAACCAAAGGAAAGAAATAACATGTGTTTATAACAATCAGTATTTGATATTGCAGTCTCCTTGTTTTCACTTGTAAAATTTAGGAGGGAACTGTGGTATTCCCTGAGCTGGTAACAGATTGTAGAAGAACATCTGCACATCTTTTCTCCATGTGCCCTATTTGTTTAATTGCAACAGATTTACATAGAAGGAGTATGGTACATCATAGCTAGGCAATTATCCCTTCTTCATCACTTAGTTATGGTTCTGGTAATTGATAATTTAAGACATAAGATAGTCTAACATTAGCGAAATTTGAAACTGTTCAAAAAAGATCAACAAATTAATATTGTTATGTGATATTTGCATAATTGGCTGCGATTATTTAATGCTTAATTGGGTTGATCAGATGAGATTCAGCCTTTCACATGCTTATGTTTTACAAACACTAGTACTTTAAAATGATAATAATGAAATCTAATTTTCATATGTTCTTTTTTCTCCATTCTTTTGATTATTATTTCCTGTATTGAGCATGTCCTTAATTTTCAGTTCGGTTAGCATGATTCATGACTAGGAAAAACGTCCTTCAAATAACAGAATTTTCATGGCATTTCTACAGGCCATTCTGGTGCCAAGAATTATGATAAGCTTCAGCAACTGGCATTACTTAACCAGATTGTTAACTGCAGTGAGGGCAAACTCACTGAGAATTGACAGGGACAGACCCAGGTGAGGATGCTGATAAAGTTTCCTAGGGTAGACAACTTGTTCCGTCCATAGCAGGGCAAAACAAACATGTCTTTTCTGGAGTATAGAAGGGAGGACTGATGAGGCAAAAGCAAGGTAGTGAGATCTCTCTGCCAGCCTTTGTTTACACCTGTTTAACTATCTCAAGCCAAAAAGCAGTTATCAGCCATTCCTCCTCTTTGTATATAACCTCTTGCTTGGGTTTGCCTAATTCAACATAGAGATATCATGGGTCCTTTTCTGTATAGTTATTTTTATTATTTATCCTCAGGCATGAAGAATGGTAATTTGGAAAAATGTGATACTTGAAAGTCTTGATTTGGAGTGCAAGTTATTTGAAATGTCTGTCTTCCAAGAGGTAGACAAAAAACCAGCTGGGACTGATCTCAGAGCTACTTCATTAGAGGAGGAACCCTCTTGAATTCAATGGCCTCTCCAAAACAATTGCATAATCCCAGCAGGTTGCTGAATGTGAACTGTCTGTTCACTGTGCCTGGCTCTGGAGTAGTACACAGAGGTGTACAGAGTTAGTGGCACATCCTGGCAGACTATGGTACACTGCCTTTCTCTGCATGGGATGCACCCTGCTAAGGGTAAGTTTTAATGTTCTGGTGGCAGGCCGATGTCCTGAGAAGTGGCAGCTGTAAGTGATGCCCTGAGATAGTTGTTGCCCTGTTCCTTTCTGTCTTTCTCTCGCTTGCACCCATTCTTCCCCAGCTTTCTTTTGCTGTCTCATATCTAAAAGTGACTATTTAAGCAAATTGGCATTCTTCTTGCTTTTAGCAGTAGTGATGGTTATAAAACAACAAAAAAGGTAGTTTTTGTATTCCAGCTGTTGAGGGATCAGAATTGTGCTTTACCACCAGAGCATGTAGTCCCTGAACAGACTGCCACTGACTTTGTGACCCTGGACAAGTTACCTAAACTCTTTCTGAGTGCAGAGTATTAGTACTGCCACTTATACCACTTCTAACTCTAATCCAAACTTTTGCTTAAAAACTTACTTCATTACAGATCAAATTAAGCTTTCCAGAAAAAGCTTTTTAAGCAACAAGAAATATGCCCTGTAAAGTCCAGTATTTCAAGGGTCACATTAGAATAAACTAACTTGGTTATGCACGGAAAAAATGTTATTTAAATAAGAAGTACATTCAAGGTTTGCTGCATAAACCCACAAATGTGGAACAAATGTAGAATATAAAAATTAGCATACAGAATGACCTTGACAAGAGAACTTAATCTCAGACTGGGCCATCCTATTGGAAAAGTGATACTTGAAGGAATCAGGACACCTCTCAGTGTAAAGTCATGAGCATGGGACTACATTAGAGGTGCACTCATAGCACTGAGACAGACCTCTTTATCCATCTTGATCAAAAATTCGCTGTACTGCAGTGCTTACCAATTTGGAGGTGTGAAAGATCGGTGTTTTACTGTATTTTGTCTCTAACCTCAAGATTTAGAAAAATAATTCATAGGTTCTAAACAATTTAAACTCAAAAATTTCTTAATAAGTTATTTGTAATTTTTAGCCATAAGAGCAGAAGAGAATACTGGCATTGCATTGGTGAAAAATACTGTTGTATCAGTCCTCCTGTCCATGCCTTGCTTTGAGCATGATTCTTATTAGTAAGAATTCCAGAATATTTTCTCTGACTGCAAAATCTGAGTGGCATCTATAGTACACTTGGCAAATATATCCCCAGCTCCATAAAAAGCAAACAGAACTAACTTGGGCATTACCTTGAGCTAGAACAGTCAGGTACATTAGGACATTGGGGCTTAGCAGATAAGGAGCAATCCTAAATAACAACAGTAAATAGATTTGAAATAAGATAGTCAATAGATTTGGAATTAAGTTTGGAATTAGTAGCTCAGATAAACAGAAATCTCATTAATTACACTAGCAAGGGTAACCACATAAATATACTAAAAAAGTAATGGTAATTATATTCCCCAGTAGTAACAGCATGGTTCTCTCTGAACATGAATTTATATTCTTTGCTTACACTAAAATTTAATTTGTCATGTCTGATTTTTACCACAATCCTGCATTTTCATGCCATGCTTTAAAAAAAAAGTCTCTTAAATTTCATGTTCATGAGAAGATCTTAAGGAAGATTTAAGACTTTGATTTAAAATTTTAAAGCCTTTAAAATACTTGCTGGGTAAAGTTAAGGTAGAAACAGGGAAGACAACTTTGTGCAAGCATTTGAATAGTGTTCTAAGTGGTTTACCAGCACTGGCCATTTTTGGTTTTTACCAAAGAGGTATGCAGGGAATAGTTGATAAAATAAGCTTATTGCTTGTTTTCCTGAGTAAGAGTTGGGGAAGTTTCTAAGAGCTGGTTCTCTTAACACTAACTCTGTATAGTTCCTGATTCTGTCAGGCTTAGAGCAGTCATTTCAGGGGGAGGTAGAGGAGCTCAGAAGCTTTTCTCAGGCAGTACTGTCCTGCAGAAAAAGATTTTCGATCCTTTTATGATCAAAGTGATTGAGGTATGAGCATGGAATCTTTTAAACTTTGCATCTTTTTATAAAAATTTCGTTTTTCATTTTAGCGTTTTGATACAGTGTTGCTGAACTGTTGTCTTACACTATCATACTGCAGTAGCTTATAAGAAGAAAGCAAACATTCTTTATGTAATCACCTCCTTCCTGTATGCCAAATCCCCTGGTCACTGTGATTTGGTCACCACTAGAATCATGCTCACTTTGGGTGAAGTAACTGCACCCTGCTTGTGCTAAACAAAGCACTTAGTGCTGGCAGCAAAGGCCAGAGCAGGGAGTGAAAAGTCTGCTGGGTCAGGAAGAGGCATGCCAGGAGCAAGAGTGAAAATACCCATCAGGTCAGTGAGGCAGGAGGTCAGCAGCACGTCATAGCCGCTCTTGTTCAGTCCAGCTGAGGCACCACCCTGGCACGTCAGAAATCCAGCAGGATCAGCGACTGATGTTGGTTTTAAAAATGCTCTTATTCAGTTGCTTAAACACCTCCATCTGTGCCTGCATTTTCAGCCTGAGCCCCTGTATCTTCGCTGAAAGCTGCAACATACTTTTATGTGTTCTCAAACTGGAATATTTGGTCAAACAGCTAATGCTCCATACCACCTAACAGGTCACTGATGTGTTATCTTCCCATAATTTGTGATAAGCCCAGTGGTTGGCTAGAGCTGCAAGTAGGAGACAAACACATCACTAACACTATTTCTTAGTCCAGAATGTTCACAAAGGGTGCATCTGTTCCCTTTGTCTCCCGCGGAGACAGCTTGGACTCACCTTGGCCACTGAGTGACAAAATGTAGAAGGTTCTTTGCCATGATGGAGACAAGTTAGAGTTTCATCTGAAGCTATTTACAAACAATTTATGTTGGAAAGCCAGAAGTCCCCACCTGCTTGACCTTTGAGACATTTAGAAGGGTGCAGTAGTGGTTACTGAAATTGTGGCACATAAGCAGTGGGAAATTAGCAACTTAGGGAGGGAAAAGTAAACACCTCCGAAGGATCTCTGTTTTCTCAAATGTTGAAAGTGAACTGGGTGTTTTACGAGAATCTGAAGCATATAAAAGCAGTAAAGGACAGATGTGTGAAAAAAGTACTGGATAAACTAAAGGAAACTCTACCTCATTATTCTCTAAAGGTTTTGTAGAAGCACAATTTAGAGCTCCTAATGGCATTGTTATGTAGCAACCGTCTGGCATGAAAGAAGCACTATTTGTATGTCTGTAAAACCTGTAAGAACTGTATTTTGCTGGCAGTAGAAACAGTCTGTACTATTTGCGGTTTTCCTCATCAAATCTGTAATTATTCAATGTTTCTGTCTCCAATAAAGGAATTTAATTGGCACCTGTTTGTGGGATGTTATGAAACCATTGGTGTTGAGCTAACTAAGTGTAATTATGCCATAGATGGGAGCTGCTATGAAATAAATTCTTGAAGGCTGGATTAAAAGAAGTGTGGTGAAGAAGGCTGGGTGAAGTGTGGCATGTAAGAGCAGCAAAGCAAGGCTGAAGTGGCAGACATGCACCTACCCTGCCAAGCCTGGAGGCTGAGCCAGTTATCTCACTTACAATAAAATGCTGGACAAATTAAGCAGTAAAAGTACCTACCTGCTAACCATGTAGTCATGAAACAGTTTTTAATATGCCAGGACTGTGTGGCAGTGATTGAATACAGCTCCCATTCTAAGGGTTTGGGGTGATGAAGTCAAGGGAGAGAATGCCAGACAACAGCTTTATACTTGGAACACTTACTTCACAGGACATTTTTGAACAGTCATCACTCCCAAATAGTTTTACGAGTGGGAAGCCTTTTGAAGATGGAAGGTACTGGAAGTGAGTGTCATTAAAATCTTGATATTTGCCATGTGTAGTGGCTATATTTACAAAAAAACTTTACGTATTCCCCCTCTCCAGGGAAGAGAATACTGTGATTAAAAGTAGTACTCATCCATGCTGTAGTAAAGGAATCAGGGTACATTTTCCACCTGGTTTAGTTCTTGGTGACTTCATAGAAAGCTGGCATGGACACAGGACACTTTAAAGAAGCTATAGATAGGTAAGTACTCAGGGTTATTAATTACTGCTAGGAGAATGAACCTAACATGTCGGAATCTGACTTCTTTCCTGTGTCTTGGCCTCTCCCCTTTTCATCCTAAGGGAACCTTTCTGAATTCCAGCTTGAGCCCCAGCTTTCAAACCTTACCTATCCCAAGTAGTAATAAGTTGAGGATTGATCATAAAAGGTGCTGAGTGGGCTTCAGAGACTAACCTGTGCCTTTTAGCAATATTTTAAAATACTTTCTGTTTTTCCTCCCATTTGAAATATCTCAGTAGCAGGCAGTATCTCTGTCCAGTAAAGCACTTGCAGAATCACCACCAGCACTGTGTTGTTGGGGCTGGAAGGTACCAATTCTGAGAGCTTTGATCCAGGATATAAAACCCTTGTAAAGTTGATGTGACAAAAAAAAACTCCCAAACCCTCAGTTTTAATTAAAATAGTAACAGTGAGAGGGCAAAGCAGAAAGCAAACAGCCAGTGTTCATATAACGAAGGCATGAGAAAAAATTTTGGGGATTCCAGTATAGGCAGTCAGAATTAGAAATGCCGATTTTAAGAGCATATCAACAAAAGTGTCAAATTGAAGCTTTCCTTTTCCCTTTAATTTTGCTCACTGTTTTCATATTGTGGCATCACAGTGATGATTTTTAACAGCTGTTAATGAATTACCCCATTGGCCAAGAAGAGCAGAATTTTCTGTAGTAGTACCTTCGTTGTTCTGGTGCTTCTCCAATGACAAACTTGTAAAAGACACAGGAATGTGGAAAGTGTGTCTGCTGCTCTCTCTCCCAAGGAAATGGTTTTTAGTGCTTGGTAAGAAAATGTTTGCCATGCTTCACCTGCAGGTGGTACTATACTATATCTGTACAAAATAGGGATTTTAAATTCTGAGCTTTCAAGGAAGCTGTTCTGAAATTATTTCAGAATAACTTCTGTTTATTAACAGTTCTCATTTTGCACATGACATAATTCTTTCAGAAGATTCAACTGGTTTATTCAAGCTCTTAGTGTTATTTAGACAGTTATCCTAAACTTTGATTGTGGTGTAAGTTAACCCCCTTTTTTTGTTTTAGAATGGTGTGAAGAAAACTTACAGGCAAAGAAAGGATCAAACTGAGTATTTGTGAGATAAATAATTACCTAACCCTAAAGGAGAAACACACAACAAAATATTTCAAATGAGCTCTAACCACAGACTGTAAAGTGCACCCACACTTTAAATTTCGATACTACATAAGTAATGTAATAAAAATTTTAAGTTGTCTTCTTAGCGAGTTAACAGTTAGTGGTGTAAGTAAGGCAGGGGTGCATACTGACAGCCTAGAAGACATGGCCTTTCAAAGACAAAGCTGATGAGGCCAATACTGATTTTTGGGTGGGATCTATGAAGTGACACTCTGAATGCTCAGAACAGACCAGCCATCCTCAGTACACAGCAAGTGTTCATTCAGGGAGCTTTAGGGTCTGCCTAAAGGCAGATGTAGGCAGAGCCCTGATCTAGATGTGCAGGTGAAGCTGTGGCATGATCAGGATTGTTGTGTGTGAGGGAGTTGATTTTATATCTGCCCTTTATAGATGTGCACATTAAATATGTGCTGGGAGGCTGCCACTCCCAGAAGCACCATCCCCTGTAAAACAGTCAGGGCAGTTCTGACACTCATTTTGACAGGGGTGAAATTCACCTACTGTGCCACACAAGTCTTAAATCAGACTGTGACTTAGCTGCCCTTTAGGTGACATTTACACAGCTCATCACCAAGCAGAGCCAGTGGGAGCGCCAGTTTCAGCAGGGACTACAACTGATGTTAGCTCAGAGCCTAACTTGATTTCTGAGCTCTGAGGGTGACAAAGAGGATGGCTCCACTCCTTCCCAGCTGCCCTATCCCTGAGCTCCCCTCTGCGGCACTGCTGGCACTGTACCAGCTGCAGGGTGCCCAGCTCCCTGCTTGGCCACGGGAAGGCAAAAGCACATGCCCAGGTGCCATAGACAGGAATTGCAGGGCTGCTCTCTTAGCCACAGCAGCATTTGTCTGTAGGATCTGAAGCCAGTTCAGAAATTAGCCCCTCTGAAACATCAGGATTTAAGTATATCCCAGGTGCTAGACACTTTTATGATGGCTCTTAAAATTTAATGCACCAGACCTTGCTTAAGTCACTGCTGAATTCCGGGTTATTTTTTTTTAACCTTCCTTTAGCTCATACAAGCCTTGTGCCTCAGTGAAGTCTGTAATATTTGCTTTACTGTGAAATCCCAGGTTGGATAAGAAAGGACCTTTTGAAGATTTTGTGTCATGAGGGCATGTCTGAAAACTGACTAGAGCAGACAGTGAAAAATATGCCCATCTATTTAGGAAACCTTAGTGCTTTAAAATTTGCTGAAAAATGTCACAGATCAGCCTCCTGTCCTAGGATTTTTTACCTCTAGGGATGGGGTTCTGACCATCCTATTGTTCTGGATCCTCCCAGCTAAGAATCACATTGCTTTTAAATGCTTAAAAACTTCATACCATTGTCACCCTCCACTGCAGAATCTATCCTTTTATCATGCAAAGAACAGAAAATCTGAGATTTTTGTCAGGTGTTTATATTCCTGTCTCAAGAGTGCACTCCTACAAATACCAGCCTGTAAGCATAACTCATAGCACTTTGCTACTCTCTCCTTTTGCAGGTAGAATATTTCCTCTTGAGGAAAAAAAACCAGTAGAGTCTGATTTAAATTCAAGTTTAGAAATCCTCTCCAATCCCTTTTCCATGGAGTGCTTTCCCTTGGAAGGAGTGGGTCAGTCACTCAGCAGGAGGACAGATCCCACCTGTGCTCAGTTTGTTGTAATCAAAATGTTTAGTTTGCTGTCGGGTGGCAGCAATCAGCACCCAGTTCCACTTGCAAAGTCATTTTCTGGCCGGTGAAGCTGTGGGGAGGGTTGGTTGGAGGGACATGATGAGAGAAATGGCATTTCCCTTGGCTCTCTTTTGGTGTCTCCATCATCTGTGCCTGTCTGAGGCTGGGAGGTGCTGATAGCTGCTGTCAGGCGAGTCACTAAGCCAAAGCTCTTCAGATTTCTCCAGTTCTTCCCAGACTGCTGAGTTTGTAGCCTCTGTGTGTGCTGAGGAGGGAAGCAAAGAGAGGTTGTATGTGTTTTCCTGAAGGACCAAAGGAACACAGCTTTGGGGATGTAGGCTCTGCTTGTGTTGCACGCTGGAAGAATTCTGTCTGAGGAACCTGTTGGTCCCATCACATTCCTTAAATAAGGCTTCTTTTTAAAAAATAAGTTGAAGACATAGTATTACCTAACTTGACTGCCTGTATTTTTGATGTCATGGAAGGAATCCAGTGAGACCCCAAATGCTGCATTTTTTTCCCTTGTGCAGTCTGATTTCCTAAAGAGGCAAAGCACAATTTATAGATTTGTTCTTTAACTTCAGGGAATCCAGATTGCAATCTGCCAGCCTAGGCAGAGGCTTATTTAACAATATGTGCATGAAAGCTTGTAACTGGGACTGGTATTGGGCATATGGGCCATAACTAATCAGCACATTTTTAGGTCAGAGGGCTGCCTGGTTTTGAGAGATAAATGTTGTTAGTTCCTACCTTGCCACTTCTTACATCTACTAGGGTGAATCTTAGAGCTTGATGGTTCCTCTTTATCTCTTTGACTCTCAGAGTCCCTTGGGAAGATTCCCTTATGCTGCTATATCTGAGTGGCAGTCAGACTCCTTATTCCACATTTCCTTCACATTTCAACAGCCACAAAAATATCAACATCTGTGTTATTTACCCATTTTTGTATACGTGTAACATTGACAACATTTTAGTACTAAGATAACACAACCCAGAAGTTAAAGAGAGATGTCAATAAGGGAAAAATTCAGCCTGAAAAAAGGGAAATTTCCCCCAATTTTACAGGATAAGAT
This sequence comes from Taeniopygia guttata, assembly GCF_048771995.1. NCBI lineage: Eukaryota > Metazoa > Chordata > Aves > Passeriformes > Estrildidae > Taeniopygia > Taeniopygia guttata. The sequence continues at coordinate 58,207,467 of NC_133025.1, forward strand.
CATATTAAAACCCCAACCTTAATTTCTGAACATGTGCATATCCCTGCCAAGCCTCACAGCCTCTTTATGGCAACTTATTCCTGGAAAGAGAAAGTAGCATGAACAAGGCTTTATTATCTGTTACTGCAATTTAAGCAGCATGAAAGAGAGTCAGTGTTTGACTCAGTGAAACTCTCGTCAAATTAGATATGAAGTTCAGGGCAAAATTAATCTGCTGTAGAGTTGTTTAACCTGTTTCTTTCTCTGAGAAAACAGATATCATCAGGAAAAGTAATTTTGTGTTTGTGTAGAGCTGGTAGCCAGAAAGTGTTATGATTTTCATTTTAAAAAATAAAAGTAATTTTTCAGGTAAAAAATAAAATTATGACCCACAGATAATCAGTAATCAACCAAGAACATTTTAACAGTTACTACTTCATTCAGTCATCAGATGAGAAGTTTGAGATCTTTCACAGGAAAACTGAAAATCAAACTGCAATTACAGTAAATTGCAAAAACCAGGATGGCTTGTAATGATTTATTTTTAAAAGACACTGCTTCTCTTGGTGTGCATAATACACACTTCTCTTCAGCCCATAATATACGTTTGTCAGATAAGTTATTTTCTTTAGGGAAAAATTACAAACAATCTGGAAAGGAAGAGGAGATTAGCAGTTATCCCTGATCAGTTCCTTTCTGTGCCTTGGAGCAAGACAGGTAACCCTCCTAGCAGCTATTTCCAGCTGTAAAATGGGGGTAACAGCTCCCTGGAGACAGAGGGTATATGCATGACAGGCTGTATGATCCATGAGCACTGGAGGACCATATGGACCTGAAGGCAGATTCCACCATGCCTGCCTTCTCCACATTAATTTGTAATAGCAGGCTTATTCTTTCAATTAAGCCCTACGATCACATTTCTGCCAAGTTCAGTGTTGCCTCCAGTTTCAGTAGAACTTTGCAAGTTGGAACACTGCCTACAGCTGACAGTGACATTTAAATGCGAGAAAAATCAAGCTTATGCATGGCCAAACCTTCTATAATTCCAGGCCTTGTCAGCCTGCAGTATGGATTCTGGTTTAAACAAATAAACACCCAGCTCATTTTCACCTGACTCTAGGAGAGTTTGCATTGCCTGAATGTTCTGCTCTGAGTCCCAGGTGGTACCTTCTGGGATTCTGAGTGCTCAGAAGATAATTAATTATACCAGCAGCAGGCATCTGGGCACAGTGCTTTTGCAGAAGATTGTCTGTCCATTTCAAAGCCTTCTCCTTTGTGCATGGGGACCAAACACAACTTGAACCCCAGGGGAGGAAGGCAAGTTGCAAGGAGGACTTTGGAGTTTATCCCAGAAATTCAGGTTTCTGTGTATGTCTACTGGCTATAATTTTTGCATATGCACTTTTCCTAATTGAGGAACAGCTGTTTTGCAAATACAAAGTTCTTTTATGTCACTAACCAGCATAAAAGAATCCACATAGGTGAGACTTGAAGCATTTATTATGTTCAGCTTTGTGATCTTGACCCAAGCCCACACCACAGGGAAGTCCTGCAGCCATTTCTGGAAAAAACAACACTTTAGTTATTGCTTCAGACAGAAAGGATGGGCTTGAGCTACAGTTCAGTGACTTAACCAAAATCTTTCAGCTCCAAAATTGCCTGGCAGCATGTGCAGCTCAAAACTGCAAGAGCCTGCACAAGGTGACCATTCTACAGCTGCCTTCTTGCTCCTTTATGTGTCACCACAAGTGTTCAGCTGGCCAGATAATCTTTGGTTGTACAAGATGTGGGAAAGTGGCTGAGACACACCGTGTTTTGCCTCTTCCTTCTCACAAGTGAACTATTTTTGTTGCTTAAATGCACAATGTAATGCTGGTTTGAAAGAAAAAGGGGGGACAAGGGATCAAAAAGATTCTTCTGTGACCTCCACTGCTGCAGAAGTAAGAGCTGGCATCTGCCCTGGAGCCACTGCAGTCAGTATCTATTACGTTCATGTCTGTATGTTGTTCTTGCTTTTGCTTTTCCAGGTTAATGCGATTTTCAAATGCCTGAACTGCAGGAGCATTTGTTCCTTGATAAAACACTGAACTCCCAACTTTTCTTCGTTTAGCTTGCACCTAAAACCTGTCTTGTCTCCAGCAATCATGTTGTGGCCTCTCTGATTTCCACAGGCACAATGACTCTAAATTCTTTATAACAATTCTAACTTTCTAAGCAAACTATTCTTTTAATTAGAGATGCTTGCTTGGCTCTTCTACCTATCCATACAGGGGTGTGTGCTATTCTCCCTTCCCCTAGAAATTGTAGGGAATGAAAGAAGTTGTTTTCTGTGCACAAAAGAAAAATATGCCTTGCATATTTTAAGTTCACAGCAGCTTCCTCTGAGTAAACACAGCACAGCAAAGAGAACAGCAAAGCCTCTGTGAGGAAGCAATGGATTTTTAGACCTGCTGTACATAATCAACCTTCAGTCCTGCTTACAACCCAAGTGTGACATTATGCCTGTGCTTAGGGCCATTTCATCAGCGCATACAGACAGCTGCAGATCAGCTAGTGGAGCTGCATTTAGTGTTTACACAGTAAAACCATACCTGGCCACAGCCCCACACAGGAAAAGCACTTTTTTTTTTTGGTTTTTTTTTTTTTTTTTTTTTTTTTTTTAGTTTTTCTTTGCAATAACAACGGAGTCACTTGGGGCTTTGGCTGGCACAGCTACGCTGGGGAAATCACAATTCAGCATACTCCTAGCTGGCATTGCTGTTAGCAGAAGTTTGGAACGGAGTCCTAGTCTCACAGGACTCTCATAGCTCAGGAAGAACAGATTGCCTTTAAACTTACTGATCCCAGGCGACTCAGGCCTTTGGTGTTTTCTTGACAGCCCTGGGAGCTTGTGTGAGCTAGAACAGGCTTTGCAGAGCTTTTGTAATGCACTGTGATTTGTTTTAAACTAGAATATCCTTCCTTCATCCCTAACTGCTTCCACCATGTTACTTTTTTGGAGCAGACTGGAGTACCTCTCCAGAAGGTAATTTGTAACCATTTTTGCTTTAACTATCGGTTGGGAAATCGTTGTTCTGGTTACCTTCCCAGCTTTAAATGTGACATTGGAAAAAAAATAGGTCAACCCTCCAAACAAAAAAAATTCTCTTTCCCCTGCTATCCAGCACCCTGTCTTCTTACAAAAAAAAAAAAAAAAAAAAAAAAAGGCAAAACTGAAGTCAGGGAACTGAGGTAGTGTATTTCAACATGAAACCTTCCATATTTGCCCTGCCAAGAAATGCAACAGTATTAATTAATTTTGTACTTATTTAAAAGCTTTAGTACCATGTTCCTTCCAAACCAAACAAAAACCAATATAAAATTCCTCTTATACTGAAATAATGTACAAAGAGAAGCATTTGGGATAGTCTACCTAAGAGCAGACCACAACCACCACCATCTTAATCCCCAGAGTGCTACCTTGTAAATTTATTTTCTTATACCATGTTCTCTCTTTTTTCATTACTACTCCCCAGATTATTACCAGCAGTATTCAGAGTAATAACAAAGTAATTTTTAATTCTTTGCTGTTTGGATTCCAGCCAAATTCAGCCTTTCTGATGGTCTGTTCAGTGACATTTTCCTGGTGGGAGGGTGCCCTTGGCAGACCCAGGGTGGTGTTGCTGCTCCTGAGCCCTCCGTGCTGTCTGCCAGAGAGGAGATGGATTGACTAAGCGCTGAGGTTTTTACCTGCTGTGTGTCAGAGCTCAGTCAATGTGTGGGTGTCCTGCCAGGAACACATCCCTGCCCTTCAGTGTCTCTTCATCCCACTGGGGGTCCTGTCTAATACAATTTTCTGGAGTAGAAGTAGTAGCCACAAACAGATTGGGACAAATTTCCCCCTGTAGATCTGCCAGTGCAGCTGCATTTGGTGTTTATACAAATGCACCAAATGCAGGTGGATGTTTACACCTGCCTTGTCTTTTATATTGCTCTCAGTTCCACCTGGCCAGTGGGTGGGAGAGATCTGCCCCCTGATGCAGCTGTGCTCAGACCTTCTCTCCTCCTGGCAATGCTGACAGGACAATCTGCTGCTGCTGCTAGGCTCTGGGAAGAGGGAAGGAGGTGGGGATAGAACAGAGTCAAAGCTGTTAGAAAGGCTCAGCCTCAGGCAAATGTGAACCAGGCCATGTTCTCCTAACACATATTGGGAGATGAAAGTGGTCTCTTATGTTCTAGGCAGCAGTGAATCTTTATCTGGGCTACAGGATAATAAATTGAGGGAATCCCAGAGTCTCAAGGAGAACACATCTGAATTTGAATTATTTAATTTTTTTAAAATTTATTTTTCCCCTTTCTGTTGTTTATGAGGAAAACCAGTTTTATTCATTCACAAAAAGTAAGGGGTCATTAGCATGCTGATTATACAGTTTAAGTTGACTTTTGAATCAGTAATAAATCCAAACCCAAAATTATGAGCCAGCTTTTAGAACCCTTCAGAACAACCTTAAAAATCCTGAGGATATTTTGCAAAACAAACCAAACATCTCTCTTCCTTGGATTTTCTGGTTTTAAACTGCCTGATACAAATATTTCACCTTTCATCTCCATCATCTGTGCTAAAAAATAATGTTTAAAATAATTTTTTCCCTTCTAAGGCATGTAGAGCTCTAGAAAAAAAAATGTAGCAGGTATTATGGAGCTTGCAGCAAACACAGCTGTTTGCACTGTATCAGGGAAATTTTTTTTTCTAAGAATTTGAAGATGTCCCGACTTTATGGCTGCAGACACTTTGAAGTGGTGTTGTTCATATCTTTTTTGTCATCTTTACCCTCTCCTTTTCTCAGGAATTCTTGCAGCCAGATCTATTGGAAACATCACAGATTTAGACAACATGCTCCTGGTCTTCACAGCTTGTGTACAGCAGCACTTTGGTTTAGTGTTTTCAGATCTCCACACGTCAGTTCTCCTAACTTTGTCCTCACTACAAATCTTTGCATTTTTTTGTGGAAAAGATTGCAATAACTGCTTCAAGTGAGAAGCAGAAATTAACAGCATCATCATCCGGTGCTGACAATTAGCACCCCTTCAGATATATTCAAAAGTTGTGTGTGGGACTCAGAAAAGATACAGCTTTCGCTTCTGTCATGGAAATCTACCCATCCTAGACTCTTGCTAGAATTTCCAGAATTTTTTGTCTTATTAGGGATGGTTTGTAAATTATTTTATATCATGCAGGGAAGTCCCAATATGTGTGACAAGGAAATGACCTTCAGCTTCACATTGATGCCTCGTTACAAACCGAGTCCTCCTTCTAGCAGTGGCAGTGCTGACCACTGCTCTCTTAGCTTTTTGGAGTGCTCCTTGGCTGGAAGGAGCCAAGGAAGCTGGAAGGAGCTTCCTTGGGGGAAGATGCTTGCTTTGGAGATTACTCTTTTCTTCCACATCAGTTGCTCACAGTTGCAAAAGGGGTACAGCCAGTGTTGGGACTACAAACTGTGTAGAGACCAGCTTTATAGTTGGCCTGTGTCAGATATAAGCACCAGAGAGAGATGAATGCCGTCATATTTCAGGACAAAATTAATTACATAATTATACAAATATTACAGGAAAGCTGGTTCTCACAATATTTCCAGGTTGAAGAAATTAGCTAGGGACCCGTCCCGAGCTTATGGATGTATTTTATGGAGAACAGGAAGGCTTTAAGCATCAGTTCAAAGTGGGATTTTTTTCTGGCAGCCGTGGGGATGCTGCTGCTGGATTGCAGGAATCCCGCAGCCGAGGCTCCCTTTGGAAAAGCGCTGTTGTCGCATCCCTAGCAAAGCAGCCTTTTATCAGTCAGCAATAGATGGCGCTCAGTTTCCACCTGTCCGACGCCGTCAGGCAGAAAATGTATTTGAAGTAATTAGGGCTGCGAGATAACACTTAAAAGGGTTACTGCTGAAGTTGATGAAAGTGTGTGGGCATGGAGAGGCAGGAGCGCCAAGATGCTTCACCAGCTGGAGAAGTCTTAGGTGAGATAGTCTGGCTGCCAGAACAGGCTGCCAAGATAGTCAGAGGGAAGGAGCCAGGAACTGGAGAAGGATTTGCAAATTCTTGAGAACAGCTATCGTGATCCCCGAGCCAGCTAGGTCAGGTAATGCCTGTCATTATCAACGATTGAGGATCCCAGGCCAGACATGTTAAAATTCCGCTCGGGATTTTCAGTCTAGTTGTTGGTTTGTCACAAACTCCCTCGTCCTAGTGATACCTCGGGTTTCAGCTTTATTATTTTTTCTTTTCCAATTCTCTGCTGCTTCGGTGTGTGGGTCTGGGTATCACATTAGGGGATGGTGAGCTCTCTTCACAGGGTAGGGAGACAAAACAATTCCTTCTCTATCTGGGAACCAAGGATAAATGATCCAAATCTCAGGCCCAAGAGCACAAACAATGTGGACTGAAGAGATAGAAACAAGCAGGATGGGACTTCATGAGCTGGAGCTGGAACTGGACAATTAACTCCAATATGCAAATGGAACAGAATTTATCAAAGTGTGAGGTCTTGTGACCAATCCCTCTTTTGCTTCCATCTGGAGCCATCTGAGCAGAGCCACGGCTGTGGCCTTTGAAGGCTCTTCAATAAATCTCCTCTTTATTCCCTTTAACTCTGTCCAGCCACTGTTGCAGCTGCTTAAGGCATCACTGGGATGAACCCACTCCCCAGGTCGGGGATATGCTGGGGCCATGTCAGCTGGGCGAGGCTGGGCTGGCAGAACCAGAGAGAAGGGTTTGTGACAAAAGGGTTTTGTCACTAAGAACAGCTCTGTGACAGTCCTGCTGGCTCATCACCCCCTGGCTCTGGGCATTTACAGGTGTGGCAGGCACACACAGCCATTTTCTACATGAAGCAGAAGGCTTCCCTAGAGAATTTTGTGCTCCTTTTTGGTGGCAGCAGGGAGCACCTTCACAGAGTAGGGCTCAGAGCTCACAGTTTTTGTTGCGCTAGCTCAGCAGCCCAAAGGTGATGGGTACAGGTGAGGAAAAGGAGAGGAATAGCTTATTGCAATAGCAAGTCACTCTTGTGCATGCTGTGGAAATTATATTAATGAGAGGAGAGGTTGTCCTGCTGGGAGCCAGAGCACAGCTGGTGCCATATGGCCTTCCCTCTGCTGTTCAGATAGCTATTCTCACCTGGCCACTCTGAGCAGCTGCCCGCAGCCCCCTCATGGATTCCTTAATGCTGTGCAGTCTGCCCTCATGCAGGATCATGCCCCAGATCCCTGCTTTTTGAGGCTCAGGCATGGAGTTACTTAGAAAGGTGTGGAGTGTGTTTGCCATGCTTAGTTGAGGGGAATACCACAGGCTGTGGGTACCACTAGCCCTCAAACGCTTTGCAAAAATCAGATATATCTTGAACACCTTTTACGAACTAGTTTTCTTAAACAGTTTCCCTCCCCTGACACACCTAAACATACCTTGCAGGGCTCTTTTTTTTCCATAATGGAAAAATCTGTTTCTGCATTTCTCAGAAGGCTTCTCCTCAGAGCTGTTTTGCATAATGGACTGAGCTCAGTCAGAGTGTTTTGTGGATGATAGCTGCACTGTGCACACTTTGCAGTACACTGGCTTCTTTATTAGGTGAGCAGGAGCTGGCACTGCAGGAGTCAACACAAGGAAAAGTGTGCAAAAAGAAAAGGAATAGCCCAGAAAACGAAATCCTGACCAAGGACGTGAATGAGGTACGGGAGATACAGAAACACAGTGTCAAAGCAAGGAATGCAGTAGATTTTGCACAGAGACACACCATTTGAAAATTAAAAGCAAAATGGAAATCTTGTATTAACTTTGCAGAATCAGCAAAACTTGTCAGATCTGACCCTGGGTTGCTCATCAGGACCAGACCAGAACCAGACTGTGACTTGCCTTGTCTGAGGAAAGGCATCTGGGTTTATCATCTGGACTGTCAGTCCTGCATCCTCCAAGCCCACTGAATATTGCAACAGTTAATAATCCTTCTTCTGAATGACACCCAGTGTTTTGGAATAGAACCGTTCATTCGTTAGGTACCATTGAAGCAAATTTTGTTTTTGCAATGTTGTCCAAGTTTAAATGTGGAAGCTCTTTTGTCCCTCTCCTTACCTCTTGTCCTTTGATAGTGCCTTTCCCCAAGGAATTTGGTTCTCCCTCCCTGTTTCTCTAGCAGAATTCATCTTTACAGCAGTGGTGTGAAAATGACTGCACCTCTGTTCAAAGATCTAATGAGAGCTGGTATGGTTATCATTTTTACTGCTGTTACTACCACTGCTGCTGCTGTAATGCTATCTCTCTGCAGTACCCTGCAAAAGGAAACACTGACATAGATTGAAGTTGAAGACAGTTAAAGGAGTCCTCCTGCCACCCACCCTCTGTTTCCTACTTGTGCTTGCAAAGCTGTCTTCTAGCAACACTCAAAAAGGACCGCCTGTCTTTTTTGGCAAAAGCTGAAGAGCCCCAATGCCAAAGGCAACTAAAGGCTCTTCAGGGGCAGAGTTTTGTTTATAAAGACACCAGGAAGGCTGTGGTACTTGTCTAAGATTGTAAGATGTTAAGTGTAGGCCATTGTACATCATTTCCTGGGCTGTGGTTTCGGGAGCTCTGCTGCAGAGTTTGGGAATGCTCCTCTGGGTGCTGGCAGCTCGTGCTGTTCTGATGGGAGAAGAGGTGGTTGCTGTTTTTCCTGCTTTTTTTATATCACCAGACAAAAGGTGGACAGAGCAGAGACTCAGACCCATAAATCTGGTGCAATTAAAACAATGAATATTAATTGCTAAAAATACTCTGAACGAAAAGGCTCTGAAAGAGATACTAAAAAAAACAAAACAAAAACAACATAGATTTTTCAATTAATGCTAAATGAAGCAATAAATGCACATACAGTGATGTATTTTAATTATTATTCTGAGCTTCTGCCTTATTAGTAATGTACACTGTCTGTGAGTGCAACAAGCTGCAAGGATCAGAAAGGATTCTCCAGTGCCTCCCTTCTTCCAGAAGGTGTTGCTGTTATACAGCTCTGCTACAGACCCACAGAGTCATGTAGAAAGCATGGTGGAATAAAATGTGGTGAGGCTGGATAAAAAATGTAAACCAGACTAAGTATATAGAATTCAGTCACAAGGATTTCTATTATGCGGGGAAAAGAGAGCCTTTAGTGTAGTGTGTGTCCACAGTATAAATAGTTTGGCAAAATGTAAACACCAAATATTTCCACCAGAGCTCTTTGCAACCTCACATACAGTTGCTCTACTTTTCTTTTTCATTAAGGACTTCTTTTAATAAAGAGGCTTTTGTGGACTGAATTGGGAAAAATAGCAGCCACCTGTAACTTTTTTAAACTTAACAGTACATACAGTACATCTATCAAAAGCAGAGGAATTTGAAACCTGCAGACTTTTTAGAGAAGCAAGTTCCACACATGATATAAAACAAATGCCATGTGTGCACCAAGCCAAGCAAATTAACAAAAGGGCAGGGGCACTTCCAATATTGCTTAAATAACTCAGGCTTAATAATGGGGTCTTTTCACACAAGCTCACAAAGGCTAAAATGTGTTTAAGAAGAAAAACATGCATTTTTATTGTATTGTGTGGCAAGAAACCTGATTTTTAAAATTATTATTGTTTTTTATTAAAAGCTATTAGCCTAAGCACATGAATTCTCTGTGGGGTTCTTGGGGGTGAGTGTAGCACCTTGGTGTAGAGTTCTTCTCTGTGGATAAAGGGGAGAGATTGGTTTTCTTGGACCACTGTGTGTTGCTGGTCTGTCAGAAGTACTCCAGGCATCACAGAAATCGACTGAGTGCTGCTTTGTTTGCTATCAGCACTCAGGGAGAAGCCAAGTGTACGTGGGTGCAGAGTGATGCAGTGAGAGCCTGGTTTGTGGAGAAGCAGAACTTGTTCTGTTACTGTGAGAGCCAAGTTGGTGTCTTTGGATGCTCAGCAGTTCTGTGTCAAACTGTGAAACATTCCCAAAGGCAGCACCTTTGAGTCGGGGCAAGTGTATGCAGTTAAGTTGTTCTTGAGAGTTAGCAAGTCCCTTATTTTTCACAGCCCCAGATAACTCACAAAACCTTTGGCACGACCTTCCAGCTTCAGCTCTTGGTGGCTGGCATGCTCGTGGTGGTGCTATATAGAGATCTGGTGTCACTAGGGTTCCCTCACAAAGGAAAAAGAGCATTTTTAACATAGTTGTGCTAATGTTTTTCATCTCAGTGGAGAGTGACAAAGACACAGGACAAAAAGATACCCAAAAATGACTAAGGAATTTTAAAACTAGGTGTTGGTTGATATACATAGTTCTTTGTATGGACCTGTTGGGCCCTTTCTTTGTTGGCTTTGAATAAACAACACAACATGTCACATTTTGCTTTTCCTGTTGTCCTGTTATCCTTCATTTAAACTTCTCCATTTCCTGTGGCCATTCAAAGGTCTTGTGCATAAAATATTTGTGATCCTTCCACATAAAAAACAGAGGGTGTCTACCACAGATCCACTAGAGATGATCTTCTTCCCCCATGATACAGACCTCTGTGTGAATACAGCATTTAAAAATCCTTTTGACTCCAGCCCTGCCTGATTCTCTCTCCAGCCAGAGATTAAATGCTAGGATATGGCTGTGCCAGTGCTCTGCTTGCCAGGTGTCTGGAGCTGCTGGTGGCTTGTTCTGTGTCTCAGGTGTTACCGAGGCTTCTGCACCAACTGCTCAAATGCAATTGGCATTCAAGACATTACAGAAATGCTCCATAAACTCTCCAGGTGACATTTAGCCAAAGCGAGGGGCCAAAGGTGTGAACAAGAGCTGTCTGCACCCACCAGAGACTGTCACATTAGGGTAACCCTGAGCAAACAGCTGGGCTTTGTTGTGGTCCCTTTGCGATAACTGAGTGTCTGCTGAGGTTTTCCCTGTAGTTAAAACTGCTTTGCAATCATTAACAAATAACTGCAAGATTCAAGATTTTTGTTCCCCTTTGGAAAACACAGAGATATGTCAGGGAAACTGAGATGACCAAGAATCACAAAGTCATACCAAGGATGTGAATAGAAATTATTTCCCAGTTCCCCTTTTTCCAGTCATGGGGCTTTGTTTTAATTTATTTTGAGTGATCTCCTATTGTCTTGCCATGAAATTAGAGCTTTTTGAGACACAGGACATCACCTTTCTTTTTGCCTGTTCGGCCTCACTAACTGCTCCCTGTAGGGACATAATGAGTGCCATGAGCTTTGCTGTTGGGTTGGACTTTGAGCTGCTTGGCTGTGTGATTTCAGTGCACTTCAACTAGAGCCTGAACCTCAATTCAACTTTGAACACAACAGTTTAGGTACAGCCAGGTCACCCTGGACCCACCAGCTGAGTGATGCAGGGATGCTGAGGCCTGATGCTGCTGCAATTCCTCAGTTTTGCTGGTCATTTTGGCCTTTCCAGCTTACCTGAAGTGCAGCTATTATGGCTGCTGCCTGCTATCATACTAAACAGAGACTTCTCTTTATTAAATATTTTTGATGTTCAAATTACATCGTGATACATCTGACATATATCTGGCAATCTAATTAATTTAGTGTACTATGTGTGTTTGCACATCAGCCAGTGTAAGCTGGTGGCTCTGCAGCTGGTTGGAATTTGGTTGTTTTCTCCACATGTATACTTATTTTTATTTTTTGACATTTTTGAAAACAAACAAAAAAAATTAGGTTTAACTGAGAAATAAGTCTCCCTTGGCCTCTCATCACATTCTTCAGTAAAAAAAAATGAAAAAGTGGAAATCCAACAGCTACAAAATTGCTTTAAACAGAAGACTCTTTAAAGAGCTGAACAGTTATTTGCAAAATGCTCTGATTTTTAAAGAAAAAAAAATGTTGTATTTCTTTATATAAGAAGATAGCTTTCAGGATGAAGCATTGCAACCAGATTTCCTCCACTGCTACCTGCACTGGTGCTGTTTTCCTTGACCTGGCTCTACATCCCCTGCCTGCCTGGGGAGGCAGGGGACAGCCTCAGTCCAATAGGGGTTACTGGCACTTTGTGACAGTCATTTCCAGAAACAGGCTGAGTATTTCAAAGGCCTCTTCTGGGCAATTGAGTCACTGTATCAGTCAGATTTCATAACAACTCCTGATCTACCTGTAGCAATAAAAATGAGCCCTCCTGCACAGCCCAGGAATGGAGCAATCCCTGATCTCCAGCTTGAACAGCACAGGTCACTGTTTGTCTGTCTGGAGAAGAAGCTTGTTAAGCCACCAGCTGTAGGAGCCAAAGGAAAACAATTGCATCACACAAGGATTTATTTTTTTGTCTCCTGTGCAGGGAAAGGCAGGCCATACAGCAGTCATCAAGCTGCAATCCCTAAGGTTTGGTTTTGTTTTGCTCAGCGCTGAGCAATCTGGTCAGCCACCGAACCTGATGAGTCCTAGTGCCAGCTGCTCGTGGCCTCAATGCTGGTCAGTCACTGAGACTCTGAGGTTTTTAGGCTGTCTGGATTTTAACAGGGCTCCTCTGGGGCTCTTCCCATTATGGTTTCAATCATAACTCTCACAGACAGAAGGTGAGACCCACGTTGCTCTCTCTCCCTTAGCCTTTGTGGCACCTGCAGCAGGGTACAGGCAAGAGTCAGCTCCTGCTGTGGCCCTCCCTGCCCCATCCTGGCTGTGGGAGCTTCTCTTGTGGCAGGGAGGGAGGAAGGCAAGCCAGGAGGAAATTCAGCTATGATTTTTCAATAGGCAGACAAATCTTGCTGGGGAAATGGCCCATCCATGGTTGGCTGCCTGGATTCAGCAGCAGGAGGGCCTGCATTTAATCAGCTCTGTCTTTGCCACTATGCATCACAGCAGCTGGAGCCACGTCCCAGAGGAGGCACAGATGATTCAGCTGCTGGACAAACAAGGAATTAACACAATAATATTGAGGAAGAAATATCACCGTGAGCTCCTACTTCTTTTCCCTCTTCCTTTATGCAAAGCTGTGTTAAAAACAGATCTGGGCTAGAGGTTTAGGAAGGAACATTTGCCACGGGGAACTGGATGTCTGGAAGTTGTGTCAGGGCTTCCTTTGGCCAGGCCACAGCTGGGAAGGAGGCAGCAGGGTCTGCTCTGCTCTGCTGGGTGCTCATGCATGGCCAGAAGCCCTTCTCACCTCCAGCTTTTTGGCGTGCTAGGCTGGAGAGAGCTCATGGCAGCGTTTCCCACAGCATCACTTCATCTCAGTGGGGAGAAAGACTTCCTGAGCCTGGGGGAGAGCCCTGAGGGTAGTGGCTCCTTCCCTTCACTGTCCCAGCCCTTGCCCCTTCCTAAGAAATGGCTGGAGCCTGCTCAAGGCCAAAACAGTGTGAGTGGGAAGCTGAAAAACATGGCAATGCATGGTTCCTTCACTGGCTTGCAGGATCTCAGTGTGCCCGGGGATCCAGACTGCTCTTTGACCCTGAAAAACTTCTTTGGCTGGTAAGTAAGGAATATCTCAAGGTGTCTGCTTAGGAAAAAGGCAAAACCTGTCATTCCTGTACTTTTCTGCTCAGTCCTGACACGTGAACGGCTGATGAAGTACTGAACATTGTCTGCCCTTATGTGATCCAAGGTGGTTAAAAGGGAAGAGGGTTGCAGTTGTCATCCTATCAAAAGTGCCCAGGCAGCACTGAGATGAAAACCTCTGCAGGATATGATCTGTATTTTCATAGATCAGCCCACCATGGCAGCCAAGAGGGAGATATTGACATTTGAAGGGCATGCACTATTCCCCACAGCTGAAAGGAAATTATTTGGGATTGTGGTTGTCCTTCACAGTTCCTTAGTATTATTTAATACTCCCATTTCAGCAGTGCCCTGAGGTTTTGATTAGAACTGGCAATGAACGGAGTGCAGTCAACAACCTGCTCTTTCTCTTACTACAGTGGTACCCTGTTACTGGAGAAATCAGCTTCTCCTCCAGGTCTCCTCTGCTTTCCCTACCCAGCATGTGGCATGTTGTCAGCTTGCCCTCTGCTTACTAGATATGTATGCATTGCCTCTCAGACATCAGCCACAGTATTGATTTTCGATTTCTGTGTGCTTCTGGAGATGCAAAATGCTGAGCATGTGCTGACTGGTATGGGTGGCAGAAGCTAGATGGGGAAAAGAATATTGTTCTTTATCTAGAACTTCACAGATTTTAAAAACTGCTACACGTTAACTTCTAGTCTTGCTCTGTAATGCCATTAGTAATAAATATATATATTGGAACTCACTACATCACTTCATTTTACTCTCCTTATCCCATCCACTAGGTTTACTATGTTTTACAGTTGTTACAGGCATTTGTTTTGCCCAGGCACTGATTGTGAGGTGATATGTCCCAAACCTGGATCCTTTACCCAGTCAGTACCCTGGTACAATGTGGATAGCAGTAATCCAAGTGACCTCATTCAATTTCCATGAGGAAAAACTTTGCTTAATCCAGCCAGGAAAAAAAAAAACCAAAAACAAACCCATATAAATAATCAGAAATAATTTTAAAAGAAGAAAAATACACCAATACCTGTGTCATATCACCTAGTGAATGTTATTCTAGTGCAACTCTCCAGTCTTCCCACTTAAATATTCAAAAAGATTGATCTTTCTACCACTAAAGATAAACATAGATTATTCAGTGTCCCTAGGAATACATTGGTCCTCTGTAGCAATTAGCATTAAAAAATCTGAAAAAAAGAAAATTTTATAAAAGTATCTAGATTAAGGAAAGTGGGAAATTTGGATGTACAGGATAAAGAGCTTGAACCAGAAAACAACAAAGGAGATTAGGAGTATCAATTATAAAGTCTTAATTTATTCTAAGAGATAAATAACTGGGGTTTTTATAATTGTTCACTCACTCCTAACAAAAATAACTCTTGTGCAGAAGCCTGCTGGATTTGTAAAAATGGTTTGTTTAATTTACAAAGCGTTTGTGAAGCATATGATCGCTGTGGAATTATAATGCTTACAAACACCACCTGTTGAGGAAACTAAGTGTTAATATTTCCAATTTCATGGGGAGAAATGGAGAATGAGGAGATTAGTCTCAGACTAGATTCTGAAAACTAAGCATTTCTGCTTCCTGTGCCATTGCCTGCAGGCATTAGTCCATGGAATGGAGATGTCCTCTCCACCACAGGAAATACAGGATGCAAAAAGACTTCCAGAGAAGTCACTGATGACAGCTCAAAGAAAAGATCTACAGATGCTGTAAGCAGTAAGTAATCACACATCAAGTATTTGCCATATTTTGCTTTGCCCATATATATCAATCCAATCTCATAAATTCATGTAATTTTTCAATACACCATGTTGACTATTTTTGGTTTCTTAATTCACCAGAAAATTGTGGGATCTTGACAACCCAGGTGCCTGACAAGCTAGGAACTCTTTCTCCTCGGGTTTTGTTTTTTTTTTTTCCCCTCTCAGGTAGTATATTAAGGCTAACAAAATTGTTGAAAACAGTTTTGCAACTCAAAAAGTCAAAGAGTTATTTAAATTATGCAGTCAAGGGTTTCTTCCTTCCCTTGCAACTTAGTTAGCAACTTACAATACTGTGAGTATGTGAACAGCTCTGATCCTATATTATTTAGATGCTTACTTTGTTAAAGGGGTTGTTCAGTGTGCAGTGTGATGAAAAATCTGATTTCCTGTCTTTTCTGAGCTAGGATAGGTGCTGGATGGTCCTCCCCTCCCCTGATAATAATTCAGTGTCATATTTAGACGGACCAGTTTAGCTGAGTATATTTTCATCAAAGTTAGCATGAAAATAACTATCTGTTAAGTTAGATGTCCATGCTTTTTTTTAATGGTTAATGTTGGAACAAATAGTATCCCATATTGGTTCTGTAATTAAGATATGCATATGTTGGCTCCAAAGGTCCCTGATTACATCTGCTTTGGGGATGCTGTTAGAGACAAGATAATTCTGTACAGTTGCTGCAAAGACAGTGGAGGAGTTTAATCTGAAATATAGGCAAAGTTTAGAATAGTAGCTTTAGACCTCTATTTATCTTGTGAGTTCTCATCCACAGAAATTACTGCAAGTGTGCATTATCCTACATGTTCTATTTTAAAAATGACAGATATTTCTATTTTGGATGTAGCTTTTCTACTCTGGGCTTCCTCTTCTCGATTACATCAATGACAGGACTCTCATAGATTTTAGTGGCATGGTCTCAAGACCCAAATAATCCATATTTCTCTTGCTGAAAATGGCTTTCATTATGTAATTTCTGTCATCCAAAGACTCCTGAAGCATTCCAGACTACATGAGCCAAATTCAGCACCATGAGGGATTCTTAAGACCAAGCATAAAACTTTGTCAAAGAAAAAGACGTGTGGGTGTGTCAGTAGAAACCTCCCCCAGAAGATTTTTGTGGGTGGGATGTGTGCTGATGCCCTTTGTGTCGGTGGGATGTCAGAACAGGGACCAAGGAGCACATGGCACGGGGATGGGAAGACAGGATTCCATGGAGCTTCCAGCTCCAGTGCACCAGAGGCTGGTGGCAGACTGCAGAAAAAGAGCAGTGGTGAGCTGGGTTAGACACACAAGACAAAATGGCTACAGCCTGCCAATGACTTAAAGAGTAATTTTTAAATTATCACTGGATGGATGCTGCCTGGAGTTGTGGGCAGTATTTGAAGGGATGCTTCCTGTCTGTGTGCTGGCACTTGTGCAAACACCAAGAGTTAAAAATTAACAGGCTGAGGACAAGTCAAAATACACTCCCTGTCTGTAAATCAAAAAGTACTGCTTCAAACTCAGCCAAATCTGGCTGCTCCCTTATCCCCCACAACCACCATCATAATTAGAGCAGCTGATTTTCCTCACACCCACCTCAGAGATTTCTGGGGGTTTTGGCCAGGTTTGCATCCCCATATGATTCAGCCTACTTTTACTTATGTTTAGCTCATTGTGTAATATGTGAAACTTACATAAGCTAGGGACTGTGGCTCCAGCTCCATAAACCTTCATCAAAAATAGGAGTTTGGAAGCAGAATAACAACTCGTGTAATTTTTTCCTTTAGCGCCGATACAGAATAAACCGTCTTTGGACTAAATGCTCAGCTCTTTCAAAGCTGTGCAGAATCATTAATTGCTGCTCAACTAAGCTAATTTACACCTTGCTGAAGTCCTGGCTCTCATAAATAAGTCTCCCAGTGTTGAGATCTTGACAGTAACGAGTCAAAAAGAACAGGGATAGAATTCTGACGCCTTAAATTCACGGGGAATTTTCTCATTACCACCAGATAAACCCTCACCTTACCCCAGAACAACCAGCTATTCAAAGTAAAAGACAGACCCTGCTGTGTATCTCTGTTCCTGTCCTGAAACTGTTCCCACCAGAACAGCCAGCAGTTCCTGCTCCAACTCATTTTATCTGGAAAAGGTAAATAGAAGCTGCCAGCTCCTCACAAGAAGATGTTTGAGCGCCTTGCTGAACTGATACACACTGCAATCAGTGAGCTACACATGCATGGAACATTTCCATGGGGTCCAGACCATAATAAGATTAACTGTGTTTCACTAGCACCTTACCAGCCAAGGATGTGTTTCCTTATAGAAGGAAAACAATATATATACTCTAAAATACAGAGTAAGAAAGCTTATTAAGAAGTTGATGCTATCTACCTGAATGATGTTTTCTACCCAGGACTGTGCTGCTGATGTCAACAGTTATTGCAAAGTTATGCTGCAGTGGAGACCAGGCTCTGGTCTTGTATTTTAAAACACGTGTGTTCTTGTTAATCCAGTGGGTTTTATTTTTATGAAAATAAATTGATAAAAGCATGGCTAGTAATGAAGGAGTTAAAAAGTACAGTCCCAAAAGTGCTGAGCTACAACCCAGGCAATTTCTGTATTTAAGGATTTATTTTTTCAGTGTCTCTGTACCTTCAAGTTTTTGTTGTTTATTTTGAAGGGTTTTTTTTTTTTGTTGTTTTGCTTTTACAATTTAATCTTCTCCATAATGGTACAAACACAAAGCCTTGGTTGGAAATCTTCCCCTAGCCTGTTGCAATATTTATAAAGCTGTGCTTTTTAAACATGCTGTGAGATGGGCTTAGTAAAACAAAAGGCATTATAATTTATTGTTCCAAGATTATTGATTCAATAAATTAACAATAATTTCCGTGGAGGGTAGGAGCCCTGGCAGTATAAAAATTTATTTATCTGCACTTTAACTAGCATTGATTAGAGTATTCAAATTGTACGAGTGCTATATAATTGCTCTTTATAGGTGGAATGTCCTGTGCTGTGCAGGAGACAGTAAAATAAACATTCAGCTAGAAGTGACAATGGCTCTTTTAAAAGCCAGGGTTTTTTTTGGGGGTTTTTTTTTTTTTTTTTTTTTTTTTTTTTCTTTTGGTAAGAGGACAGAAAGAGTTTGCGTAATGTTTTACAAACACAGCCAGCTTTGGCCAAGCTACCTTGCAGCATTTCAAGGACAGACAAGCAAAAGATTGCTAAAGGTTGCTATTGTCCTAAGAGGCACAAGGCATAACCACAGCAGTTATATCTTTACATTTGACTATATCCACATGAAGAAGCCTTTTTCTGCTGCTGTTTTAAAGAGCCATTCTGTTGCACTGAAGTGCCAGGTGGAATTTTTTGTTGCACATGTTTTTCCCTTTCTTCCTTTTGTTTCTAAAGTGCCCGCTGAACCTGTTCAAGGTAACTCTGAAGCTATTGTAGATATGTTAATAATTCAATCAAAACAAGCCACACTTCCTGATTCACATTCACCAGGCAGGCTTGCTCAGAAAGGAACATTTTGCCACCGTGTAGAACAATAGCTGGTTTAGTTCACAAGCAATTGTATTTTTCTTATGTAAAAAACTTAAGACAGTTACATTTTTCAGACATGGAGCTCTGACAGGTCTATCTTCTGATACTTATGATAACCCTGTTTTTATTTTATAGCTCTGTTGATGGAAAAGATTAACAGCACTTTTTTCCTCTTTTGGCTTTAATAAAACATCCAACTGCTAGAAATGTCACTTAGAACCACGAGCTTGCAATAATGAAAACAAATTATGCATCTTAGTAACCCAAGGTGGATGATTAATGCAGGCTTTAAGTGATTGTTTGTGTTAAATTGTTTCTCCAAACGCAATTCAGGAATTTGAAGTTGTCAGATTAACTGCTGTATTTACTGGTCTGTTTGATTAGGTGAGCATAGTTTTATATTCCCTCTTGGAGACCTAAATAGCAACCATTTCCTACCAAAACAGCACACCAAACAAAGGCCCCATTCAGAGGGCTCTTCAGAGTGGGCAATGCTGTATAGTCCTTTGTATCCTGAAACAACATGGGTACTGAAGCGCCTCTAAAAGGTGCAACAGATTTTAAAAAGAAAATAATAATGGTCATTATGATAATAATAGTTCGAATATTGTGTTTTTTCTAGAAGTAAGTATATTCCATCATCGATTAATGGACTAATTTCATTAATGAGCTTAAAGACACCTCTCAGAGTTCTTTATGATTAATACTGTAAAATTTGGTTTAATGAAAGCTTCTAAAAGGATGGCTAATATTAATTTGAAACTGTAATCCACACTTCCAGAATTTGTCCACTCTGGATGCTTTTCATGAACATCCATGGAGTTGAATTTTAATAAGTATTCATAGGAAATGGATTCTAGGCTTAGACATTCCAATTTTTAACCAAAGTGAATTTTAATTTCTTCTTCTTTGGGATTTTTGCACCAGAGACTCGTTCATCAGAGACAATCAGGGTTCAGGAGTAATGTCATGTGTGTTCTTTCTCTTTTCACATTCAACAAGTGCATAATAAGCACGGCTTGAACTTTGATCATCACAGTTCAAGCATCAAAACAAATGAAGTGTTTACAGTAGATTTTGATTAAAATTGCATAGTGTCTTTCTATGTCCAGATTAGATACTAAGAATTTTTCTCCTAGTTTGATGATAAGTGGCTTATGCACCTTTCAAGAGCAGCTGGCTACCAGCTTTGCTGGGACAGTGGAAAAACACTGAGGAATAATAAATATTATTAATAACTTCTTGGTTTTTCTGGGCAAAGCCAACCTGATTGCCACATCATTCCTGAGAAGAGAGGGAAATCAGAAGACACAACATCCTTCACCTTCTCTTGATGCAATTTCTTTTATTCCTTCTGTTTCAGACAGGGTAGGACCCCAGATATCTGACCCACTGCAGGGTTTTTGCTCATATTTCTTTGGGGTTTTCCTTTCTAGACAAATGGGGCCCCTTCTTCATTCCTACGGACATAGCCAGAGCAATGTAACATGTGCAACATGAGATTTAGTGAGGCCAGAAAATATCTGCCTTCACAATTACTGGTTTGAGGGAATCAAACATCACATGGAATTAATTCAGGTGAGATTCAGAGGGATTTTTATGCTTTTCCAGCTCAGGAAGCTGTAAAGTGTTTAGCAGCACTGAATGCAAAGTACCCTTGGTAAGAAAACAGCTATTGCATTCTGTTCATTCTCATGGACAGGTCCATGATGTTCTGTCTGATCGGCAAGAAGGTACAAAAAGTTGTGCCTCTAGGAAGTTTTTGTGTCTCTGTGCCCTGGATTGCTAGAGCCATATTAAAGCAGCAGAAAACAGGAAAAATCTAATGGATGAGGTCCTGCCTATGAGGACACGAGCACCTTCTCCACAGATCTTTGAGTTATAGAATTGGAGATGTTCAGAGGATGCCCCTGCATTCTCCTTTCTAGGATCTCAAGCGAATTCTGTTGGATGGCTGTCAAGAAATGGGTGTACCACTTCCCAGCCCACTCCCCAGCCCCTGGCAGCAGGGAGACACAGCTGGGAGGCTGGCTGCATCATGGCATCAGGAGTGACACAAGGATGGGACAGCCAGAGCTGTAGGAGCTGGAAAACTGCTACTTGGACAGCATCCACAGGGCTCTCAGAGATGTCACAGCCAGTGTAGGAAATGAGACATTCAAGGAGTATCTCTTACCCTGAAACTGATGATGGGGTTGGATGTGGTGCTGCTGTGAACATCTAAAATGCTGGATGGCTAATTGCAAAGGTGTGAGCAAAGGGAGGAGCTGTCTTCATCAGAGCTCGGGGGAAAAACCAGGAAATCTGTTCATTACATTTCTTATACTTCAGTTAGGAATTTACAGCTCATATTCCTAGCAAAGAGATGAGTATGTTTCAGAAAGTGGTGAGCTATTTCTCCTCCTTTTCTGCAGATCCTTGTACCAGCCACATAGAGAAAAGCAGCCTGGGAAGCTGGACTGTGATTTTAGTTTGAGGGAAATGTGGGTCGTAGGAAACTGCTCTGGTGTTGCCTTCTGCTATTTACATTTGAAGTAAAAGTATTTCAGCTCAGTTGTGTTGCTAGAAGTGCTCCAAGCTTAGCAGCTGGATATCAACTTCCATAAAAGTTCTCTCCTCTGGGAGTTGAATCCTTGCAATGCACCCAGCCACTCTCTGCTTGAGCTTGCAAAGTCTGTCTGAGTTTGTCTTTAAAGATGACCCTCATCCACTTTCTTTTATGTAGAAGTTTGCTGATTAGAACGTTTGTTTCCCCTTCCTTTTCCTGGATTGATTATTACATGTAAAACTTGGTCCTGGGAGGGGGACCAGATCCTATCTCTCCTCTTTGTTAAAGAACTGCATGGCTGCAAAACTTCAACTGTTGAAAATGCTTTTCTCTGGCAAAGCAAAACAAATCCCATCACGCTGAAGACACTCAGTTTCTGAAGACTGTTCCACTAGAGCAGCCAGCTCTGAACAGAGCACTCAAATGATGTTCAGGGGCAGGTGGAGCAACTCTGCAATCATGAAGCAAAAGTTGCACAACCAGTGTGAATTACACTATTTTAATTGTATTACCTGACTTTTATTTTGCATTGGATGGTGTATTGGGCTTGCCTGGCAAGGTTTAGGTAGCAGGAGACGACACAAGTGGCTTCTATGAGAAGCTGCTGAAGCTTCACCCTTGTCTGATGCAGGCCAAGATCCTCAGGAATGGTGGTAGCACCTCTGGGATAACATATTTGATAAAGGGGAAAAAACTGCGTAACAGCAATCACACAGAGGAGAGCCAATGTGTGAGAGCAGCAGCTCTGCAGTCACTGGGGACCGTGAGGAAACGCAGGCAGGAGATGCTCCAAGTCCTGGAACTGGGATTCTCCTGCAGCCCCTGATGAGGCCCAGGGAGGTCTTTGGGGGGAGCAGAGATCCACCTGCAGCCCAGGGAGGACTCCACACTGGAGCAGGGGATGCCCAAAGGAGGCTGTGACCATGTGGGAAGTCTGCACTGGAGCAGCTCCTGGCATGACCTGTGGAGAGCGAAGCCTCCTATGCTGGAGCAGATTTGCTGGTGGACTTGTGACCCTGTGGGGCCCATGCTGGAGCAGCCCATTCCTGAAGGAACTTCCTCACCATGGAAAGTTCCTGAAGAACTGCAGCTTGTGGGGAGAACTCGGGTTGGACATGTTCATGGAGGACTGTCTCCTGTATGAGGGACCCCATGCTGGAGCAGGGGATGGAGTGAGAAATTCCACCCCTGAGGAAGAAGGAGCAGCGGAGAGAATGTGCAATAAACTACTGACACCCATTCCCAGAATCCATGCACCACTGTCAGGGAAGAGATAGAGAAATAGGGAGTGGAGTTAAGCCCTAGAGAAAGGGAGAGGTGGAGAGAAAATGTTTATAAAATTTGGGTTTATTTCCCATTACCCTACTCTGATTTGATTTGCAATAGATTAAGCTGATTTCCTTAAGTCAAGTCTGTTTTTCCAGGGACAGTAATTGGTGAGTGATCTTGCCCTGTCTTTACCTCGAGCCATGAACCTTTTGTTGTAGTTTTTCTCCCCTGTTCTGCTGAGTAGTAGCTTTGGTGGACACCTGGATCCAGCCAGGGTCAACCCATCATGTATATGGAAGCATTCAAAGATGACACAAGGAGTGAAGATTTCAAACCCCTAAAGACACGTGTTATATACTGGAGTTTTTCAGTTCATTTCTTCCTCTCTATTGGGTGTCTCTGACAGGACTAAATGCCACAAAAGATGTCAGTCTCTAGGTCACAGGTGAAACATATCTTCAATATCAGAGCTGGAGCCTGTGCTCCGTGAGACCCACTGAAGTTCAGTGCTCAGCTTCTGCAGAGAGTCATCGTATTTTGGAAGATAATTTCCTCTGAAAATTGCAGCACGAAGCAACATCAAAGAGCAATGACTGAACATCATATTGTTGTGAAATGAAAGAAGTAGGGAATGTACACTGAAGGTTGTTTTTTTTTTTTTTTTTTTTCCTGCAAGGCTCCATTAGCAGTAGAAAACATAGGGAAAGGTGGAGTCCATCTAGTATAGGTAACCTCAAAATATTTGTGGCTAAAATACTCAAAGACTTTTTGTTTTAACAAAGTTCAGATTCTTTTTAAGGAAATACCATGTTGGCTAGCAAAAAAGTCAGTCTTCTAACACAGAAATAGCAACAAAGGTCTTTTGGATAGCTAAAGATGTACAATGAGGCAGGGCCAGGGGACTGAGCTGTTCCTAGCACTAAAATGGAAGGGACGACCTTTCTCTGAAGATGTGAGTTGCATTGGCAGCTGGAAGAGAAGATCCTACAACTGGATGTTGTGCCCCTTGCAAAAGGTCATAAGTTAAGGCAATTTGTGCTGGTGACAGGGCCTCAAGGCTCCCATCCCCTCTGCCCATGGCCCAGTGGTTCCACAGCAGGTCTGGTCTCCAGCTCCCCACGGCCCTGCCCTGCCCAGCTCTGGGTCCATCCCACACTGAAAATGCTGCCTGTGGTAGCCACACACAGCACAGAAATGATTAGCTAACTGTATACAGGCTGTGCTTAGATTTTTTAAACAAATCTATTATTGAGAATTTTTTATGAAAAGAAATATTTCCATTGTTTTCAATCTGCTTCCACTGCCTAAAGTGAGAATTTTTTTTTCCCCACTCAGTTTTCATGGGATCAAAGGCAGGTCAGGACTGAGCATTTTGACATCTTGTCCAGTATTGTTGTAAGCTAAAAGCACTTGATACAGAAATCACTGAGGTCTGCTTCCACTGAAGTAGGAACAAATGTATTGCCCCTAATATGAATCCTGCTGACACAAAAAATTCCTTAACTATTAATATGAGTTGTCTGGCTTGTTGTGGAAAGGAGAGGGAATTTGCTGTGGTTCACACACCTCAGCTGTTGCTAACCCTGCAGCAACTCAAGTACTATTTTTCAGCATGGCTTTTCTCACTTAAGCCTCCCTAGCTGTAGAAGTGGGTAGGCAAATGAAGCTAATTCTGTAGCAAATGAATAGCAAGAGATGGTTAATTTTACTGAATTATTTTACACCACAGCATGCTGAATTATAGCTCATGTGGCATGAGACCAGGTTTATACATTTGTTTCCTTAAAAATTTTAGAGTAAAAAAACCCTCCTCAACCCTTTGTACAGAGCTACATTAGAGTTTGCAGAGAATTACCCTGAATAAAGAAATTATATCTGTAACCGGTGACCTTATGCTAAAAGGAGCAGACTTTGCATGGGTACTGGAATTTTTGTAGACAACTTTAAGCAATGACTGTCGAGTGGATTAACATCCTGCCTTGCCTTCTGCTGATCTGTTAGTGATGACCAAAGATGGTTTGTAGTTGTGGAGTGTTTGCACAATGCATAGTCCTGGAGCTTGGAAGCAGTGGATTCGCTGGTAGCCATCAGACCAGTTAGTTAATGAGGCTGGGAGACCTGGCATTGGCATCCCTGAGCTCACAGCAGTCAGGAATATGTAGACTCTATGTGTATACATGCTGAAGCTTAATTTGCAATCATATTTAGAGTGGAAAAAAATGCCACACTTAAAAAAAAAGAAGTGCAAACAGAGTTCTTTTCACAGTGGGCAGAGAATACTGTTAAACAGAGGAAGCACAATATCCCTTTTCATAGCAAGAGATCAAATGTCTGCAGAAGAGTTTAATTTATACTTCTTCATGCGCCAGAGCTGTGTCTGAGACATTGCAGCGTTTCAGTACTTTCAATCAGGTCATAGTTTCCAGCACAGATGACTTCATCCCTTTTAAAATAGAACAAATAGCATAAATGGAATTCCACATAATCATGGTAGGACCTGGGATTATAGGAAATGAAACCACATATTTAAAAGCAGAGGTCTGTCTGGTAAGTAACCATTGGAAAGCAGAGCTTGGTCCCTTCTCGGCAGTTAGCAGGTGACAAAGGTCCTTGGCTCTGCAGCTCTCTGTGATGTGAGGGTGTAGGTGTATCCTAGAGGAGGATGAGGAGGGTGATGGTGGAGGATGTGCAGTGTCACAGGCAGTGGAGCTGCTGCCTTTCCAGAAGAATTATTAAAGTGATGCTACCTGACTCTAAGGCAGCCCTGCTGTGTCTTTGGAGCCCATGCAGCTCTGATTGCCTTCCCCACTCAGGCCCTCTGTTCCCTCACTCTTATAGAATATTTCACATCTCCCAGCCACAGCTCTGCATTGGCAGTCAGAGAAAAGGTGTTGATGAATTCTGTCTCAAATTTCTGCGTGTCTGAAGAAAACCCTTATAAAATAGCAGCATAGATTATACTGATATCCCCAAACAGACAAGTAGCTCACTGCAACCTGGAATGCTTTGAACTAGTGCTGTGAGACGAGTGTTTGCAGTACTTATTACAACAGGAGAAAATGAAACTGGAAACATGTTGTTCTTTAATAATAGAATTTGCTCAACACTGCCCTCATTGTGATCCATTTTTGGCATTAAAAAAAAAAAAAAACTATCAATAACTTACTTGTGATATGACTAAATTCTAGGTCATGTCAGAGGCTATTTCATTAGGCAATAGACAATCGTGCAGTGAAGATCAGCCTTTGCCCCCAAAGGAGTTTTGTCCCCCTAATTGCATGGAGACTAAGGTCTACATGAATCACATGTCCAAGACATGGAAGAATTCAGGGGCATGGCTGGGAACCGAATTCTTCTGGAATCCCAGTCCTTTGTCATTAAAGATAAACTCCCTCATGTTGTTTGTGTTTTATGTATGTGTCTGTATGGATGAGTACAATCACATCAGGCTGGACTGTGGGTCTGTAAATCGCATATTTTGTATCCTTATTTTACATTGTGTCTAACAATGGTCAAGATTACACTGGCAGGCTAATTCCATTTGCAGAGGTTTCTGTTTAAAAGCAAGTGAAACTCTGGAAGAGAAGGCAAATTCATCACTGGTGAGTTGGCTGAATCCAGTCACATGCTGTATAATATAACTTATCCTTAGGAATTCATGCCTCCACTGGGTCTCCCTACCAGATAAGCTACACTGAGATGAAAGTGAGTTGCATCAGATTCTGGTGCCCAGAGCAGAGTTCAGGCTCTGTTTCTCTTTTGTTCAGCTGGATGCTGTGTAACAAACAGCATCCCTTCTCTCCGAGAAAGAAGTTAATAAAGGGGGAGGAGATCTACAGGTAAAAGTTTTATGCATGGCACTCTTAATAATATCTCTGAACGTTTCAAAGAGTATGTGAGTTACTTGTGTTACTCGGCTTCTTTAAAAGTTTAACCTGGATTGTTTCAGTTGCAGAAAACAGAACTCTCTTGCTTGATTCTGGTAAATGCAATCTCCTAGTGACATCAAAGATTATAGCAACTGCACTAGTTTGCCTTTGTAGTTCCAAGTTACTCAAAAAACTTTTAATATATTCTTGTAGGTGTAACCATGTGTCATAAATACACCCGCCAACAAGAGCTAAACCCTAACTTGAAAACAACTGTTAATCGATTACTGCAGAAAAACGGACAAACTTGAAGTGAATAATGCTAAAAGGTGTTAATTTGTGGATTTCTGTAGGCTTTGAAAAGCAAAATTAAGTCTATATGGGATTTTGGATGTGTGACATAAACTGTGGGCCATGAGCCTGTTTTGCATAAATCGTCATCATTGCACTGTGAGCCAGGGGAGCTCTGCTGTGCTCAGCTGGGAAAGTGGCCCCTGACTCTGGACACACAGACATCAGCATCAGTTTTGGTCCAGTTTAATTTAATTGGGGAGGGAGGAAAGAGGATCTAATGGGGATTCGCTAAGCTACTATTCATGTCTGTAATAATTTTTTCCTTTTCTGCAGTAACTGCTCCAGCCTGGTGCAAACTGAGTATGAACAATGTTTTATGCTTGACTGAGCTCTAGACCCCCGAGCCTTGGGGACCCTGGCAATGGTGCTGGGAGATTATATGATCCACAGCAAAATGATTCCAGGCAGGCAGCAGACAGCAGCCAACACTGGCAATCAAGAGGGGCAGCACTGGCAGCTCTGTCATTGTCCTAGCCTGCTAAACAGCTCCTCTCTTTTCATGCAAAAATGCAGGCACACACAAAACCACTCATCTTCAGAGCTAGGCAGAATTTTTGCAGTGAAACTTCTTACCAGCTCTGCATATTTAGCTCCAGAAGAAACAAATTCACAAATCTGTCAAAAAATTGAAATTTTTTAATTTCAGAAAGAAATGTTTTGACTTATTTATTTGAAGTGCTTTGCTTTGCTATCTTAAATTTCATTTACAGTTATAATTTAAAAAATAATTATGTCAACAAAATGAAGGGTGCATTCAGGTAGAATGGGATTTGAGGAAAAATGGAATATAAAATTAGGAGAAAAAACTGAGTTGTGTTGTTTAGCAAAGTGAAGGATCACTTTAGTCATGAACTGTTTTCCTACATCCTTTTCTGCATGATTTTGTGAGGTGTACAGAAACATTTAATGAGGAACAAGCTCAGATGGAAGACCATTAGAATATTTTTTGAGATGGATACCAGATGATAGCTACTCCAGTGTCCTAGAAAATCAGGTGAACTGCACCTTTGCCTTCCTGGTAGGATTGATGTGGGGAAAGTCAAAAGAGAGAGCAAATAAGAATGAAGTTGTATGTATGTATACAGATGTATTTTTTTAATTCCTTCAAGCTAGAATTGGAAAATCTCCTTCAGCCTGCTTTTGGTTTGTACTTCCAATACCAACTATGCTGCTTTAGCCTGCTCAGTGTAGATTTGGCATAGCACAAAACACCTCCATGCCACAGCACTTGTGCCTTCTGTATGGGTTTTGGTCACCTCTGGACTGGAAGACAACTACTTATTTTGCAGCTGCAAGTACTCCCCAGTGGCACAAATTACTGAGGTAGCTATCCTAGCAAGCAGGCAATGCTTAATCAGCTGCCTTCTCAAAACAACAACAAAGCAGCTCAGCCCCACTCATCCTGCACTTTTCATTTTGATATTATTTGTCTGGCTTATGACCCTGATGGTTCTGGGAATTTTTCTTTCCAGTGGGGAAAAAGTCTCATACCGTAACTGTTAGCTGATCTAACACTCAAAATGCGCAATGAAAATCAAACCTCCATACTACGGGGTTTGTTTGCACCCATTGTACTGAATCTCTCATTGTCCTGCCATCAGTGAAAACTTTTTCACCATCCTGCATGACTGGGGCTCAGCAAAGAGTAAATTTACTTTTCACAGACTGATGCAAAAGACGATGTATGTGCAAAGTGGCTGAGTTAATGGTGCAGGAGAAATGTGGGGCCAGGAGCAGGGCGATTATAGATTGAACTGAAGCCAGAGGCTCAGCCCCTTCACTTTTCCAGTCTCTGACCTCCTAATGTTGCCTCTCCCTCTGTGGCACTGCATCAGCTCCCAGCATGGCTGGAACCTTCCACGGTCACTCACAAAAATGGACATGTGTGGGAAGGTGAAGGAGGATGGTGGGGGTGACAGGCAATTCATGGGGAGGAAAAGAAAAGAGCTGGAAAAACCAAGAAATAGAAGGAACATAAGGGGAATTACATCTTTTCCTAATTTGAGTGGGATACTCTTTGGCATTTCTGCCACTATGAAGTGCTGTGTGAAGTTATATATTAGCTCACCTTTTATTCAAATAATTAAAGATGACATTTCAGAGCAGTCAAGTTTCTCATTACTCTCTCCCTTAATATGTATTTCTCCATCAAATATGGTGGTGAAGTAAGTCCCATTTAACGTCCCTGGAATGTTGTCTGAAATCTTTTGGAATATGGATGACAGTTTTTTTGTAATTGGTGTCTGCAAATGTAGTCCTTCAGAAACCCCTTGGCCAATTTGCCTCAGACTTTGTTTAATTAAAAGGGGCTAAAAAAATTAAAGGAAAATGCAATTGAAGCATCTAACTTTGGCCCTTTTTAAAAGGTGCTTGAAACTTGCAGCAAAAGTGTTATCCATTCTACTCTCGTAGCATAAAATGTCTGAGCAGACTTTCTTTCTCAAACTTTCTATGCTACCTGCCATTGAGACCACACATGGAAAATTTCAGGGCAGAATTTACTTCCTAAAACATACAATAACAAGAGAGTAAAGTGGAATTCCCGGGTTTTTAACTAAAGTCTCTGCTCTTATCCAAAGTTTTATGTTCCTCTGACACATACGTGCGCGCGCGCGCACACACACACACACACACACACACACACACACACAGAGAGAACTACTACAAAAATGTAAAAATCACCATCTACCAGCAGACATGGGAAGTAATTGCATTTATTTCCTGTTCAAAGCAATTGAGAGGAGCCAGTGGTCTGTCAGGCTCTGGTGTGTGATAAATAATGAACAGCTATCCGTTTCATAGCTATCAGCTATCAGTTTTATAAAATGATGAGTGTATGTGCACATACAGAGGTGGTGGGCAGTTGCATCTGCCGTGTGATTTTGGAAACTGTGGGTGTGCACAGTTTACTTCTAGAGACAGCCAGGAAGGAAGGTCATTCCCAGAGTGTGTGTTGTGGGGAATAGCTTTCAGAGAACCACTGTGACATCCACTGTGGGCTTGAATGCTAGGTGGCCAGCAAGAGTGGAAGTGTAGCAAGGACAGAGAATCCCCAGATTTCTCTTTATCATCTGATCATCACACAGTAAAAGGTCTGCCTTAGCATGAGTTCCTCCTCTGTAAAAGGATTGGTTTTCTTCCCTACCTAGAACCTCTGGGTCTTAACTGATGCCTGTAAAACACTGTGTGCTGGGATGGAATGTGCTGCAGAAATGCAAAAATTTAATTAACACTGCTGTCCAGTGGTAGAGCTTGATCCAAAGTCCACTGACTTTTCTCCATCTTGGCTCAGGTCAAATGATTTCTAAATGTAGGTACAGAGTTTGTGGTGATTGGGAGTGGGGCTGTGGCCCAGCCTCATCCCTAAATGGCTCCAGCTGTGCAGGACAGATGAGCAGCATGAAGGGAACGAGCCATGGAGTGCCCAGGTGCACTGACCAACCCCAGAGGGAGCAGAGGTCACACAGGTGCAGTGCATCAACATCAGGGCTATAAAAGGCTGGGCTGAAGGACAAGAAGGGCAGCTGCTGCAGCCTTCTGAAGAGGTATGGTGTTCCTCTGTGTGGGCAGATGCCTGAAGCCTTCTGAAGTTGTGTGGCGGCATTCTGCATATCGTGGCCATCTCAACTACGATGTGTAAATCCTACAGTTGCACTGTAACACTGCCCTGACTCTCTGATGGTTTAAGCCTCGGGCAGAGGGGAGAAGAAATGCTTCAGGTTCACTGCTGAGCATCTCGTAGGAAAAATTTTTATCTGTGTGAGGCTGCTACTGCCCTCCACCACCATCAAGCCTGAGCAATCACAGCTCAGTGGAGCACAGGCCCTACAATTCCTTTTAATGTTTCCCATCATGTTCTCTGCTTAACCCGGGCACTAACGCTTTGTGACAGCACCTGAGCACAGGGAACAGCCATGAGCTGTCCTGCTGAGCTGCTCCAGGCAGGAGAGCCAAGGCAACCCTGGCTCTTGCCAAGCACAGGCAGCTGTGGCTGGAGCCGGGGGTACCCTCTTTGAAGTGTGGCCACTCTCCCCAGCCCCACACCCTCCCTTCTGCTAGGTGTTAACACAAACATCACCCTGGCCAAAAGGCTTCCATTATTCACTGGGGGCTGCTTTTCTGCCAGCTGTGTCCCAGCCTCCGGGAGCTTTGAAGGAGCCAAACAACTGGGTATATGTCTCCAAAGATATCGTAAAAATCTGGGTGGAATGGCCATTGAAAGTCCACACGGGGCACCTTGTGAAAGCAATCCCTTGTGTCAGAGTGCCAAGAGAAACAGAGGGCATGCCCTCTCTGCAGAGAGGTGCTGATGGTGACAGCTACTAATGCTGAGATTACAATGGAAACGTTTGTAGATAAATTACAAACCACTCAGACTTACTCTCCTCCCTGGTTTGCCTTTAAAAAAATTTTTTTAGAGGAAAAAAGGGGGAGGAGGGAGGTTTTTATTATTGCTGATCAGGGAGTATTTCTTGTATCTCTCCCATGGCATATGTTCATACGCCTGTGGGCTCGCACACGGAGCGTTCTCATTTCAAAGCTGAACAGCTCTCTTAGCTATTTTGCTTTTCCCTTCTTCAGGACTTCAAGGAGTGAGTAGGATGTAATCTCAGAGTGAGGAGGCTTGGTTCTGTGCCAGGCACTACTGAATTGCCACGTTGTCCCTGAGTAAGTCACCTCACCTCTGTTCTCCTTCATCTTGCCACCTGTAAAAATGAGAGTGTGATATTCTCCATCCTTTGTTTAATTAACTGGCAGTGCTTTAAAAATTCATAGACTGAAAGCCTTCATGTCACTCTTTTTTTCCCCTTTCTTTTTAATTAAAAGCTAATTTACTTCAGGGCATTGTAGAAGCCTCCAGAAACATGTGATCTGAGTCTTATCTTACATGATTACAGTTACCTCTCTGCTTTAAATAACTTCCATCACTGTGAGTGCTTGTCTACCTGTTGCAGCTGTAATAAGAGGGCAGTCCTGACACAGCAAGGCTCATCACTGGCACCAACACTTGCATGGCCTTTGCTAGGCTCTTCTGGGAAAGTCCAGCTTCACTGAGGGGTATGAAAAGGAGATTTTACCTCAGGTCACAAGAAATGGACATCAGGGATAGAATTTGTAACATATTGTAAAAGAATCCAAGTCATGGGGAGTAGGTGAGGAGAAAGCCACACTGCTGCCACCAGGCCCTGCTTTCTGGTTGTTACCTGTCTTATGCTTTAATTTGTCTGGATTTATATAATGGAAACTTAAAAATTAGAGATGAAAAAGGATGCCTGGGTCTTTCAGCTTGCTTTTTTTTTGCTGCAGTGTTGCCTCCTACATCATATCCCCTGTTTTATGTATTGGCACAAAGGGCAGAAAGGAGCAGAGAGGTGACCAAAATAAGGGCATTTGCCCACCCTAGAGATCCCCATTCACACTTTTTCTGCAAGCCCTTCTTTCAGGTAGCAGCTGGCATTTGATTCTGTGATTCCTGCTAATTTGAATATAAGCCATTTTTGTATGCAAAGGATTGCTGACACCAGCAAGTTTCGCTGTAATGATTACTATGGAAACGTTTATCTATAAATATAAAATTCTTTAAAGCTTAGCCTTTTATCTTTATAGAAAAAGGCCTGTTTATGTCACTTCTAAGCTCGCAGCTTTAATGCAGACATGAGCTCTTCTCATGCCAAACAAGATAACCTTAGTGTTAGAGCTGTGTGAGCTTTGAAACATGGGAATTTGAGCTAAAACTATTATTTTTTTAATACAATATTAATAGCTGAATGGAAAAATATTTTAAAATGCCTTTCTAAGCCCCAAAGCTCTAGTTCACTTGCAGTCTCCTTTTCTATGTTTCATTGTAATGTTTCTTGTGTGGAGTAGCTACTTTCGAGTGCCAGTCAGTCCTTAAACACTGTGTGAGTGTGTGCACATGCACATGTGTGTGTGTGTATGTGTATGTGTGTCTTGGTGAGGATTGATGGAGAAGAGTAAAAATGGAGAAGCTCCTTACTCATTAGCCTTTTCCCTTTTTATTTTTAGATTTTGATCTTCAAAGCCTTCAAATATGGATTATAAATTTAGGTCCCCAAAATAGGTTTTGGTTTTGTTTGGCTAAATGACCAAAACAAACAAACAAACAAACAAACAAACAAAAAACCCCACCTAAAAAAACCCCCATGATTTTAAGTCAATAAGATTGAGGGGTTTTAAGGGGTTTGTTATTTAAAACCTAGAGTGAAAGGGTGTATTAGAAAGTTGAAGACTAGTATTTTTTTTTCTTTATATTTCTACCTAAGAATTTTTTAAAGCTATTTTTCCTTGGCTTTGCCAATTACACTTGGAAAATATCTATATTAACATAGGGGTTTTCCAAACATACATGCTAATGCCACAAACACCCACATTTGCAGATACTCTAAAGCTATTCCATTAAAAGTATTCTCAAATGAGATGGAATTATGGGGTTAAGTAATACAGATTTAGGGTCAAAACTTAAATGTTCCAAAATGTTTGCAGAATTGGGTCCCCACAGACTTTGGAAACAGAATTCATGACATCCACAGAGTGAAATCATAGCTGGTGATGATCAGAAGGTTAATTTGTTATTCATTGCCAAGGAGCAATTGACAGCAGCAACCTTGTCTACGAGGGCACAGTTAATATATATGTATTAAAGTTTCCCTTTGTGTAGGTTTTGATTATTAATACTGATTTATTTTTTGCTCCACTTTTGGGTGAAATGAGAAAATGGACAGTTAAATATTTATTTTAAAATTCAACACTAGCCTGATGAGCTAGAACTAAGAAGTCAAGTTCAAGGATAGAGGGGGCTTTAAGCTTGCTTTTGTTCTTCCAGTTTTATGGGAGAATTAGGGAGATCCTTGGCATAATTTTGACGCTGAGTAGGGTAATCTTTTATATTAAAATATCTTTCCTGGGTTGTCCTGGGGACTACAGTGCCATCCATAATTCCTCCTGTGCAGGAATTTGTGAGGGCATTCTGTTACAGGACTGAAGAGGCCTCTGGCAGTGAGACATGGATGGATCCCCCTCTTTGAGCCTCCCTTTGTTCATTCCTTCTCCTTGCTTTTCCTCCCCAGTGCACTGTTAATA
This sequence comes from Taeniopygia guttata, assembly GCF_048771995.1. Classification (NCBI taxonomy): domain Eukaryota; kingdom Metazoa; phylum Chordata; class Aves; order Passeriformes; family Estrildidae; genus Taeniopygia; species Taeniopygia guttata. The sequence goes on from NC_133025.1 coordinate 58,241,349, forward strand.
AAGCCCTCTGAAATTTTAGCTGGAAGTTAAGTAGAGACAAGTCATCCCAGACCTCTGCATGCCCTCACTGTGCTCTTCCAAGGTCACTCCCAGTGTCGTGCTCTGGGAAGAGCAGCAGTCAGAGGAGTCAATTGGAGACTGTCAGTAACTGCATAGATTGCCTGGAAATAAAAGATCTAAGAGCCAGTATTAATGTCTTAAATAGGACATGTACTAAAGGCACAACAATACATTGTTGCTCCCATGGGGCTGAGGAAAAATCAAATGGTAAATATCTCATATTGGATTCAGAGAAATACTCCCAAGTTTGGAAGCTCATTTGAAGCCTATCCCAATAATTCAAACTTGTTGGATCTGTGAAATTAGCCTGTAAATCTCACAGGAAAGGCTGTGGGGTATTTCAGCATTTTCATTTGTGCTCCTGGCAGGAGTATGAGTATTAATATAAAAACATAAAAATGACCATGAAAGTAACTTTTAAAGCAGTAGCAGCTTTTTATTCTCTTTCAAATCCTACAGAAAGGATTAGAGTTGTGGGAAAAGATTTCGCTTACTTTCTATTCAGCCCTAATTGGCTTGCCCAGCCTTGATATATTAAACCATACATTGTTAATGCCTTTATCACGTCTTTATTTCCCATCCTCTTTCAAGGTTCAGACCACGGTCATCAATCGTCACCAGGAAAGAGTCTCCTTTCCTAGAGGGTTGCCTTGTAAATGCAGCAGTGGTTTAAACTGGGAGGGCTGAGGGTAGGGCCTCACCATAGTCACTGGTACCTGGCAGGAGAGGTCTGGATGAAGTTCTCCAGGTCAGGACAGGGATGTCTGGAGAGACAATTTCTCTATTCTCCTTCTCACAAGCTGTACTCACTGTGGTGCTCCAGCAGAACCACAATCAGGAGCAAGGTGGTAGAATCTTTGGGAGGTTGAGTGTTCCCTACTAGAAACCTCTGCAAGCTCTCAGAGTCCAGCAGGCTGTGGGGAAATCAAAAATCATTGGTTGGAAGGGACTTTGCAGCTAATTTAGTTCCAACTTCCCTGCCTGAGGGCTGGCTAGCATTTGTGGAGGATAAGTGATAGTAACCCCTGCTACCACCAGACACACTGATACTAGTGGCTGGCCTTGTCCTTCCTTTAGGAGATGAAGACTGTGTGAGAGTAAAGAAAAATCCTACAAATCTTGCTTTCTCTGACAGAAATATGTAGTACTGCCAGGCAGACTCTACTAAGGGGTAAAAATACAAGGCAGGTCTGCCCTGTCTGGTGACACTGGAATATCCTGAGAAGGTTCATGTGCCTTTGGGCATCCTGGAGATGTCCACACCATCATGTATCATGTAGAGCAAGGTGTGCATCTACCACAGGTGTGTCTATACCTCTATGAATATTTGGCCTGAGGCTTAGGGGGACAAATAGGTCACAACTCAGTCATCCCTGTCTCTGCTGCCACATGGCAACAAACATCAACCTTCTTGATGTGCATGGAGCTTGAGGATTCTAACCTTCTTCATCAAGTGAGAGTAGAAGTGATAAGTTATCTGAGGAACTAACCCATAGGGCTGGACAGTTTTACAAGCCAAGAGTTAGAAGGTGCTCTTTCTAAATTAAACACGTTGTTGTGTTTCTTTGGATTCTGTTTCCATGTAGCTTGTGATGGAAGTACCTGTTTCCATTTACAAGTGGATAAACACAAGAATATATTTGCTCTTCCAGCTCTCTGCAAAAATGTTGGCCAGCATGGTTGGCTGACAAGGAGGGGGCCCAATGTACCTGGAATAATATGAAACACCTTTTTTGTATGTATTAGTTTACATACTGTTTTCAGGAAACAGGGTACAGAAACTTCCTTAAGCCTTCAAGGAACAATGGCCATTGTTGATTGTTGATGTGGCATGAGCTCATATCCAGGATACAGTGAGAAAGGAACTCCTGGCTACAATGAATAATATACTTCTTAACTCTCAGTGTGAAAGAATGTATTTATTGTTTTTCCAATGAGAGATGGAGAAGAGGGTTTTGCTTGGCAGGACAAAATCTCTGATTTTTTTTTCCTTGTAAAAATTCAATTAAGGAATTTCTTATGGAAGAAAAAAATTTTATAGTCAGGTTCCCAACAGTCTGTGTTGAAATCTATTTTGAATTTGTACAATATGAAAATTATAAGATTAGTGGGACAGGTCCATAAAGCTCTTCTTTCTGTTTTTTTATCTTGCCTTCATCTGCAGTGGGGGTGGAAAACTCTACACCACACAGAGCTCAAAGCTCTTCGTCAAAGTTATCCAGGAATACATTTCCCTGGATTTTTACAAAGTTGATTAGGGTGAAGGAGCTTCTTTACTGCTACACTCTGTCAGTCCTTTAGGAGCACAGCCTTAGTTGTTTGAAAAGGAAATTGACGGAACTCTGGCTGTACTATCTCAAACTGACACCCTAGATTTAGTGGATACTCATGGCTAAATTGTGCACTACAAAATGAAAGGCCTTGAAGGGAGTCTAATCTTTAAATGGAATGTGCCAGTTAAAACACAGCAGCGGGAGTTAGGGGGTTCTGCAGCATTTCTGATACTGTGGCTCCAGTCATGTCCCTTTGCAGAGGAAAAGGGAAAAGGCTCCTATGTATCCTCCACCTCCAAGGAGCATTACCTCTTTTCATCCCTTTAATGCTTCCCTGGAGAGCCATCTGGAGTACTTTGGGCATGTAAAACTTTGTCACATACATCATTTTATTGAAGTGTTATCCTCTGCAAAGTTTTGCTGCCGTGGGTGTCGGGGTCAGAGGGAGGGCTTGCAGGGCTTGCTTGGAGGTCTGGACTGTGTAACACTGAATCCAAATCCTCACTCCCTGCTTGATCACTTGGGGTGGGCACTCACCCCTCTGCACTCCAAGTCTTGCCAAAAGCACCCAGTCAATGCCTCTGAGGTAGACTCCCTTTGAAAATTGAGTTATCTCTCCTTGTTCCAAAGATAAAAGGAAGTAGGCATCCAGAATTATTATTGTTTTTTAAAACTGTCTGCTGCTCTGAAGTCTGATTTTTAACTACCCAAATGGCTATTTCAGTTGTTCTGTGCATTAATGTTTCTGTACAGGTGTCTTCGAAGGGCAGCTATTAAGCCCTTGCAGTGACACTTCGTAAATGAAATAGTAAATTTAAAACCCTAATAAATTCTAATCACCAATGTCTAGGAAAAGGATTTTTTAAATAATTATATATATGGTCTGAGGCACCAGTTTCCTGTAGAAGTATATATTATTGGCTACTGCACTGTCTAGGTGTCCCAGAAATAAAAATGCAGTGTCACATGCTCCAATCCAGAGCTCAAAAATGGAGAATGACTTTGAGGGGTTATTTTATTTTTTTTTTAATTTCTCTTAGTCACTTGTCCCTGCTAAACTGAACCACTCTTGGAATATAAAAATATTTTGCTAACCTTTTTCATAAATAATTTTTGGTTAGAGATAACTCAGATTTTTCTTTTTAAATACATGCACTTCGCATGTGCCTCGAAGAGAACATGGCATTCTTTTGGTTCCTTGGTTGCAGGGCTTTAAAAATAAACCCAGTGCAATGTTGCAAATGAGATAAGATACATACTTTGGCATTCTTTTTTTTTTTTCCTCCAAATTTTAATGAGAAATTTAAATAACTTACTACCAAACATGCCTAGGAAGTTTGTGCAGCAGGTGGCCTCAAGGGAAAAGGGGTCCAGTTCAAGCTGGTCTCTCCAAACTGGCCAGGATTTGCACAGGCTGGAGCTGCTGGCATGCTTAGGCCTAGTTCTTTTCCAGGTGAAAAGCAATAAACTTTGGATGACACTTGTTCTGGTGGTCTTTTTGACTTTCTCATTTTAGGGGCACACCTGGAAAAGGCTGAGAATCAAACCTAAATCCCTGCAGGGGGAAGTTGTGGAGCTGCTCTGTAGCTTGGGGGTGCTGTGCTGAGTCTGTGACCTTACAGGGACACCTGGGCAGATGCTGTGCACTGGTTCAAAGGCTTCAGCACACCCAGGACTGACCTCCACCCTGTCAGCAGCAAGGACAAATCACTCTTACAAACCACACTCAGACTTGTAATGAGCCCTAGCCAGAGGTCCCCCAGTAAAAATGAACCCATGAAGGGTTAAAACCACTTGCCAAAGGGATGGTGCCCCTTGCCAAACCTCCCACAGCAGAGATGTGTCAAACCCATCTATCAGAAATGGGGCTGTGTTCTGCTATCTGAAAGACAGGCACTTTTAAAATTAGCTTGGGTTCAAAGTGAATGATAGAGCAAGCATAGTCTTCTTCTATTGGTTCATCAACAGCCAATTCCCTGTGGGGTTTTCTTGTAGGAAATTAGGACCAGTTTGTCTATTGGTGGTTAAAAATCACACCACTTAGTGCTGAAATCATGAAGACTCTCTAGCCTTATAGAATTCTCCAACATTCTTGCTTGTAATACAATGTTTGTAATTCATGTGTGATGGTGAGAAAAACTGTCTTGTTTGAAAAAAGAAAAACCCATCACACTTGACAGACAGAATTAAATGAAATAATCTTTAAAAAATCAGAAACTTTGCTTATTTCAGAACCCTTCTTTGAATGTTCATATTCCATGACAGCCAGCTCATGTAGTATGAACCTGAGCAAGGAGAGAAGCAGCTTTAGAACAAATTTTGTAGGATTATTTTTCTTTCATTGGGAAACCGTGGAGATGTTGGTTTAGCAAGTTGCAGCTTTGACTGGAAGGTTATATACTCTGCACTTTCCACTGCATAATCCAGCTACAAAAGCTGCTGTAAAGGTGGCCTCTTGGATGTCCAAGGGCAAACTTGCCAAATCAGAATGACAAAACATTTCTTCCTTATGGGATAAGCCTCCCTCTCAAACCTTCTGATGTGTTTGTATCTCCTATGATTATTTTACAACAAAAAATAGGAGTTGCTGCACCAAAGGTACTGAAAATACTTAATCCTCCCATGCCAGGCTTTTCCTGCTGATCTTGTTGCCAGGTCTTTACCAATGTTTGTAGACATTCTTCTTCTGCCCCCTTTCCTGCTTAGATTCCCATGAAAGAAACAGAGTGTAGCTCTACAAGTACCCAAAGCTGGCTGTTGTGGGATGGCATTGAGACAGTTTACAGAACCTGTTTCTATTTTTTTAGTAAATAGATCAAACGCTTCTATTAATAAAACTAGCATCTGTATCAGTATCTGGGACTGAAAGAGAAGGACTGCAGTCAGTATGATTCTCTGCAGGGGACACTTGACATCTGGGGCTGTCTCTTCAGTATCAGGATGAAGGACTATGAAGTGCATCATGAGAAAGTTTTTCTTTCTTCTCATGTACCACACAGTAACTTTTGTTACAAGCACGTGGCTGGTGACAAATTGTACTTACATGTGTTTGCAAACCTTAAAATAATTGCTACCCTCAAGATACAGCAACTCGCACATTGGAAAGGAAAAATATTTTCCTTACCTTCATACTCACCCTTTATTTATTTTTACAAGTTTAAATGAGGAGGTCGAAAGTGATTTCATGCTGCAATCTCATCTGTGGTTGAGTTTTGTAAAATTCAGAGGAAAAAGAAAGATAGCTTTTTACATATTTATTTTCTAAGTAACATTTTGTCATCTGGGTTCTGGTCCAAAGACACAGCTTAATGAACTCTTCCAAAAGAAATTAAAGCAGTGTTGATGGGTGCTGGGATATTAAAAAGATACTTGTACAGGTTGTCCAGAGTTCCCAGCCCCCTTCACCATGACATCTATAGGAGTTTCTGCAGAAAAATGGCCATATTTGTTCTAGTCTGTCTTTTATGATTAGAGGCCATATACCACAGTTGCCATGTGAAGAAGCTAGACTGAGTGCCTCTGATTTTTGTTAAAATAGCTGCCTTTTTAGGCATGTTTTTAGATGTGTGTTAGATAAATATATTTGGGGTTTCTGAGAAGTATTCCTAAGCATACCAGAGTAGTTAAAACATCCCTCTCTATGCACAAAAGCACAGACTCTTTTTAATTTACTTTCTACTTTGTTGGCTTCTTGTGACTACCAAAATTATTTTAGTACACTCTTGATCTCTACTTGGACAAGCAATTTTTTTTAATGCAAGCATAATTCAGCTTTTCAGACTACCTGAAGGCACACTTATCTGTGGTATATTGCAAAATTCAGAGCAGACATTGTTTTGTCTTTACTTTTTTCCACAAACTACAATAGTTCCCACCCAAAAGAATCCCTTTGTGTACTGGTGTACTCCAGAATAATCCAGTTGCTGTAGTCATCAGCTTCAGCCTAAAGACAGAGCTGTAGTGAGATAAGCATCAACATGAGATATCTCTGGTTTGTAGTTTCCAGGAGCATTACCATTAGGATGGCACAGTCAGGATGGAATTGCAGGACAGTGCACTAAGTATTTGGATAATGATAATAAGACAACATATAACCCAAAACTTCTCTGCCACAGTCAATATAGATAAGTGAATGGACAACTGATAGTAGAGAGGGGGCAGGCTTGTTCTGGTTCTTTTAAGTGTCAGACATTCAGAGTCATCACAACAGTAATTTGATTACTTCAGTTTCATCAAAGCATTGCAATTCCTCTGCAAAGCTGATGCAGACAATTCAGCAAGGGGAGGTGGGTCCACAGAGCTCCTGAGAGGGCACTGAAATCAGATCCATTTCTCAAATCCATCCCACAAAAAAAGGCATGATTTCACTAGGACTGACCTATCCAGTTTCCTCTAGTACTTTAAGCTTTCAGCTTTAGTGTTGCAAGCGACTTGGAAAAAAATTGTATTTGTGACTTAGCTTTATATTGCTATGCCATGTGTTTTTTGTTGGTTTTTCTTTGTTTTCGTAAATGCCAAGCATTTGGAAGCTCTCCAGTATTTCCAGTATTTGCACTCTTTGCATCCGTCTCTACTACTGCTATTTGGAGGTGTTGCACTTCAATCCATTAAATTATAACCCCTTTTTTTCAGAGAATAGCTGACTCTATTTCAGCAATTATGTGCCCCTCAGACATATGAGACTAAGTCTCCAGTGCTATGAATGACTTCAATTACAGGGAAAAATACAAGAATTTCAAAAGGAAAAGCAAGTGTCCCTTTCCTCAGCTTTTCTCCCACTTGTAGTTCTGCATCCATACCTTTAGTTCTGTATCCACATACCACCACAGACAAGATCACAGCATATTAGGAGGTAGCTTTTTAAACTACCCCTTTAGAATCTGAGCAGTCCATATTAGAATTCCAGAATTTAATCATACAGAGGAAGAATAAATATCCAGAACACTCAATCCCAGTTGACCACTCAAATTCAGAAGTTTCTGGCTCTTTTGTACAGCCAAGATTATTTCTACTGTTGAGAAGGAAATTGAGATTTGGAATTAGTTGAAAACTTTCAATTTTGTGTCGATAAAGACGAGGATGCTGCAATCTTTGTGACTTTCCTGTGGGGTTTAGTAAAGAACCTGCTTCAGGCTGGTTTGTGAGCTGATAATGCCCAGCATCAATTTCCATCTTATATTGTAGACATCCCATACAAGGGACTAGACAAGAATGGGGTGGGTGAGAAATTAGTGAGTTGAGAAGATAGCTCTCTAATTTTTGGAGGTAGTTTCTGGCATGCCTAGATGGAGGAGGGCAACTGCGCTGCATGCCTATGAGTCATGGCTTAGTTTTATTTTTGTGTGCTCAGCAGGAAGCTGTGACCAGGGCTTTATATTCATTAGTGTTTCTCAAGGCCCTCCTTTTCCCAAATGCAACTTCCCCAAATGGAAGTAAAGGAGTTCAGCAGAGACATAAAGCTATGAAATTAATCCATAATATTTCCTTTGCAGTGCTTTGCACTTGCAGTGTGTCAGAGCACTGGTTTCAAGTTGGGTGAATGCTCATGTCCTTGTGAGAGGCTCTGTGTGGGGAAAAGGCAGCTGTTCAGAGACATAAAAGTGTTTAAAGAGAATATAAAATAAAGACCTAATTGGCAATAATTTGGCTTTTTTTTGCATCTAGCTGGTAATTTTATCCTTAAGTAAAACATGTTTCAGGTGGGGCTGCTCAGGTGAACAGCTGAGTATGGGAGATTTTTTCAGCCTGCAGTGGTCAGGTGGAAATCAAGTGAATGTGAGGAGCAGGAATGTGAGACTGATGCTCAAAAGGCAGGGAGCAGTGTGTAAGCCCCACAGTCAGGTCTCTAGAATTGGGAATGAGTGTCTCCTAAGCACCAGAGAGGACTTTTCTTATCTGCGCAGTTTGCTGCAAAGTAGAGCTATTAGTTTCTTGGATACATGCTTGGAAACAATGACCTACTTGCAGGAATATAGCTAACAGGGGAAGACTGGAGTATAAAGCTTTTTTATTTCTGTTCTACTCTGCCTACCGTCTTTTGAGTTTTCTCCACTTAGAGCCAGCTAATTAGTTTGTAATCTAATTAAATTTGGCTTTTTATTTCAGTTTGGTCATCTTTAGGGAGCTGGCTCTAAGGAGAAGCTCTGGGAAGATGTAGTTCAAAGGCATAACTGATGAGGAATCCCACTGGATTCTGTCCCCTGCCTTGTGCAGGGAGACCCAGCCTGCACAGCTTGCTGCCACTTAATATTTGGGCAGTGATAGAGCCCCATCCCACCCCAATTCTGAGAAAGGAGGTGGTGGAGGCCAGCAGCTGCAAGGCTGCCGAGCCATGCCGTGCTCCTGTTTTTAATCAGACTACGAATGATAGCCTTTGCATTAAGGTCTGCAACTTGCTCTGTTTGTTCTGGGTGGAACGTTTTTGTTACAAAACCCCTGAATCCCAGACTTGCTGTTTCTGATGTTGTTACTGTTGCATATAAGGCCATTATGGAGCGACCTATGACCTTCAGATAGGTTGGTAACGATGAAGAAATAACCAAACCATCTGCAATACAGCTGGGCATTGGAATGCCTGGCTGACAGCTTAGAAAATGAAAAGGGGATTTTGGAGAAACACTTCCTATTAATTCATGCTGCCAGTAGGTCCTAGAATTCCTGTGGATATTACTGGGAGTCAGTCATCTAATTATGAAGGGCCTTCAGTGACCTATTGGATTCTCTTAGACAATGATACTCAAGATGACAAGTTTCAGGAGCTTTATTTGTCAGTTCTGCCTCCCTGTAAATTTACTGCTGTGCATCCACCTCTTAGAAGGGAATATTTTATACTAAAGACACTCATGCAGATTTCATTGTTGGGCTTGCTGTTAGTTACTTATTTCTAAAGTAAACTCAAGGTTAGAACTGACTGTAGGTACTAGAGTGGTGATTTCTTGCCATAACTAGTATCCAAGCAAAAATCTCATTTTCATCTGGTTTTGAAAAATCTTGGCCTTCAGATTTTATTGTAAAGTTCTTAGTAGGTCATCCAATTAATAGGTTGACCTATATTTAATTCATTTCTCTTGCTACAGGTTAATTTTGACCTCTGGAACTTGGAGAAAATAAAGCACAATATAATGTGTCAGATAAAAGAAACTATTGCAATGTAAGCTGAGAAGCCAAAGCTTCTCAGGGCAAAGGTGGCAGGGAAGAAGGCACAGTACATAATTTCTGGTGGTGATATTCATGGCTTCTCACAGTAAGTGCATTCAAATACATTTCTAGCAACTCACAGTTGCTTCTTATGGATGAGGGGGATTAGCACTAACAGGAGGTAGGACTTTAAAGTGAAAATGTATTAAAATACCCTGCTTACAAAGGAGCATGGTTCCTGCAATCTTTCCAAGGCTTGCATCTTCTCTGCTCTGTACTGTGTTTGCATCTATACAGAAATTTGTGTTTGCAGCCTGTAGGAGTTTAACTTAGCACCTGCTGCCACCTTATTTACAGGATTGTATGTTTTGTCGCTGTTTGGTAGTTTTTGGGTTTTCTTTTAAGTAGGTGCAGTTCTTCAGCATATTTCCTGTCTCCAGAGATAAATAAATATATTATAGGCTAATTCCAGACTGAAGGAATCACCTGCCTTTGCTTAGTCCATGGGCAGGACTATTAAGATGCGGGCTGGCCTGTGCTGGAGCTGGTTTGGGCACCGCAGGATTTAGAGCTGTAGCCATTCAGAGGGCATTAGCATTTTGAAAGGTTTAACCCACAAAAGCACACTTGTGGCTTGGGGAATACAGATGCTGAGAAAATGTTTAAATGCATATAATGATTTGGATCTTCAGGACTGCTTGATTCGCCCTTGCAACCTTGTCTGCAGACAGTGCCACAGGCTTAACTTACCTGCCAAGAAGTGTGAGTGTTCCTTCGAGTCTGTAAAATGCATCTGTGTGCAACTTTGATAGCTTTTACAAGGCATAAAATTACTGTTCAGAGCAACTCCCTTCAGCTACTTTTAAGTCAAGTGAAGTAAGAGTAAATATTTCTCAGCAGGTTGGAATTCCAAGTGCCACTTCTCTTTCTGTCTTTGGAGTCTCTTTCTATTTTTGTCTGCATATATTTCATGCAGGTTCAAGCTGAGACTTTTAGGGGTCAAGGGAAAAGAAGTCTGGAAAAATCACAAAACATTTTTGATAAATATTCACCAATATGGTAAATTCCATGAAAGTAGGGGTTGTTGTTTTGTTGGGGTTTTTTTAAGAAATATGTATACATGGAGTGCTAAATCCATACAGAGAACTTTTTGTGTGATGAAAAAATAAGAAAAAATTACATTTACCTTGAGATTTTGTTGGTACTTATAGTATGTAAAATTTCAACTAAATATAGGAAAGTAGTAATGGGTATGTTGATGACCATGGGTTTTTCTGAGAAGGAAATTAAATGCTGATGAGATGGGTGTTGCTCTGTGGGGAAATAAGCCTAGTAGGGAGCTGTGTCTGTGGAGCAGAGCTCCTTGTCACTGCTCAGTAGCAAAGTTTGGCTCTGGAAGTGAGCCAGTGGCTGTGGAGAGGGGTCTCACTGTCTGTGGCTCCCAAAGGGAACACCTCCAGAGTTCTGTGAGAACCAATTCTTGCCCTGACCAGGAGTAGATGCAGCCTTGACCTAATTGGGGCACAGATTTTGCCCCAGGAGTGTGGGACTCTGTGCTGGAGCATCAGTTCCTCTGTGATTCTTACTTTTTCAGTCCTCACCCACTTCCCAGTAAGACAGGTGAGATATTCTGCCCCAACTCCATTAGTAAGACCATGAAACTGGGGGTCTGTTTTCCCATTTTCAGTCTCAAACTGAATCCTTCCAAGGGACAGGGTGAAAGTGAGCACAGTGCCGGTGAGAGAACTGTTAGGTAGCTGCAGCTGAATTAGGATTTCTCCTTGTCCTCAGCAAACACCTTCTCCTTTGGAATCAACATAATGAAGGTCATGAAAGACGAATTTTGCTGTTCCTTGTTCAGAATGTGTGCTGACTTTGCCTCTTTACCTCTGCCTTAAAAGGAATCTTCACTATCTCATTAAATGTGCTGTACCCTTGTTCGTATTTCAGATAATGCTTACCTTCTTACAAATCTTATGGTTTTGTTTTCATTTTTTCGAAAGTCATGTTATCACCTTGTGTTAACTGATTAACACAGAAAAGGGCTGGATGAATAATTCATTGTGTATGATTAAATCAAAGAATTTACGTTTCCTTTTGTTTCATAAAATGTCTGCAAATATATCAAAGCTTTCTTTCAGCTATTTGTTTTTGCAAAGTTATTATGCCAAATAATTGCGATAAATATTCCTTTGTGCTGAAAGTGAAGCGTTATTTGTGCAAGAATTTGACATGGGTGGCTAATACCTTTACAATGCTGGTGGAGACAAAGGGGAAGGTTGTTTTGGGTTGAGTTTTTTGGGTGTTTTGAGCTTCACTCCAGTAATTTTTGGGCACACCTCATTTGAAGAACCAGTGGGAGGACATGACTGCTTGAAGTAGGAAGGGAGCCAGATTTAGGCAGTTCATCATGTACTACTTACACTTCAATTTCTATTTTGGAGCAAAAAGGACTAGAAATAGGATGTTGTGCACTTATCTTCAATATTTGCTTCCTAAATCCAGATGTTTATCTGAGAGTTGTGTTGTTAGGCATGCACCTTGTAATGTATATGGACTGCCTAGGCTGGCTTCTCCCCAAGGGTGGAATCCTCTTGTCTGTCCTCTCACAGATCTCTTGCATTCTGTCTAACAAAGCTGGAAAAGGAAATGGCATTTGTTATTTGCAGTGTTTCAGTCACTCTCTAAAATCCACGGACAAGTACTTCAGCTGGTAGAAGTAGATTTAAAATGGCAGGAGCTTATTTGGTGAGGAAAGATTTACTAGCTGTACAGAAAAGGCCTGGAATCTGGGGGCAGTGGATGTGCTCTCAGCACGTCTTTCTCTGTAAATGGTTAAACTGATAAGAAAATATTGGTATTTGGTGGTTCCTGTCAGCTGGAGACCAAAGCATCTTTGTCGAGAATTTTCTACTGCAGCTTTTGGGTCTTACAGGAGCTTAAAAAATTTATAAATAAGTATATATAAAATTATTAATGTTGCACACAATGCATGCCTGCGTGTGTGTTTTATTTTCATAGCCATTCCTAAGGAGACAGAGGGAAGATTTGCCCTCCTAGAATAATGGCAAAAATAGCAAATCAGATGGTAGTGGGGGGGAGGAACAGCCTTGAGGAGATGTTTATGAAGGCTTTCATTCCATCATGTACCTTGGACATAACTCAAGTGAGGGAGAATCTGCTATGCCAAATCTAAACTTGGCCCTGGAAGAGGCAGATAAGGACCTGTGCCTAGTGCAAGCCATGGGAAGAATCATCTCTGGAGACAGGCACAGCTGATGGAATCAAAGATAGTGATAACCTGTGGATCAGACTGTGCATCTTCTTGACAAGCATCAGCTGTTCCTTCCCAGCCTCTGGGTGACTCCTTCATACCAGATGCAGTATTTCAAAAAACATTTGCTAGTGGTGTGGATTAGGAGGGGAAAAAAATGTAAATTGGAAGCAACCCAAGTTCCGACTGAGCATGGGTGTCCTATGGGTCAGATGAGAGAGTCTGTTTCCCAGGAATCACAGGCCAGATGACATTTGGAGAAAATGTGGAGGGAAAGGCTATTAGAAATGGGATTCTCTGAATAGGAGGAGGCTGCACAAGCAGAATTAAAATTTGCTAATGCAGCAGGGTCACCATTAGCATCCCCAGTATGGGCAACTAGCCCTAAAGTGATGCTATTATGTTTCTGGAAACATCAAGAGATAACAGATGACAGTGGACAGAGAATCCATATTTGGTGATCCCTGGAAAATGACCAACGTGGAGGATCAGCACACTTCTTACCACAGGAGTTAAATAGGTAGCCCCTGCTCCCATCCAGCAGGAGCAATCCAGCTATTTATCTGATCAAGGCTGCTGCACAGCTACACACTCTGTCAAGCTGGACCAAAAAGCAAATAGGATTACTGTGCAGTCAGGGGAAAAATTGGGTGTCTAGAAAGGAGATTCAAAGTCATTCACAAGGGAAAGAAGACATCCACAGCTTTGGGCAGGACTTGCCAGAAGCTTCTGCTGATGACAGCTGACAGCAATACAAAACAGTTGCTTTTACAATTTTTTCCAGGAACAAGGTCTTTGTAAGATTGGGCTGAAATTAAGGGAGTGTTCAGGCAGACAGATTTCATGTCTTGTTTTTCAGAAACAGGTACCTGATGTCTACCATGATTGTCAGGTGAGTTTTTCAGCCACATGTGTGCTCTGTGCTGCTGGCAACATCTGGTCCATTCTGCTGGCAACATCTGGTCACTCAGTTCAGGTAAAGCCTGAGTATATTCCTGTGCTCCACAGAAAGTATTTACCGAAGCCCAGAAAGATTTGTTCTTTCTCCCACTCTTTCCCTCCTACTCAAATTCCTCTACTTGTGACTTTCCCTCCAAGGTGACTACTGAGAAGTGTAAAATCTGAGCAGGGGCAGTGGCAAGAGGTTTCTACAGTCAGCAAAAAGACCTATGGCAGAGCTGAGCAGGAAACTTATCCTGGTGGGAGTCTGTTGTAGACCACCCAACCAGGATGAAGAGGCAGATGAAGTATTTTGTGAGTGCCTGGCTGCTGTTTTAGGATTGCCAGCTCTTGTTCTTGTGTGAGGCTTGACCTTGATGGATGTTTGCTGGAAACTCAACACAGCAGAGAGGAAGCAGCCTGGGAAGCTCCTGGAATGTGTGGAAGAGAACTCCCCAACATGAGTGGCCAGCAAGCCCTCCAGGGGTGGGGCCCTGCTGGACCTGCTGTTCATCAACAGAGAAGAGCTGGTGGGAGCTCTGGTGGTTTCATAAATACATCAACAACAAAAGGAGGGCCAAGGAAAAAAATCCATCCTTTATGGAGACCTTGATGTGACTCAAGCCCCACTTCTAATGACAGCCAAGCACAACTCCTTCAGTTATGGTAGAGGCATAAGGCAATTGGGCTGCCAGGCCACTCAAAAGTCACAAATCCCATCTCTCTGTGTTTGGTCTGGAAGGACAATAAGCAAGTTTCAAGATGACAAAGATTCAAAATGACATGGGAAGATTAGCAGATGACTCACCTCTGTAACATTCTCAGCAAATATACTGCAACTTTTAAAGTATGCTAAAAAGGAGAAGAGGAAAGGCTGGTTTTAACATAATACAGTCAACTGATGGCAGTCACTGCTGTGGGATAACTATGAGCCCTGAATTTTAATGGAGTTGAAGAAGACAAGTGGGCATATTTAAAGGGATGGGAAGATTAAAAGATTTAAAGCAGAACCACAGAGAGTTGCACTCAGCATCGTGAAGATGAAATCTAAGTACAAATTGACAGGAACTGGCAGATGTTTCTTTTTTGGGTGAATCTTTCTATAATTGTCCACAAGGGTTTCTTTGCCCTTTCCTCTGAAGTTTTAAGGCATGATTCCTGTCAAAGACAGCAGAAGCAGCATTGCTGTAAAAAAGGGTTTAATGCTTGAAAACAGCACTTCTTAGTGAGTGTTGGAAAACAGAAGTTCCCAGCCACAGTGGGTAACTGTGGTAGATGTTTGAAGCACAACTTTTATCCTTTATCCAAAGGATCTACTTATGCCTTCTATCGAGAAGGATTAGGCCTTTTCTCCTTCATCAGTGTGTTCTCCAGAAACACAGGGCCAGAGCTGTCCATTTGAGTCAGCTGAGTCCACTCTGGTGTGGGAGATGAGGGCTTGTGGTTTGGTGGAAGAGCTTTCAAACTCCAGCACCTTGACCCAGACTATTTTAGGACAATAAGTGCACTATTCGATAAGAGGAGGGATTAGGAAGAACCAGGTAAAGACACTTCCCAGAGAGTCAAGTGATTCATGTCAGAATTATGACAAGGCAAATGAATAATAAGTTTTCCTCATGTGAGGTTAAGTGTTTATATATACATTTATATGTATTGTATATTAAATGTTTATATATACATTTATATGTATAAATGTACATGTGACCTGAGCTGTAGTTCTGAAGAGGCCAGGACAAATTGCTTCCTGAATTGTCAGGTGCAAAGCCAAATAACACAGATTCTTTCTTTTCATTTGATTTTAGCATGGGAGCTGCTGGTTTGAAAACCACAAGCACTTTTGTGTCCAGAAGACTATTAAGTGAGAAGTTTTGATATGAAATCATTATCTTCCCTCTTCTAAATCCAAATACTAATTGCAACCTTGCTGTGAGTCTACAATATTAAGGCTATCATAGCCATGGCAACGGATAGCAACATTAAATGGAATATATATCCACTGCACAAGATGGGTTTTTTGTTTTGGTTTTTTTTCTCTGTTTGGGCAGTAGGCAAACATTTCAGCAGCCATGATGTATAAATCAAAAGAGCTTCCAGTTCTTCAAACTGCTGAATTATTTTGCCACATATACTCTCCTATCAGTTAATATTTTCTGTATCTGTATAATTAATTTAACTGCAGGATGGTTTGTTAATCTACAGACACAAATGAAACATAAATGAACATTTCAGGATGGATTTTACAATGGCCCATTTACATTTCAGGATTAAACTCATAATAAAAACTTTTTTGTAGTTATAATTGAGTCGATTTTTCTTAAAATGAGGAGATAAACATCTATGTAAATAGCCTTAAAAAGATATTGTCTTGAGGAAAAGAGCACTTCAAATGAGCTGCTTAAAGTCACCTTCTGTGCTTTGCATGATAATTGTAATGCAAAATAATAAACAGCACAGGGTACCAAGCACAGCACTTCAAGGATGGAGGATGATATTGTGCGATTTATATAAAGATAATTAGGCATTTAAACACAACCAATATCACTTTAAATCCTCCCAATTAAAATAAATAAATTTAAAAAGAGACAGAGAGCGAGAGTGAAGGGTGCTTGCAAGGTAAGATGATTGAAATAAGTTTCCATTTGCTTTATTTTCCTGAGGGTATGTGCCTGTAATGACCTGCCTGACACCAAAGCATCTGAGTACACTGAAATTAATTACTGGGGACACTGCAGTGCACCACAATTCTGTAAGCCACGGGTGATGTTTCAGGCCTGAATGTACTTTACCTTTTTTTTGTACATGTGAAGGTTAGTTTTAACTGGGAAAGATGCTGCCATGCCCAGATTGCCATTTGGCATTGAGGAAAATTTATGTTAGCCAAAGATCTGATTGCTTAGTCTTGTTTTCATGGAGGAAATATGTGAGAGAACTGTATCCAAACAAGTGTCTTTATGCAGGTATAATTGTATCCCTCCTGAGACCTCTCTACCAGAAAAAGCTCTAAAAGATTGTACCTTAATTCCACACTACTCTGTCAGCAAAAATTTGTATTCCGTAATGTAATATTTATGTGTGTTTATAAATGGTTAAGAAAGGGGTAACATAGTCAGACATCATTAGCAAGAGCAGAAACTACTGGGAGGTGTTAGAGAGAGACTGGCTCCTTATGCCTGTGATTTACAGCAATTGTCCTGCTGGAACCAGTAATTATCCAGCAATTGATATTAAAACACCCTTTAGCGAATTATTTATGAGGATGCTTTCCATGTAAATTGCACCAGAAGTTGTTTGGAGGAGAGTTTCACTTTGACAAATAAATATTTCACTGCAGACAGTTGAAAGAGAGTTTTCAGCAGGTGGAAGCCTTGCTTTTAAGGGTAGAAATGTGTTTGGGTAGGTCATGTGTGTAACCAGAAAAACCAGGAGTATTTCATCTGAAGGAACGAACCTCTCGTATCCCACGGCTGTAGTTGCAGAGGGCAGGAGTGGAGGAGGTGAGATAATCCAAACCAAGAATCTTTGCAGTGCTCAGTGCATCCTTAGCCATTGGCAAAGAGCTGAGATGGACCTGGAAATGTATCTCTGAGCCTTGCACGGGGTCTTGCTTCTATGTTTCTTTGCACGGGTGGGAATATTCACCTTTTCAACTCTGTGTGGCCATTTCCTTGTGCAAAAGTTAAAAGAAAAAAAAAAAAAAAGATCTTGTGGTGAGTCCCAGCTGTGATGTGCTCCTAGGTAATCAAAATACTGGCACTGGTTGTTCAGAAAAGGCATCTCACCCTGCAAACTGTGCTTTTGGAGCGCTTTTGGACTATCATGGCTACAACTAGTTTGCAGTTAATACCATTTAAATTCTCTACAGGGGGAAATGGAGTGTCCAACTAAGTTATTACACGTGGTTTGTTTGCCCTGGGCATACTCAGAACCTTAAGAGTTTTCTGTACCTATTCCTGGTTATTTTTGTTCTGGCTCAGTCAATTTTTCCTGTGGTAACAACGTGACCCCTGACTTTGTATTATAGTTGTAGGAGGGAGGGCAAAGGTAACCCCCATAAATTCAAATATGCTTAAACCATTTTGACACAACTTGTAAAAATTAAAAGCTGATTGTACTTTAAATAGCAACCTTGTCAGTAATATTCAAAGCAGTAAGTCTCTTATATTCTAAAAGCACAGATTACCTGAAGTGACTGAAAGAGGCTTCAAAGAATCTATAATTAAAATCAGTAATATGTAACGTATGTTTTAAAATCCTGAACTCTATTTGAGAGATTATTTTCTTTATCTAGTAGCTAAGAGCATGTTCAGATATATTGATACCACTATTGTCTTATTTAATGGCCATTCCTGATGCAGACAGGCCCGTGTTATGGCTGAGTCCTGCCTGTGAGACCACAGACCATTGTGCTGTCCCAGGAGCAAGGCCGACAAAGAAATGTGTCTCAGGCACAATGCCGTCCCATTCTGCTCTCCCAGGCCAGAAAAAAACATTAAAAAGGTGCAGTTTACTTCCCCCTGCCTGTCTATGGCTCCCCTGGCAAGCATGGCCTGAGCAAATTCCTCTTAGTCTCCATTCATGTGCAAAGGCACAAAAGGAGAGAACAATATCTGCATTTTCCACTGCAAACCCATACAATATCTGGGTAGGCAGTGTGGCTAGACAGGGATTTGGGAAATTGTTCTCGTGCTTGGGTCCGAATGACAAGCTGTTCTTGCAAGAGCAGATTCTGCTGGTGCTGTCACACTGAGCTGTGGCTGACACACCTGGAGGGGGCTGTGGCTGAAGGGCACTTTATGTCCAAAATCTGTGCCCTTCGGAAGGATTTATTAACCAACAGTGTAAGTCTAACAGTGCTGTTCGTAAGCTTTTGGTGATTTCACTGGGAGTTCTGTATGCAGAAGAACAGAGGATTCAGTTCTCCTAAAATATTTTGAGGTGTAGAAAATGGGAAAGAGGGAAGGGGCTGGCCTTTATCAGTCACCTGGGATCCTCTCCTTCCTTCCCATCCTCCACACTCTCTCTAAGGTAGAACTGCCACAGTAGGATCTTTAGGTGTATGACAACAAACTTCACTTGAGGACTTGGCTTAAATACCTTTAATTTACTTAATCTTTTAACTCTTTCCCCCCTTGTCTGACATTTACCCCTATTCTATTATTAATGTTAATTTTGTGGACACGTCATGACTAATATTTTGTGTGAAGATGATAGCAAAAAAAGACATTGGACTGTGTCTTCCTTCTGTCACACACTTTTTATTGTTAGATAAACAATATTCAATTGTTTATTTATTAAACAATGGAATTAGAATTTTCTTTGCCTTGCCCTTCTATTATTGCAAGTAGTAGCAGTAATGAGAAAGATACGGCTTCTCTCTTGGCAAGCTGCCTTACAAAAAATTGAATGAGACAGGGTTTTGATTTTAATTTAATTTTTTTAAAAAAATTATTTGAATAAAACTAATTTTCAGGCCACCTCATCATCTGTTCTGAGGAAGCTTTTAGAAGCCCCCCCCTCTTTGACTTTGAATGTGACAGGTCTGAAAGCAAAATGGATTCTCTCTTAAACTGTTATTACCATGTTGTTTGAAATACAGTTTAGACCAGAGAAAAAGTAGTTTTGTTGGCCTGATAGAGAATTTAATTCTCCTTTCTCCTTAGTATTAAAGTCCAGAGCTAGAACCAGCAGGTCTGTTAGAAATAAGGAGTAAAGGTGAATTCTCTTCTTTTTTTTCCTCCTTTCATTGTGAGCAATGGGGAGATAATTCCTTATTTCTAGATTTGCTAGCTGGAGGTAGAAGTGAAGGCTGTGTAAAGAGAGTGGTGAGAAAGAGATTTAGATTTAAATATTCATGTTTTGGGGGTTATTCAATGATATTAGGAATAAATTACCAGCTAAGGACACACTTGATTGATTCTGTCTGAATTTGTTTTATAATAATTTCACATAATTTCATTTATTCTTTTCTTTAACATCTATTAGAGGAAAAAAGAAAAAAATAGACAGCATATGAAAAGAACACAGGGAATTTTTTAATATAATATTAGTAATAGTTGATATTTAATTGAGATTGTATCTTTAATCTTTTCTTCTTTTCCCCTGCCAGTGTTTCATCTCTATACTTATTATCTTGTTTTCAGTACAGAATTATCACCCACTGGTTTTCAATTACAGCGATGCCCATATTGATTCTCCCCTTGATTTTAACTCGAAGCTGAAAAATTACTCACTTAAGCCAATAAAAGTAGATGATGTGCTTAGTTTTGGGTTCCTTTTTTAAAATAATAAACGAATAAAAAAGAAGAATGAGAAGCTTATAATGATTCTGATTTACAGCAAATTTGTATGGAAATGCATTTTAAATCATTAGAACTCGGAACAGTGTTACAAATTTATATTTATCTCTTCACGTTGAAGTAGTCCCTGAGGACATAAAACCTATGTCTGTAATTCTAAGTTGCATTTGTCGGTTAGTTCTTGGGCACTGAGACCCCCTGACAGATAATGGATTCTGTCTGCACTTCTCTTGGCTTCCAAAAATAAGGTTTCTGTGCACAGAATGCCCGTTGGGAATGGTCCATGTCCGTGCTAGCTCACAGAGCGTGGCCAGGAATTGTCTGGGGGGATGCCAGCTGGCATGGCCCAAAATCACCACTCTTTTGGATTAACAGCAGAGATGATCACATTCCCAGGCTTCGGGAAGTTCCCAGGCACTGCTAAATTTGCTGCCAGAGATGTAGCCAGGGAGCATTGTCCCACCAAGAAGAAACTACATCACTTCTCCCAACTTTTCTGTGCATACCTGCTCAGCACACAAATAGTCCCACAGTGCCGTGATACCAAATGACAAGTTCAAACAGTGCAGGTTTTTCCAGAGAGGCAAAGGTCAAGGCTTGCCATGGCATGGTTGTGGTGGCCATGTGCAGTTGTGATTCTTTCCTTATTGATGCTGAGAAAGTGTGAATTCAGGAGCAGTTGAACATCACCTTTCTTGCACTGAAGGATTTGGTTCTGCATCAATTGCTGTCAAGGGAAAACTCTTTTCCTTTCTGCTGGAGAAGACTGAGAGCTAGCTATAGTGGAAAAAAAATCACACAGTGCCATCAGTTTTACATACAAAACCCAAAATGGAAATAGCAAAGGGTCAAAGTTACCAAACTGCAAAAATAAAGATCTTTCAGAACCTCTATCCTAAATATCACAAGTAAATTTTCTCAAATGCTTCTGACAGAACAATTGATTTGTTAGGGAATCCACACAGGTGCACACATTACAGTATTGGTAGGTAGGTATGTAGGTGGGCTTTCTCCAGAGGAGGAGGAAGGCAGTCTCTCAACTTCAGGAAGATGCTGAATATCTATAGAAGAGAATTGCTTTAACTAATATTAACCCCAGTTTGATCTGGGATGATATTCTCAGCTGCATTCCACTGCCTATGTAGATATAGTATAAAACCATTTATTTTCAGTCTGACTGAAACACGGAAAAGACAAATCACACAGGCTAATACACTGTTGATTAGTTTGCCACATGTAATCTCTCTTTCTCTTTGACTGTGTTCAATATTCTTGGTCATGTTTTATTTTAACTCTAGCTTTTAAATCTAGGACTGCTCATTTGTGATGATACTTAGAAATATTTGAGTCAAGATTTTCAGGCCTGTTCTTGTAGTCCTGAAAACTCCCTCGCCCAAAAGGCCTATTTTTAAGATAATTGTGATAATTTTGAAGAGCATCATGAAACTTTTGGTTCTATCCAGGTCCTAGGCCTCTGTCCTGCCTTAATCTCTGTTGTCCCCTCTTAGCTCCAGTCCTCCTTTCTCCGGGCCCAACTGTTTCTGACCCATTTCAACATCCATCTCTCCTGCTTAGAATCACACACTTACTTTAACCAAGTCTTCCCTGTGCTTGTCACTGCACAGACTTCTTTTTACATGTCTAATTTGTCCACTTTTTATGTATTGAAGCAGCATTGCCCTTCTTTGGAAATTTTCCAGGAAGCACCTCTAGTTACTCGTTTGTAAAATGCCAGTATGGTAGGCTGTAATTTGCCAGTCCATTTCTCCCCCAAGAGTAAATTAATTGAGTTGATAGTAGCAGAATTTATAGTTTTATATAGGCTATATTTGCATGCTAGGGAAATATTTTAGCATTAGGATGGGGTAAATGAGTCATAACTGATTACAGAGGAATTCCTGTCTAGGCAGGAATAAGAAGCCAAGGTTTTTCTTTCTTTTCTTTCTGGGATGCCTGCTGTACTTAAGTAGTAGACTATCTTACCTTCTTTTTCTTTTTGCACTTAGTATTACACAGGGCTGGGACCTCTGAAGGATTTGTGAAACTGCAGTAGGCAAAAAATTTTCTGCAGTGGCTCACCATTATTGATATTGTTTTACTGCCTTTTTTGTATTTCTAATTTCTGCATTTTCTGCATTTCTAATTTTTATTTCTCATCTGCCAATTATTTACATGTTTTTTGTTGTTGTGTTTTTTGTTTGTTTTCATTTTTAAATTTTTTATTTTATTTTATTTTAGGGTTGAACTAGCAGATCTGTGGCTCTTTCCAAACATACATAGAGGCTCTACCACCCACACCCACTCCCCTCTAACCCTATAATGCTAAAAGATTTCTTCAGACTGCAGTACCCTCTATACCATCAAAAAGTTGTTGCTGTTTCCTGTGAAATACCTCAGGTGCCAAACACAACCTCAGTGCAGCCTGTGGAAATGGAGTCTCCCAAAGGGGATGCTGACTGTGCATAAAAGTGGGCTCTGTTTTCCAAGGCACCTGCCAGAACCTTGCTGACATTTTCAGCATAGGAAAATATTTGGCACTGGACAGCTGTCCAAAAACTTTCACCCTTGTAGGTAAAAAAATGTTCCCCTTTTAAAAACATATTTATATAATTTTTAGGCCTACACACATGTGAAAGGCTTCATTTTCCCCCCCACTGTGAACTTCAGGGAATTTACCTTCTTGGTTCTTCCTATTTCCTCTATCATTCCACACTGTGAACACATCCAGCTCTTCTTTTTAGTCTGTCTTTCCCAGCAACATGAGTTGCAGGATGGTTCGTTGCTGTTACTCTTTCTTCCAGGAACTAGAAGTCAGAGTCCGGCATTTATTTATTATTTTTAGGTTTCTCTAAGAAGTGCACCTTGTTGAATGCTTAATATGTTTGGATTGAACACCTCATCCCTTAGCAGCATTGCAAGTTATTCCTCTTCCACCTTCCTCTCCCATAAAAGTGATGAGGACAGGATTGTACCTGCAAGCTATGAGGTGTGCCGCTTTGTACCTTTCTGACAGCTGGCTTCTCCATCTCATGATGTGGCTTATGTTTCAGTGTGAAATCACTGAGCTGCCCATTTGCTTGTAAGTTGAAATTTTAGCAAAGAGGAGGGTGGTGTTTCAGCTATTGCTCATAGGAGGAGTTTATATGAGTGACTGGCCCTGTGTGTCACCTTTGTGTCCTGCACAGGGTGCTGGCTTTGGCAAAGGTGGGGGTGCATCATTCATTCATGACAGCAAACAACAATCCCTTGCAGTTGCAAATGCCAGGCAGAATCTTGTGGCAGTAGCTCTGAAGTGTTCAGCTGCACATGGCTTTTCCCTTCCCCAGTCATCACCTTGCTTCCCTTTTTCTTTCAAATCCCATTGATGCCTTAAGTTTGAGCTTTCATATTTTCCAGATTTTGTTCTGCATTAGCACATAACTCTGAACTTCATATAAAGTGTTGGCAAGTTCTCCGCACAGCTCAGTCTCACAAAACAATCCTTTTCCAGACCCAGAACCAAGGATACCACTGCAGCTTCAGCCCCAAAAAGTGCAAACAACAGGGAATGGAGGAGACCAAACTGGGAGGATGGGACTGCACAGCCTGGAGCTGCAACTGAACAGTGAAGCCCAATATGAAAATGGACCAAAACTTATAAAAGTGTGAAAACTCATGACTCAGAGTCCATCTTGGGTGTAGCCCTGCCCAGGCTCTTGCACTGCCCAAGGTGCATCCTTTGAAAGCCTTTTGATAAATCCCTACTGTATTCTTTTAACTCTGCCCAGCCTCTGTTCCAGGCAGCCTCTTCAGGCATCACCAGGTAAAGGGCTTTGTAATGTCTTTCCATCTAGGTCTCTTCCTTCAATACTTTGGATTTTCCATAAAGACTACTAAATAGATCATATGACTGTTACATGGAGAATATATTGGTGATGGCCAGGTCTTCTATAAACCCTGGATTATTTACAGATCATCTGTTGCTTCTTCTGTTTTGTACCTTGTTCTAATACACAGAACCACAGAACGCTTTGGTTTGGAAGGGACCTTAAAGACCATCTTGTTACAGCCCCCTGCCATGGGCAGGGACACCTTGCACCAGACCAAAGACCCATCCAACCTGGCCTTGGACACTTCCAGGAATGGGGCATCCACAGCATCTCTCACAAAATAATTTTTTCCTATTATCTAACCTAAACCTTGTCCTGTCACTACACTTGTAAGTAGAAGTAAAATGCAGTATTCAAATTCCCCTAAATACACTGTTTTTCACATGTATAAATTATCAGATTTAAAGTAATCTTGGAAGGGATTTGTGTTTTGTTCTTTACTATACTTGCTTGGTGATGGCAATAGATAGTGTACAGGAAGAAACTCTGATAAAAGACCTTATTGTCCTTTATTTCCTGCACAGTTTCAACAAAAGAGAGCTTTTTATTTTGTTATTTAGCAGCTGATCAGAGCCCTTGACTGATGAATTCCCACTGCCTATCATTATGGAATCAAGTCTTCATCCAGCACAAAGTGCAGCCTATTTTAACAAATTCATTGAGTTACAAATGGGAAGGAGATACTAGCAAAGTCTTGAACTGTGCTGGCAGGATATGCTCCTTCACTTTATTTTATTAAAAAAAAATACAGATAGGATTTAACTAGCTGCTTCTGAGAGAAAATATAGGCTGTGTTCCAGAGAGAAATAAATGTGAAGTGTTAGACCATGGGTAAGCTAATATGCAATTACTTCAGTGCATCATAATTGGAGACTAAAGTCAGTCACCTTGAGAACATACTTGGGTATTTCCTAAAATACCTTTCCAAAATAACTTAGGATACTGTGCTCTTGAATATGTGTGTGGAAACAGTGTTGAAAAAATATAAGATAAATTTAAGAACCATATTCTCCCAAAACTCTAGAAATTTTGTTGTCCATTCTCAAGCTCTATGGCCTGAAAGAACAGCAAAACAGTAAAGTTCAGGTATATTGTAAAATTGAGCAGCACCATTTCCTTAATAGTCATCAAAATACAACTCAAAACGTTTGCAAGTGGTGAGCAGTATAACCCACACCACCAGCAGCACCAGTCTCAACCTGCCATACCTAGGAAGGAACAAATAACAACAGCATGATAGTTGTTTTTTAAAGGCTTTGGACATTGGTCTAGAATACACAGATTGGAAGCCAAATCTGAAGTGAAACCAATGAAATCATTGGACAAAATGAAATTTTCTTTCAAAGAGGGAGCTGGAAAATGGATGTGCAAAGGGGCTATTTATAGAAGAAATCCCACTCCTTAGACTTGATTAGAGATAGGCTGTGGTTTAAATAAGTGAGATGAACTAGCTTTAAATATAAATTTTTAAATTATTTTTAAGCTGTTTCACAAACTGGCCTTTTTTCGCCTTTTTTTTTTTTTTTTTTTTTTTTTTGGTTGAAAACAAAATCAATTCTTTCAAAATGGTGCAGGGAAGAGTGTGTGGGAGCAAGATTTACTGAATAAATTTATTCACTAAAGATTCCTGGCAGGTAAAGCTCATTTGAAGGAAACACTTTTTTTTTTCCCCATGATCCTCTAAATTCCTATCTGTACTCAGACATTTCTATTTACACTGTTACATTCTTCAGGAGCAAAACTTCTCTGATGTAAAATGCTGAAGGAGTTGTGCACGAACTTTGCTGAAAAATGTGTCTGTGCAGAAAGTTTCCTGAAAATGACAGTGGTGCTCACCACAACAGCCTCATATAATCAGATTCCCAGGGTACCACACAGGCTGACCAAGGAGGCTGCTTCAGCAGCTAAGGAGACAGGGCTCTGTTCAGGAAATTGTAACAGGTCTTAAAAGGTCCTCAGGTTGTTCCCTGATCTCCCAAGCTCATGGGAGCTAACATACTTGTACTAAAGATATTTTATCTCTGGGATAAATATGCCACAAATGAAACAAGCAAGGAGGAGACCTCATGGCAAGAGACATGCCCAGTAAGTGCAGTCAATAGAAGTTATTTGAAGTTGCTTAAGTGGCTTTAAAATAATCCCTACACCAAACCCTACCTTGTACCCTTCTATTTACTGGTGTTTTTCATATGTTAAAAGCCTCACAGATGTCTTGTCCGGTTCTTGAGAGTGTTCAAACAATTCTGGATTTGCCAGGTTTAAACCTCCATTTACTCTTCGTTCATCTTGGACCTAACAAACATTTTCGGTCCATGATCTCTGCCATGACCTGAATTTGCAGAGTTTTTATGTGATCACTTCAGTGCTGCAGTGGAGTTTCTTTCTTACAGGTCTCCAATTGCCTTCACAGCGCAGCAAATCTAAGTGGTAGTTGGTATCCAAAGTCCACAGGATGAACTGTTTTGCAATGTCCATAAAAGAGTGGTACATTTTTTGTCACTATGCTAGGAGCAGAAGAATTACAGCAGGGCACTACATTTACAGCAGTTAATTTTGTGATATTTTCTGCAAGACACTAAAATTGTTCTGGAATAGGAAACCTATATAACTTCCAGGCATTGATTTTGACTGCTTGGATGGTAGCAAATGCAGGTTGTCAAGATTTCAAACTCTATGTATTGTCAGTGTTCTTCTGTTGCAGTTTCTGAAATCCCCAAAGGTAAGAAGCTGTCATTGTTTTTAGGACCTGCAGGGTGTAAGACAGTGAATTTTCCAGCCCTTGTTGGGAATTGTCAGTAGATGCTGAGATGTGTTCTTCCAGGATCCTCAGTAGATTAACAAATGATTAAACAAATTTTCTTTATGGAAGATTTATACCAGTGTGGGAAATCCCTGAACTTTAAACACATGAAATAGGGTGTCTGGGAATGAACAAAGGGCTAGAATAGGTGCATGAAAATCTGGCAGTGAAGAGTGGACAGCACAATGGTGCTTTGTAGGAAGCACCAAAGTACTTGAAGACATTAATCCTGATACATTCCAAGGCAAATGCAGAAATCACACTGGTGATGGATGTTTTTGCAAAACTCTCTGTGCAGACATACAGGAGCAATGGAGCATTAGGGTTCACAGCCACAAGCCTAGGGAATTTCTGCAGTAAATTCCAAGCCAGACAGCAAAGAGGAACCATGATACATGGACTGCCTTGCTGTCCTTGAGTCAAGTTAGGTATATGCTTGTTTACAAGCACTGAAGAAACCTTGTGGTGTCTGACTCCTGTTTGTGTTTCTGGGAATAAGATCCCTCACATGCTAAAGCAGCAAGTCTTCCTTGAAAGATCAGTTTTTTGCCTGCCATGGAATTCCAGAGACTGTAATTGCAGATAATGTAACTCAATTTTCCTGTCAGGGATCTGCCATTTGTAGTACCAGCAGAACCAGAATGTGTCACATCCCTGCCATGTTCCAGCCAAAGCAGGAGCAGCTGTCAGGGTTGCCAAGCATCCTGGGATAAAAGAGAAGATATTTTTG
Organism: Taeniopygia guttata; assembly: GCF_048771995.1. NCBI lineage: Eukaryota > Metazoa > Chordata > Aves > Passeriformes > Estrildidae > Taeniopygia > Taeniopygia guttata. Next base: position 58,268,727 of record NC_133025.1, read on the forward strand.
TGCATTATTTGGTGATCAGCAAGCCTGCAGGATTGTTCTGTGTCACGCCAGGCATGGATACTGGGGTGCACAAATGCTGCAACTCAGTTGAGGTCGAAAAGCACTCCATCTGCTGTGGCCTAATTTGTAACAGAGAACTGTAAAACCCAAAGTAGATATCCCTCCTCCAGTGAAAATGTCTGCTGTGCTCAATATGGTATGTCCAATACCACAGCAGCAGCAGAGAACTTACTTGAATAAAAGTGGACATCATTTATAATCAGTCAGGCTCTCAAAATTAAAATTACACACAAACTCAAACCCAAGGCTGTTACATTTAAGGATGTTGTATTTGTTCTAATTTCTGCATTCAGCAAATTAGGCCTTTGGCTTTTTTCCTCCATTTGCAGTGAAATATTGCCTTCTTGCAATGAGGGCCTAGGAGAAAAGGCAAAGTGTGAAATTCTGGGGAGGTACTGAACTTCCAATGCCCAGGACTAAGTAGAACACCATCATTAAAGCAAGCAGAAATGGCAATGAGATTTCTGTTTTAAAAGCTAGCATCAAGACACCTGCTGTTACTGAATAACATGTATCAAAGATTTTTTTATCAAATAAAGGTCATCCTTTCTCTTTAATTGACCTTGTATTTGTAAAAGCAAAATTGGCTTGACTCAATCAAGACTGGCTTTTAACCCCTCTATGCATTAAGGAATTTAACATATATGCAGAGATGAATGGCATTTCCTCATTTTGCAGAAATCCCATGGCCATTTGTGACCCCCTTTTAGTTTGAATCAGGTTAGAGTGATGAGTTGTTGAATCTATCCTTGAGTACCCCTGGTGCTTATCCATCACAGAGCTATTTAAGGCAGACATCTTCACCTGCAGCTACCTGGAAAGAGACTCTCCAGTTTCCTATTCCTCTTCCGTCATACCCAGCAATTTTATTCTGAATGAAGATTAAAATCAACTTAGAGGAACCTGGGAATTATATTTCAATGCATGCAGGTGCAGTGGCTCTGAAATAGAACTAATAACACTGTGATGAGTACCTTTTAATTTCTAGAGATGGCACAGTTCATTGATACCATTCATATGCCATGTAACACAGAAAGAAGCAGTGCCCAGGATGTAGAAGTTATTACATGCTGAGGGGAGGGAAAATTGGAACAGATTAATCAGAGAATCTGAACAATTAAGGTCATAAAGACTTGTTAAAGTTGTTTAATCTGACCTCCTGCTCAATGCAAGGCCATCTTGATCAGTATTCAGGGCTGTATTTAAGTTTGGAAAATCTGCATCTCCTCTGCACTTTTTCCAGTTCTGCACTGTAGGATTTGTAATTTTCTCTTCTTCTCCGCCCCCCCCCTCCAATCCCCCCTGCCCCCTTCCCCCCGCATTCCCCCTTTGTCCTGCGTTCCCGTCTCACTCCCCCTTCCCCCTGCGGTCCCCTGTCCCGACCCTTTGTTCCCTTATCTCTCCCTCTCACCATGCGGTCCGGTCCCTGTCCCCCGCCCCCCCGCCTTTCCCCTCACCACGCGGGCTGTCCCTGTCCCCCCGCGGCTTTCCCATCGCTGTCCCCGGGGTTTCCTGTCCCCCGCCTCCCGTCCCATTGGCCGCGGCTCAGGTTCCCCCCCGCCCCGGCACGGGGTATAACCGAGCCCCGCTCGGTGCCCCGGTGTCTTGGGAACACGCTCCCACAATAAACACGTGTTTGCACCCGAGCCCCGTGTCGCCATTTCGGCTGTTCCCGCGCGAACTGAGCCTCGCAGAGACGAGGGGAAAGCGGCCGCCGTCTCCTTCCCTCCTCGCCGTGCCCACAGGCGCCCGCCCGGAGCTGGTCTCGCACAGCAACACCGCACCAGCCTCAGAAGGAAATTGTCACCCGGATTGCCGAGTTTGGCCGGCTCAAGTATGTGCATGTCACGGTGGACACGTTCTCCTCTGCGATGTGGGCTTCCGCTCACACTGGAGAAAAGGCTCGTGATGTCATTGCCCACTGGAGGCAGGCCTTTGCCGTTCTGGGCATACCTTCTGCTGTGAAAACTGACAATGGTCCTGCTTACGCATCGCAGCAGGTGCGGCAGTTCCTGCAGTTGTGAGGTGTGTCACACGAGTTTGGTATCCCCCGTTCTCCAACCGGCCAAGCTATTGTAGAACGCGCTCATGGTACTCTGAAGCGGGTTCTTCAAAAACAAAAACGGGGAATGCAGGGTGAGACCCCGCACAGTCGGTTGGAGAAAGCATTGTACACCATCAACCATCTTACAGTGCAGCAGAATTCAAATAACCCTGTCATTTTAAATCATCATCTCTCATTACAGGCTGCAGACGAGGCACATCAGCCTCGAGCAAAAGTTCAAGTGCGGAATTTAGTCACTAAACAATAGGAAGGTCCCTATGACCTTATCGTTTCGGAGCACGGGTATGCTTGTGTATCCACAGATACTGGGGTACGCTGGGTACCTTCAAGGTGTGTTCGTCCTGATCTGCAACCGCAGAGACAGAATCCGACAAACGGGCAACATAGAAGCCGTGACCAAACTGAAAGTCATCAAATGGATGGATCATCGAGTGATGACTCAGTTGAAAATGACAGCAGGTGATCACTCTGATGATTCCTCCATGAACAGACACTGAACCTTATTCATTTTTCCTTTTCTTTTAAACTAAAAAGGGTGAGATGTCGCCCTGATTCTTGAGTTTTCTAAAGCCTTCTGAATTTACATTCTATTGGGAAACTTTCCCACACAGTTTCTGTAAATAACGTGTTGTTTTGCATTCCTTCATGGAGGTGGAGAGACTTGACGTACTAGTGCTTTGTCCAATGTCTTTGGAGAGGTGGCCCATTCACTCTCCAATCCACTGTCACCTTTGGAGAAGTATAAAAGTTAAAGTCAGAAAATAAACTTTCTCTTTTACCTTGCAAAGTGGCAAGTGGCTCGTGTTGTGAATTCTCGTGTCCTATAGCAACAGGAGATGATTTTTTTTCTTATTTGGTCCAGTTAGAATTTCTTTGCAAGCAATTTCGTTGCTTCTAGACCTTTTCCTGTGCATCTCTGGGAGGAGTCTGGCTCCCTTTTATTTCTAAGCTCCCTGCAGGACCCCCAGAGCCATCTTTTCTGGGGGTTGAACCTCAGTGTTTCCTTGCAGGGCAGCTGCTGCAGCCCCTAGCTGTCACAGTGGCTCTCTGCTGTTACTTTTCCTGCCTGTTGGTGTCCAAAACTACTCTCACAAAAAGCAAGCTGAGGGGAATGACCACCTCCTTTGACCTGCTCGTGATGTGGTTGCCCTGTGCTGGCAGCTGATTCATTCCTGCTTGACTGTGAAGCCTGGGAGGGCAATATGGATATATACCAGGTTTATGGAGGCAAGCAGGTGAAAATGATTGTTCTTGTGGGAAATTATGAGCAGCACATCTCATCCAGGGAATTGATAATTGTGTAAGACTTGGAGGATAAAAATGGAAGTGGCATACAGAGTAAGAAGTGAGTCAGAACCAGCAAGAGCTCTTAGGGACTGGAGATTTTTTTTTTTTCCCCCAAATATCTCTGGGCAGGGATCTGAATGCTTTTGGACACGTTTAAAAGCTGTGTATGTTGGGTTTGCAAAAAATACCTGTGGATTCTGCTTAGATTTGGTTTGGGTTTTTAAACATTTATTTTATTATTTCCTGCCTCATACCCACATGTGTTTTGTCCATAACAAGGTGTTTATATTCCTGATCAATGAGTACAAGCATGTCATTTTCACAAAACATGCATCAAGTGTACAGTAGGTCAGTCCTGTTTTGACCACTGGTCAAGCATACTGATTGTCTAGGGTAGCTATTGCCCAGCAGTCCCAGCAGCTGAGAGTCTGGAAAAGTGGTACACCACTGCTCAAAGCTGTAGTTTCCTCCTTAAATCAGGAGAAAAGGGATTGCAGCTTTTACTAGCAAGATAGATTAAAGTTAATCCTCGAGCTAAGAGAAAATTCCTATATGTATGTATGTATGTATGTGTATATATATATATATATAAGTATATATTTTTATATAAAAATTATATATATATATATAAAAATATATATATAAATATGTTTCTAGATGATGGTGTTTACCTCCTTCAAAAAGCTTTATGTTTTCAGAGAAGATTCCATAAGTAGAGATATATAGAAATGTTATACAAAATGGCAAGCTTATTCACAGTGAGGTCATACTATGAAATTAAATATCACTGTATTGTTTTTATTTTTCATCTTTAGAAATATCTGTGTCTGTTTTGCAGTATTTATGCTGTGGAATTAATGACGTAAGTAAAAAAATTAAGTAGGAGATTACTAGACATACTTTGTGCTTCAGTTCATTAATATAGAAACCAGTAGGGCTTCTTAAGAAAATGTTCATATTTTTAGGTTTGTGTCCCTTGGAAGAAAGCAAAGAAAGCACTGGCATTGAGAATATATAGCAGCATTAAGTCAAATGTGAGGTCTTTCTAATGGAACAAAGTCAGAAAAATTTTTCAATCCTTTGTCACATCTGTTAATGTTGAAGAATCAAAAGTGCAAGTGCATTGCATTACAATGTATTTATTTTTAAGGACAGCCTTCCTGGAGTAGCTTACTTAGTAGTGTGATGTTCCTTAGATCCTTTGCCAGAGATAAATACTTACTCCTCAAGATTTGTTCAAATGCAATTGGAAGGTGGCACTTTGCTCAGCACACCAGCTCTGAATTTATTTATAGCTGCGCCCAGATGCACCTGCAGGACCTGACACTGGAAACCAGAAAGTGAGTGATCCTAGCTCTGCTTTTGAGATTGGGTGTGTGAAACAAGAAAACTTGTCCTCTAACACAGTGTAGGCTGGTGTAAATGCTGCTGCTGTGCAGTGGAGAGAGGGGTTACCCCCACCCCATAGGGAGGGGACTCTGCCCCTCTGCCCCACTCTGGTGAGGCCCCAGCACAGGAGGACCTGGAGCTGCTGAAGTCAGTCCAGAGGAGGCACCAGGATGAGCAGGGGGATGGACTACTCTGCTGGTAGGAAAGGGGGGGAGAATTGGGATTGTTCTGCCTGGAGAAGAAAAGCTTTGGGGTGAGATCATTGTGGCCTTCAAGTACCTGAAGGGAGTCTACAAAAAAGATGGAGAGAGACCCTTTACTGGGGTCCCTCTGGAGTGACAGGACAAGGGGGAATAGCTTCAGACTTAGAGAGTGGTTTAAAATTTCAGTTTAAATTAGATATTAGGGAGAAATTCTTTGCTCTGGGGAAGGTGATGCCCTGGCACAGGTTGCCCAGAAAAGCTGTGGTTGCCCCTGGATCCCTGGAAGTGTCCAAGGTCAGGCTGGATGAGGTTCTGAGCAACCTGGGATAGTGGAAGGTGTCCCTGCCCATGGCAGGGGGTTGGAATGAGGTGGTTTTTATGGTTTCTTTGAACCCAGGCCATTGTGTGAAACACCAGCCTCTTCCCCTAGCTCTGTGTGCCAACTTGGGAATCTGTGTACCATGGTCACTGGTCTCATGTAGATGTGCCCAGCATTTTTCAAAAGACAACTGCACAACTTTTTAAAGCAGGGGTATCATTGCATGGGAAACAAACTCTTTGCATCTAAGATTACAGCCTGAATTAGTAAGGGAAGACGTGAAAAGTGGGAAGGATATTTCTCAGTGTTTTTTCACAACTTCTATTTACCTGAAGAAAATGTTCATGTTCTCTATGTCCTCAGGGCACCTGTCCCTGCCCCAGTTCCAACATTTGCTGTCTCTCTCCTCAGGGAACCCTTGAAGCCATGTGGTTCACTTGCTCTTCCCACATCTTCGTGTGCCTAAGGAGCTGGTCGTAGTAGTGGTCCCTACTCTTTCTGCTACTTCACTCCTTGTCTCGTTTGCTTTTTATGCTTTTTCCAAATGAAAAAGTGACTGTTGCACTGTCCAGCTTCCCTCTTGCTCAACATTAGCAGCATTCTACCAGCACGTGTTCCTTTTCCCATATAGAGCAACCAAACAGATACAACTTTGCTTTCTAGTGACAGTATTGGAAAAATCCAGCTTCCTAATCCATCTGTATTGATCTTCTCTTGAGCAAGTTTATGGACTGGATTTTGGTTCCATTATATTCCTACATATCTTCCCAGACCTTTTTATCTGGAACTCTAACTCCATGGAGAGAGAAATTTGTTCCAAAAATCAAAGAGGCTGGTTGCTATAGGAGTGTGCATGTGTGTGTGTTCAGTGTGACAGAGCTGGCAAATAATTTCTGAAGAGACCATTACAGGAAAGGCCTTTTGATGGTGTATAGTACAAGAGGATACATAGTATTTTATATATCATAGTATTTTATACATGCAATATGTGCTGAATATGGTGTAAGTGAAAGAGACTACACTTTGATATATGAAAATCCCATGTGAGTGTGTTTACCAGGTAGGATCCCCACTGGATGTGCAACGGATGTGTTAGCATCAAGTGACAAAAGTTTAAAAGATGAATAACAGCCAGCTAAATTTTAGCCTGTTGTCCAAGGGTGCTGGGGCTTCTGTTTGGACACAATGGATGAAGAAATTCCACTTGCATATCTGTGACTGATGGTAAGCTTATGTTGTAATACATGAGATTTGGTACTAAGGTTGCATGACATTTAAACTCCAAAGGTGTGGTCAGTGGCAGAATAACATGAAATGCAGTATCAGCAACAATTTTCCACAGCTCCACATTAAAGAATTACATTGAAATGCCACAGCAGTAAGTACTATGGAATGCCAAGTCAATGCTGTCTGCTAGATTTGTCATTCTGTCCTTCAGGATGCAATGGCTTCTTTTCAAAGCACATCATGTTCAGCAGAAGAGCAGGAATTAATGGGATGACTGCAGGACAGAATACTGACCAAAGTGTTTGTCAATAGCTCTTGAAAAAAAGAGCTGGCAGAGGATTCCTGAGAGTCTCCTTCGGCCTGAGCCAGTGAACCAATTCATGCTTGTTCCAAGCAATTCAGACCATGACAAGAGCTTCAAAGAACAGTCTGAAGACTAACAATTACACTGAACCTGAAGAATTTAACACTTAGATACATTACAAAGATTAAACTGACTTCTGTATCCAGAGATTTGACTGTGTATCTCTTAAGGGGAAGATATTGGTCACAGTGTCTTTGCAGCCAAGAACAAAATAGTAATTCAAACTAAAAGGAAACAAAACAAAACAAAACAAAACAAAGTTACATTCATCTTTAATAATGCATTATTTTGGACATTTAAATCTGAAATCTGCTTTTCTATGAATTTATTTTTCTCCAACTTCAGACTTGTACTTTAAAATTTTACTGTTCATTAACAGTAAAACAGTTTAACATTTAACTTTTTTTTTTTTTCAGTTTAATTTTACTGGAGTTGTTTGGGGAAAAGATGCAGAGGTAAACAGAGATTCTGCAAAACAAAATTGTGCATCTGCTCTTGAATCCCTTGCCTAGGAGATGTAATGGATACTAAGGCACCGTATCCAGTATTTTAAGGAGTTGGTCACATTATACAGCACATCTGAAAAATGGCTGTGTCACTATTTACATTGTTCAGAACAAAAGAGTATTCAGAAAATGTCATGGATGATTAAAGCAGGAAAAAATGAAATCCATTCCCCATACTGACACTTATTTTCCTTGTGTCCTCACACAAGTTTCATCTTGCAGGCTGTTTAAGCACATGTTTTCTGGGTGACTCACCTCACCCCAGTGGCAGGCTCCAAGACATACCAGGAGTACATATCCAATGCACACAAGTGTTTCCAGAAAAAAGGCCTTCCATTTTATGTGCCTCATTTCCCATGTCCTCAACATCAGGAGGATATAATTATTAATTCTGTGGGTCTGAGAGGACACATGATGGTTTGAGGTGCCACAGAGACATTAAAATGCCAGTACACAAGGTACAAGTGCAGCTGAAATCTGAATTTGAACTCTGAAACAAAAAAAACACTTTTTTATAGGCAAATAAATAAAGCTGTCTGCTAGAAGAAAAAGAACATCAGATGAAAAAATATGTATACAACAGGCTTTTAAGATATTTCAATCAGCATTTATCTAAAATGTAGCCCATCCTTAAACTCAGCTATAGGTAAAATTAATTATTTAGTGTGATACTTCATTGTGTGTCCCACAGAATTCTTGGTTGATTTGATTTTCAAATTGATTTGTTAGGTGTAGGACAGCTGCACTGGTCTTATTTGGTTTGTTGGTTATGGTGGACACACAAGTGTGATGGTTGTATCTAACTCTGACAGAAATGTTCTTTGTTACATAAAGTAGGTGCAAGCTGAATGAAGCAAAAAACAGGTTCACTCCACCTTATTCCATTAAAAAAAAAAAAAAATTAGTCTTCTGAGTGTTACAGTGTTTGGGAGGGGTTTTTTTTGTTTGTTTATTTGCTTATTTTTCAATGGTATATAATTTCTGTGTGATGTGACAGCTTTGCAATCCATATAGTTGTAGATTTACCACATAAAGGAAATCAAAATTTTCAGGCAGTGTAGATAAATCTTACCTATATACTAAAATATCTCTCTGTCCATAATGGGAAAAGAGGATTTCTTTTCTTTGTAGAAGTATTTTACCAGACCCTGGTGCTAGTCCATGGCAGGAAAACAAAGGCTTGAGCAACTTCCTTTCTCTCTTTCTTCAGGCACTGAAACTTCTCCCTGAAAGTGTGGTTCTCTTCCACTGGGTCCCTTTCATTTTTTAATGAAGTAGAATGGAAATGAAGATTATTTATCTATGATAAATTTTAATTTATCATAGAATGGTTTGTGTTGGAAGGGTGCTTAAAGATCTTATATTTCCAACCCCTGCCATGGGCAGGGATGCCACACACTGGACCAGATTACTCAGAGTCTCATCCAGCCTGGCCTTGAACACTTCCACATTCTAACTAATATATTGTGGCAGCGTTATTCCCTGTGAATGCACTCTCTGAAGCTCTTTGAGTGCTGCATTAGGATGAACTTCATCCTCTACTTGAAGTCTTTGGGAAGTCCCTTCCTTCTTGGTCCCTCATGACAGTTTTCAAAACAGTGGGGTTTGTGAAACCTTTAGCTAGACCATTAAATGCACCCAAAAATCTTGGACCTTTTGCAAAGAAAATCACTTTATTTGTGACTGATTTTTCTTTGCCTTATCAAGCCCAAATGAGTACCTCATACATGCTTATTGCTCCTAGGCATGCATAAAATCTACAAGAACAAATGGACAAATGCAGAGTGCTTACCATTTTTATGTATACTGGCTTGGGCTCTGGCAGCTGCTCATTTGCACAGTTACCTGTCTGAGGCTGGCAGGTTTCTGGGAGAGATAAAATTAATAACCTGGAAGTTGTGCTCCTATGTCACACAGTAGCTCCAAATTCTGCTGGTTGGGCCTCTTTATGAACAGGGTAATCCTGACAGTATAGCTAGGGGTTAAAGGGTAAGTGGGTCAGTTTTGTGGAGGTGGGATCAGTTTTGGGGAAAAGGAGAATGAGAATTAGTCAGGGACACCTCTTCTTCACCACACAGCTCACAGAGATTAAATGTTCTGTGTCACAGCTGTAGATAGGGTGGGATTTGAGGCATGGCACAGCACAGAGCCAGGAGCAGCTGCTGTCATTTTTAGTGGCAGTTCCAGAGCAAACTAAATTAATAACCTGTAATGGTAAGGGCTTCTTTATGAAATTCATCCTTTTGAAATTTATGGGCTGCATAGATAAGGCAGTGGGTGAGATGAATGTAGTATAATGTATATATGAAATACATGAGCTGGATAAAACACATCTTATAGATGCAACATAGGTAAATAATTTAATATAGAGTATATAATTATATATATAAGGGAAAATATGAACCAAAAATTTAGCTTGGCTTAAAGCATATGGGAAATTGGTGGTAGAGCTGGAAATTGGACCACTTGTGTTAGTCAGAAGATCATTCAGCAAAACCTGAAGGAAGGCTTATTTCTGTATTAGCTTTCATTTTTTCAGGCAGCATTGCCCTTCTAAATATATCCCTTCAAAAGATGGACCTTTTAAGAATGTCTGCAGATCTGGACTCCCTCAGATTAACTAAAGGCACACATTTCAAAGGGAAGGGTGTTCATGGGAATTCTCTGCCAGCCACCCAGATTTCAGCTGCAGAAGTAAAGGATAAGTAGTAAAGGAGTTTAAATTTCCTTGAGCTGCCTTCTGTTGTGCTTCAGCTTTGATCTGCCAGGATTACCTTGAGAGGTGAGCAAAGTAGTTAATTTTCCACTTTCACTTGACACTTCCCCTTTCTCTAGGGGCTGCTGAGTTAGTGCCCGCTGCCTGCCCAGGTGAGCTGAATGCAGCACCAGAACTGGCATTTTCTGGGTGCTGCCTGACTTCACAGACTGTCAGACGAGGGATCCAAGGATTTTCCTAGGCTTCAGTATAGCTGCCATACAGCTACCACCAGAGGGGCGGGCTTTCTACTCTGGTCACCTACGATGCCACCACCTTTACTTTGTCTTTTCTCTGTGGTCCTACAAGAACTCTCTTGAGCTCCCAGGGAACATTCTTTACATAGTTTTACAAGTTATCTTTCTCCAGCTCTAGATTAAAAACATTCTTTGTGGGGATGGCTACAAAAAGATTTAACTCGGCTTAGGTGACTTCTGCTTTGTTTATAAAGCTAAATATGTTTCCTCCTTGTGTTGTTCTACTCCTTCATCTTTTGTCTTTGGAGTTATATTTAGGCTTTTGTTTTATTATTAATTAGATGCCATCCTTTTGTTCTGCTCTTATCACACCACAAACAATAGTTCTCAGCCACAGCCAAGGCTTCTGTCTTCTTCAGTAACAAAAATATTTGGCAACAGAGCACAATGTGTGTCTGTTTTTGAACAACCATCACATGGAAGCTCTCATGTCCTTGCAATGTTGTCAGCTGTTGCAAAGGACAGAACAGCAGAGAGCAAGATGGGGTAGGAAAAATGACTAAGCATGACTTGAGCTGCACTAGGAGGAACAAGAATCAGAAATAATGATGCCCTCCACTCCAGGATCCAGCTTTTTGAAAACTTTTGGCACTGTTATTCTGGTTGTGTCTTGGCACTGGATGAGGCTGGTGCTTGTGCTGTGGCTTTCCTGGAAGGAGGGAAGCAGTGCTAGGGCATGATGGCCAGGGTGTATGAGCCCTGGCACCTCACTCTCAGAGCTGCCTTGCTCTGCTTTAACCCTCAGCTGTAGTGTCCTATGACAGGGACCATGTACTAGTCTTGTACACCACTTATCTACATCAAACAGCTCAGAGGTACCTGCAGACCCACGTGGTCTTGAGCTACAGTGTTTGTTTCCCCTGTGGCAGGAAGCAGAAACCTCTGTGACCAGAAGCAGAAACACTGATCTGAACTGTTTAGCTGGTCACAACTATCCTTGAATTGATCAAAGTACTGGTGGTAACCCTCAGGACTCACAACATGCTTTATCTCTCATGGCAATTTGTGTTCAGTCCAGGGACAATCGTACATCAGGCATGCAAAAAGCCAAGTACAGCTGCTTCCCTTGGCCCAGCCAGACCTGCCACCGTGGCCTGTGCATGGGGCTAGCTGCTTCTGTCCACTCTGCTCCCAAGACAACAAGGGCAGATAAAACAGCATCATGGCAATTTCTAGGAAATGCAATGAGTCAGTTCCTGTTAATGATGAGACCCCTGTGAGTCAGATCATTAGCACCGATTTCCATTGCTCTTGCTGTTGTTGGGCTTTCTGTTTGTTTTAAGAAAGGGGATATTTTCATTTTACATCTGTTTTTGCTCTGCAACCACTTTCATAAGGAAATAGGTCTTACCTGGTAATTGATGTCTCTTTGCCCGTCCTTCCCCAGGAACTTTTGTGCTCATCATCAAGAAAGGCAGTGTTTTCAAAGTTGCTAAGTCCCTGCAATGTTCATGAAAACTTCTGTCTGGTTAGAAGAAAAAGCCCCTGTTAGTGCTGTGGTGAGAGACATGCCACAAAGGCAACTCACTCTGTGAGTCACCAGAGAATCCACACCTCTAGATGGCAGGAAAAGCTTCGGAGTTTGCATGTTATATTAGACCTCAAACAGAGACACATCTATTAGAAACTAAAAATAGTCCTCGCCGTTGGTCCTAAGAAAACGGATTTTTAATTGTATAAAATCCATCCTGTAAAAGAAGCATTTGTATCTGGCTCTGTGGATTCATATGTTCCCCTCTCTTCAGAGGCATTAAGATTTAAGGTACTCATCAGTGGGAAATATGTATAACCTCCCACAGGACTGCAGTCTCTCCTTCAGTACAAACATATTAAAACTAGACTTCTTAAGCATTCATATTAATTAGTCTGTAAGGAACCATTATCAAAATATGGTGTGAATACATAATTATGAGGGTGTGTTGTCTGGCAGGAAAATTAGGGTCTCATCCTGCCTTCTCCCAAGTAAATGGCAACTTCATTTGTTTTTGTACAAGCAATAGTGAGCCCTGAGGCCGCTGAAATGGGAGACAATTTTCCCTTTCCTTCCTCCCTGGAAGCACTGTCTCACCCTTGCTGAGAAAGCACTTCACCCCTCCTGGGAGGGGAGATAGAAAGCACAGCGTTTGGCAGCTATTATTAATATTCATGCCCAGCTGCAATTCACAGGCCTTATTCCCTGCTGAAATGTGCCATTAGCTGCAGCAGGGCACAGCCCAGAGTGGGACAGACCCCTGGTAGTGCCAGACAGGAATTCCTGGCTGTCCTCTAGGTGCATCTACTCTCCTGACACAGGAGAGGACAGCCTGGTTCTTCTTGTGTCAGGGCGGTTTATCTGCTGGTCCTGGTCATGGGAGAAGGGCTAGCAAAATGTCCTGCATGTGATAAGTCTTCAGGCAATTGCAGGAGTTCAAATTCTGCCATTTCACTGAGTTGATAGGCAAAACCTTTCTTTGCCCCCGATAAATGCAGTGCCAGAGCCTGCCAGGATACGGCAATCTATGTGCTAATATTAAAATATCAGTCCCACAGCTCATCTCTGACGAGGATCTAATTTGATTGTGTTTCGTGTTTGGTCTATTTTGTCCTAAGCAGAAAATTGTATGGTCTAGAAAATGCAGAATGGGACTAGAAAACTGGAATGAAATCCCAGATCTTGTTTTTCTGCCACAGATTTGTTTGGCAGACCTGGGAGAATATGAGGATATTATTTCCCCATCCCCAATTAATGTCTTGTTTGTAATCTGGTAAAAGTGCTTTCCCTGCTGTTCCCCATCCCAAAGTTTCCCTTCTTGGCTTAGCCACATGCAAAAGCGGTGGTTTATTTGCTAGCACTAGAACACATCCCCTCCTGATCCAGGATTTTTTTTCTCTCCTGCAGTTCCCATCTCTCCCATTGGCTGCAGCAAATTTCCACTGTGTTGGGAATGATGCCTCAGAATTCAGCTTTTAAATTTTTCAGATTCTGTGCTGCTTTAGTGTGTAGTTCTAAGCTTCATATTAGGGGATGCTGAGCTCTCTTCACAGAGCAGGGAGACAAAACAATTCCTTCTCAGCTGGGGACCAAGGACAAATAATCCAAATCTCAGGCCCAGGGGCACAAACAACGTGGGTTGGAGAGAGAAAAACAAGCAGGATGGGACTTGATGGGCTAAAGCTGGAATTGGACAATGAACTCCAAAATGCAAATGAAGCAGAACTGATAAAATTGAGAGACCCCGTGAGCGCTCGTGCATTTTGTGCCCATTTTGGTTCATCTTGGGTGTAGCCTTGGCTGGGCTCTTGTGCTGCCCAAGGTGGATCTATTGAGGAGATCCTTTTAATAAATCCCTACTTAATCTATAACTCTGTCTAGCCTCTGTTCTAGGGCAGCCTTCCCAAGGCATCAGCAAGACATCTGCAATGGATTTCCATTTCACACTTTGTGCTGGTATAACTGGTCAGGTGTGCTAAAAACACCATCATGAGGTTTTTCAGTCATGAGGTTTAACGACTCTTGTTGAGGACAGGCAGGCTCAGAGGTGGAAATCTCTCAGAGATGCGCATAACCTGGACAGTGGCAGTATGGGCCTCCCCTTGGTGTCTTGCTGTAACCCCAAACAACATCAATGACCCTGGTGCTGGTTGGACAGTAAAGGCTGGACTGAAATTCCTCCTTTATTTTTACCAAACAGCTGTTGCATATCAGTAAGGGTGCAGGTCAGTTATTGTTTAGAGAAAACTGGATCTATAACAGGACAGGCATTCAATGAGATTTCAGAATTTCCTTCTAAGTGCTTTGTTATTCTCTTTTTTGCATCTAATTACTTCTAAATATCTGGCCTTCGGTCACTGACCATTTGAACTGAATTATTGCTTGTGAGCAAGTGGAGAGGAAAGGAGAACCGTATCAAGTTAGCAACCTTTTAACACTCAAACATCACCCTTTTTTATTAGAATTTCCCCCACTTAAATGTTCTGTTGGCTTTTAGGAGAACAAGAAGTTGAAATACATCAGGAGCTGAGGGGAAAAGTTATTCTCACCTCCCTCTAAATATTGTATATACTTGGGATTTCAGAAGTGTCCCGAGATGAACAGTGCCAAAAGCTTTAGTTTGACTGAGATGCACTTAGTCAAAAACAAATTCCCAAGCCTTGGATATTTTCACCAACTTCCACCTCTTTGTAAGCAACATTCTTTCTGTGGAAGTAACCAGCTAACAATCCTTGCAAAACGAACATTCTCTAATTAGATTTAGTGAAGTCAGGACTGCATATTGATGATGTGCTCAATAAACTGTTTTAACCTGGGACCTTTAGCAGAGAATTTGATCATGGCAGTGATTGTTTAACTAGAAATGCCATCCGAAATGCAAGCATGTGGCTATAGTGACTGTACCTAGCCACTAGAGAGAGACATTATCCCATGCAGTAAAGTGAAATGTTTCACTTGCTGTCCTAGTTTTACCCCAGATGGCAACTAAGTTCTACACAGCCCCTCACTCACTGTCCTCTGAGGGATGAGGAAGAAAATGGGAAGGGTCAAAGTGAGAAAACTCCCAAGTTTGGATAGAAACAGTTTAATAGGTAAAGCAAAAGCTGTGCACACAAGCAAAGCAAAACAAGGAATTAATTCCCTGCTTTCCATGGACAGGCAGGTGCTCAGCCATCTCCAGGACAGCAGGGCTCCATCACACATGACAGTGAATTGGGAAGACAAAAACCACCACTGCAAACCTCCCCCTCTTCTCCTTCTTCCCCAGCTTTACGGGCTAAGCATGATTCGTATGGTCTGGGATATCCCTCTGATCATTTGGGGTCGGCTGTCCTGGCTGTGTCCCCTCCCAACACCCTGTGCTCCCCCAGCCTCCTCACTGGTGGGTGAGGGGCAGGAAAGGCCTTGGGTCTGTAAAACATCCCTGTGTTACCAACATTGCTTCCAGCACAATTCCAAACCGCAGTCCCACACCAGCCACTATGAAGAAACGGAGCACTTCTACAGAGTTAACTCGAACCCAGCAAACTTCCACATGTCCTCACCTCAGAGCAGTGTCCTGTCCAGCTGATCAAACCTGGGGAGCTGTGGCCCATGGTGGCATCACAGGCTGCAAGTCCGAGGAGGCAACTCCAAAACACTGCAGCAATGGTGGGGGGAAGGTGTTACATTTACATTTCTGTATTTTCAATCAAATCTGTGCGCGTGCAGCTGGGGAAATAATGGGTTAACTCTTCTCAGATGGAGCAGGGCAGTGCTGATCAAGCCCATGCAGGTAACTTCTTGCAGTGTGACACTTAGGCAAACAGATTTTTGGGGCTTTACAGAATCGAGGGGCAGATTGTACAGAATTATTGCAAAACCTTCAGCTCCAGAGAGCCTTACTTAGACCAGGTGTGTTTTAATCGCAGACACGAGAGTGCTGGTGCACTGTGCTGCCAGCAGCCACCCCGGAGGCTGCACCAGAGCCTGAGTGGTTAATGTGGGCTGCTCAGCCCCGAGGTTAACAGGTGCTCGTGTGCTCGGAAAGGAGAACCGGGCAGACTGGAAACTGTTGAGAGTTGATAGCGGAAAGGTCCATAAAAGCAGCGCTACACCCGGGCTGATAAATGTGCGCTCGGATGATGCCCGCAGGTCAGAAGCTGCGCTCCTGTTTGTAAAGCCTGCCGAGGCGTTCGAGCTCCCAAGCACAGGAGGATCAAGTTAAAGTAACAGTGCTGGGTAACGTGGGAAGTCTGTCCGTGCCACGAACGCATCTGGGTACAAGCCCGGCTTGTGCTGTGAATAAGCGGGGTGGCGGCTGAAGGGCGCTGGGTATTTAACCCCGGTGATTTTCTGCAGGCAGGGGCCGGCTCTGAGCCCCAGAGGAATTCCTGGAGAGGGGACTAAGCACCGCCCTGCTGTTTTGATCTTTCACAGAGTACCGAGCAAGGATCTGCTATTAGGATCAAGTGGTCATTTCCTACGTGATTAGTTTTCTTTTAATGCAGGCGAGGAATAGCATTGTACTCGTGCGCGCTGTTATTCGGGGAGCCCTGCAGTTCTCCTTTTTGCTAACACGAAAACACTAGATAACACGTATTTAATTTATGACTTCTAATTATTTTATATCAGCTCTTAAATTTTGAGTTAGAACTTACATTAGTATCTTTGTTTGCACCTGCACTTATTCTCGATTTCTCAAAATAGAGTAGAGGTTCGCTTGTGAAAATTCCGTTAAATTTCATAGGCTGATTTGAAAATCTCGGTAGTAGCACTTTAGAATCCTCTGAAGGTGCGGGTTCAGCTGTATGCAAACATGCGAGGAGGAGTCTCGGTCTGGGTTTCCACTAGGACTTAACTAGGTGCACGTTGAAAGTGAGCATTCAGTTTTTGTATTGCAAATTAGCCAGCACTCAACTGAGGGGAGTCCTCAATCATTATGCAAGTAATAAACGGGTAAAATCCCCTTTTCTTTTTATATAGCAGCACACCCTTTAGCGCATCCTCGGAATTAATCAGTTTTAAGGATTGATTACTGTAAGGTGCCACAATCTGCTTGCATTAAAATATTAAAATGAAACCCCTTAAAACCCCCTTTTTAAAAAGCTAACCAAGCCTGGATTTCAGGCAGGGGTATTTCCTGACCAGCTGTGTTGGTTCCGAGAAGCTTTTCTAGAATCTGGCATGACACCTTCTAGCAACTTACGAGTGTTCAACACTTATGTTTCTACCACATTTTCTGCATACTGGAAAATTATCTGTACACATTAACATTTAAATGAAAAAAAAGTATGTTATTAATACTCCTGTATTACAGAATGGTGATACCTGTGCAAGCAGCACTTGAAAAGTCTGTAAATCAATAGAGAGTTTTGAGGCTATACACAGTGAAAAAATACGTAATTATATACATTCAATTACCATCTTAATGGTTGATATTAATCCTCTAAAATGAGAAACATGAGAAAAAGCCATCCTCAGTTTTCATGGGAAGAAAGGGGAGGGGGAAAGGGTCCAAGACAGATTCACAGAAAAAATTTTCTGCTTCTCCTCAATTTTGCAAAAGTGGACAAGGAGAGGTGTCCCTGCTCCTCCTGTCAGCAGCTGTCCCACTCTAGGGCAGCACAGCACATTGCTATTTGCATTTGCAATAGGGATCCATCATCCCACTCTAAAATTCAGCAAGTCCAGACTGCTGTGCAAAGGGAGTAGGAAGAGCTTGAAAGAACTGTATGGAGACTTGAGCTTGGCTGTGAGGGGGCTTCAGTTTTGCCCTGAAGGACAGTTATTTAAGAAGGAAAATTATTGTCCCATTGTGACAAATTTGTGGCATTGGCTGTCTACCACCTAATTCTGACTTCATTTGGATTGTGCACAGGCACAACATGCTTACATTGCAGAGAAGACTTTATTAAAGCTTTTCTTTCATATTTGTCATTCTGCTTAATGAACTAAAAGTATTTTTTGCTGTCACCCCGACACAGACAACTTTAGCTCGGTGACCTTTTAGTAGTATGCCTGAAGAGTTATTGACTCTTTTCATTTTGATATGGAGACGAGGTAGTGATGAAAGAGTGGCTGTCTACAATACAAGAATTCCTGATGAGGACAAGGAGCACACGATGTGCTTGCTGTGTCTAGGGCGGTTTTGGTCTCTGTGTGAGGATGGGGATTTTGGGAAGCCAGATGCTGTGTGCTTACACACTCATGCTATGTATATAGACTTTAATAACTAAACTTTGCTGCTGAGTATACATTTCAGCTTTGAGGAACTCAGGGTTAGGTAATTTCACTAGTTTGAAAGTGGGGAAGCCGAGATGGTAGAAAACCAATGTCTGGAATGAGGCCAGAGGTCCTGGCTAGCTCAGGACTGTGAGGCTCAGAGTTCTGTGTTTAGACCATGAAACCACAGCCCTGTGTTACAATAACAAGCTGCAGTCCATTCCCATTTGTGGAGGAAAATGAGACCATTCAAATAACTTAACAGTCCCTTTCTCTGCCGTGGGAATGCATCCCTTCCAAAGGTGTGTCAGAGGAAATTAAGATACCCTAAGTTTACACCCTAAGTTATGCATCCTTTTTTTTGTCTATTGATTGCACTGTTTCAGCACCCATATTCTAAAGGAGTTTGAAACTGATGGGACTGTTTATTGAAAGGAAACTTCTCAGGGTGGCTCAGCTTGATTGTGTTCTCACTGGAGTGAAACAGGATGCTTGGCCCAAACCTGATTTCCTTCATTTCACTCCATTCTATTCCCAGCACTTTTCCTGCATCCTGAAGTAAAGCATCAGTGATGGTGCATTTTTCTGAGCACAGGCCATTTGAAGGGATGCACAATCAAGGAAATTTTCATTTATTGATCTTGGAGGAATTGGGGATGCCTGTGTCTTACCGTGGGCAATTATTTGGAGCCACTTTTCCACTTTTCCCAGTTGCCACTAGAGGGGTTACATGTTCTAGTTCAGAGCGCTGCATCAGCTCAGGATAAGATGGAGCTACTTCTTATCCACCTATATTTTTAACTGCTACAGTTAATTCACAAATACAATAATGAGCTGACAGTACTAGGGCTGGAGGCCTTAATAATCATTACAAAAATCATTAATTACCAGGAAATTAGAGAGGTGTCTGTTAAGTGGTCAAATTTGCAACCTTCTGTCCACAAATAAGAAATCCAAATGCTTGCCTGAATCATAGCTAGCTTCCCACACATTGCTTATAAGCTATGTCTTATTTATTTCTGCATATATTACTCTCAGTAAATTATTAGATTTGTCACCTGTGACCCAGTATGCTGTTTGCAATTATTTCTTTTATTAAATTAATCACCACATTTTTACTTTGAGAAATTATGTATGATATCTATCGACGCACGCATGTGTATGAGTGTATGTGAGCACATGAACTTCCCTGATTGCCTTTCCTCTTGTACAGCAAATTAAAAATAACAGGCATTAAAGCTGGCAGAGTTACACTGACAGGGAAACGAGCTCAGAGAGAGGGGGGAAATTGCTATATACAGTTTTTTCTTTTGTATTTTAAGTATTTCTACTTATGTATTGAATTTTAATGATCTGGACAGTCTAATCTTCACTAGCAGATGTATAAACACTTGTGGCTCTAAGATTTAAGGGTGCTGGTGTGGACTGCACTCAGCTTTGCTTTTTCCACCTCCCACGTCTTGTGGATGTGCCTGTGTCGGGGATATATGCAGACATATGGGCCCTCACCATATCCTTGGCACTTTGTTCAGCACTAATACTTCCCAGATAACTGCTTTGCAGAATCAGATCCTTTGTGAATTACTTACTGGGAGAAAGAAATTCACGTGGCTTGCCACTTTTTACTGGGGAATATAAAGACTCTCCTTTCTGCAATGACAATTGAAGTAGCTCATTTTCTAGGGAAACTAAACCTTATGGTATATATAGAAATAGGGCTTCCATCCGTTTGGGCCGCTGTAAAGTTGGGGTTTTCTTTTTGTTGTTGTTGTTGATTTGCTTTTCTTTTAATAAAAACATTCCTATTTTTGTTTAGTTTCCTTGTAATCTTTTAGATATTTCATCCTATCAGATTTCTGTTCTGTCTTGTGCCTTATTTTTCATTGTACTGCTTTCTCTGTTTTATCTGAGCATGATTTCTTCTGAGCAGAATTCAGCCCAAACAGCTTCTGAGCTGAATTTAGAGATCCATTGTATTTGAGTGGGTTCAAAATGAGACAGAAATACTCACTTTTAATCTGTTATATTTCTGAGGTGTTAATTAGTTTGTCACCTCTTGTTTGCCACCCAGTTCAAACTGGCAACCTGAATGCTATGAGAAATTCTTTTAATAATCTTCTAAGAAAATATGGAGTAATTTACTTCTGCAACAAGTAACTTGCTTCGGAAAGGGGATCACTGACACCAAGAGAGTTGTGATAATGTGGGTTTCAAACCACAAACACTTCAGCTCATAAAGAAACCAGAATGAAAAGACAAACTTTAAACACCCTTTTAGATGTTGTTACTTTTGTCTGTAAATACGTAGTGTTCTTTATCCACACGCAAAGGGTGGGTTGGAGCCTCTGGTAGGTGTACACACAAATTCCTTTCTTGACTTTTCTACTTTGCTCCTTTCTTAAGGAACAATGAGCTCAGGGTCACGGGGTTTTACATCACCTCAGCAGATGATCTGCTCCGTTCCACCTTGCTGCAAAGCAACAAGGCAGAGGTGAGAGGGATGGGATCTCTGGAAGGAGGAGTACGTGCTGGGCCCGCCCTGACACACCAGTGAACCTGGGGTTTGAAGTTCTGCATTGTTTTGTCTTCCGCGCTGCCTGGACTCCTTCCAAGCCCACTAACAAAGGCTCGAAGAAAGGATTCAAAACACCATGAGGGAGGGAAATATCTTTGCTAAAGACTCAAATGGGTTTTTGGTGCATTGCCAGGTGTGCAGGGGAGGTTGCCCAGCGCTGATGCAGCTGCAGCGAGCCCCGGGCAGGTGCCCAGCTGTGCCCACAGATGCCGCTGCTTCCCGAGCTCCTGGGCACAGCCTGGGGAGGGCATTGGCAGAGCAACAGGTTTGGGGAGAGTACCGGGGACATCCCATCTGGAAAAACGCTTCTGTGGGCACAAGCTAAAGCTTTCTCTTGAAGGTTTTCTTGGCTGACTCCCTCCCCTCTCTTCCCGACCAAAAATACGGTTCGCCACAAATGAAAGGACTGTTGGTGAAAACTCTATGGGTTACAGACAGACAGAGATGATCTGAGGAGAGATTATTTTCTCTCTTTATAGAAGCAAAAGAACCTCTGGGGGTGAGCTGTCTTGTCTTTAGAAATAAAATCAGCAGGAGAACTCTGCAACCCATAGAGCTGTATTCAGGTTTGATATTCAATTCAAATATTCACCTGAAATTCTGTAAGATGTAGCTTCCTCTTTTGGATTTAGTGGAGGCTGCTATGACAGTTTTGGTAATGGGTTTCCTTGTAAAATCCCAAATCAAAACACTTCACTTTGGCCTAAAGTCTGCAACACAAGGATTTGGCACATCATTCAGTTTATAGTTGGAACAATTTGCCCATGTTCTCTGTCAGAGGAAGACACTGTCCGTCCTGTCTAGAAGCCTCCCAGTTGCACAAAACCTGTGCGGTGAGTTCTTAGAGAGAAGCACATGGGAACTCCAGCTGTCACCCTGCCAGGTAGTGCTAACACCAGCTGTGGAATTGCAACTCTTAAAATGCCCGTGGCACTTTCCTGCAGAGGGATGTCTGGGAAACACCTCTCCTTTTAGCATTAAAAACATCAGTAGCCAGGAACACACCTGAGGAAGGCCAGTTAGCATCATTAAGTGTTTGTGCAGCCCCACATCCCACCAAACATAGCTGTCAAGATGATAATCACTTCCAGCCAGTGATATTTTTCATGAATGTCATGCTTCGAGCAGGGCATGTTTTATGATCTACTCACCATCCCTCATCTGTCTGTCAGAAGCTGGTTATGATCAATTGGCACTAGCACAACTAATCTAAACAGCCAAGGATCTTTCAAATAGCTTCACCTACTTCAGCTGTTGTTTTTAAGAGCAGGGATTTTAAGGCCAGAGGAGTTGTCATGCCTCACTGCAGTTCACACAGGCATCAATGACAGAGATGCAGCTGGAGCTGAGCAGGAACCCTGTTGGTTAATTTCTTAGGCTGAGATTTCCTCTGTACTTACCTTAAGCGTTTTTCCTCCTCCCTTTTCTGTCTGACATCCTTTCCTAGAACTTTGCTAATCTCAGGATTATGCAAGGGAGCATATTTTCAGTCACAGGATGCTCACATGCTTCGTGGAGCAGGGTGAACTCGAGCTCCATTGCACACTTGTTGCCTGACACACACACAGAGGCATACACAAGCACTTGGCTGAGCACTGATCATCAGGGGATTGATTACACCAAGAAGGGTGAAGATGAGCTTGCGAATCACAATAACAAGCAAGGTTGCATTTACCACCTCTGTGGAATAAATGTATCAAAAAAAAAAAAAAAGAAGACAAAAATTTCAAAAATTACAAATAAAAAAATTCCCTTCAAAAATGAGATTCATCTCTGTGCATTGTTCTCTGATGGGCTGTGGCACCATGGAAATGGGAATCCTGCCACTTGTCAGCAAGCTACTTTTTAGGAAAACAGTGGGCGAGGAGGGTAAACAGGTGGTAGGGGAAGGTAACATGAGAATAGGAGGGTGATTAGTTTTCAGTGCCATTCCAACTATTCAGCGAATAAATAGATTGTAACTATGAACAAAGAGAGATGAAATTGGTAAAGATAGCTTTTCCAGCTCTGAGGTGCTCCAGGAAATGCTAGGTGTTCCTGAGTAAAAATGTCCTTCCTTGCTATAAAACAAAGACTAATATTTAATTATTCTGAAAGCCTTGAAAAGTCCCAAAGCCTGGGAGCAGCCTACATACAGTAAGCAGTGTTAAAATTCACTACCTGATGACTGATGCTCTTCAGGACTCCTTTGTGTCTTCCTTGGTGCCTCTACCTCTTGTCCCATGCCTGATGTTGACCCTCCTCCCTCCTTCCCCCTTGTCCCTCAGTATCTGCTTCCCTATGGATATTAGTTATTTCACAGTCACTTTTCTTTTTGAAAACCTCCTTACTCAAAAAGGAAACTTATTAATTTATTAACTCACGAAGGCATGAAGGCCTTCACTGTGTCAGTTTGAATCTATGAAAGAGAAAAGGCAATTCCAGGTATAAACAGCTGGTGAATGGGTTAAAAGGACTTCAAGAATATTATAGTTGGAGAATCCTTGCTGTGAACTCCTGGATTTGCTCTTTGTCTGCAGGCCTGGCTTCTAATCCCTGCCATGGATTTACAAATACCAGCTCTGCTCCTGGTTTGGAGGATGAATACAATAGGGTTTTAGTGCAGATTTCATTCTGAACAAAAGTCCATACTAGAGACCTTTGTTTTTTTCCAAACTTTTTGGTTTGTTTTGAATTCAGTTAAAAGACAAAAATGCAAACACCCCCCACCACACACACACACTAATTCAGAGACTTGTAATTGGTCTGGCAAGTTCTCAGTGATGTTTTTTGGGCTTTTTTTGATTTGTCTAATAGATAATTTTCTGCAAGTCCTAGAGTACCACTCGACTTCTTGTTTCTATTTTGATTTCATCCTCATGGCCTGCCATCTTCACTCCTGGCCTCCTTTCCTGCTTTGGCTCTTCTGCACAGGGCCTTGAACCTGGTGGCAGCAGGAGGCTGAACCTCAGGTTTCCCTGCCCAGGAGCTCTCCCTGTATTCAAGCACATTCTGGGGCTGTCTGGTGCTCAGCCATAGCCTGTGAGCTCCTCACCTGCAGCAGAAGGTCACAACAGTTGTTTCAGGAAAATCAGCCCACCTAAACCAATCCCACTGAAAAGCTCTTTTTTACTAGTGAAACTTCATCAATAGCAGCTCTTCACATAAAAATTTGCAGAAAGACATCATTGGTTTACTCATCTCTTACTTTATTTTGTCTGAAGACAAGCAGTTCTATCAAAATAGAAAAAAGGAAAAAAGAAGGATTAAAAAATATTTTCCTTAATGACCTTAATTTTTTGGCAAAAGACTTGCAGCCAAGTCTTATGTTTCAGAATGACTAAGAGTAAATGGATGGTGGGACACCTGTTCTTGAAAGCTTTCATGTTCTGCTGTGTGAACTAGGGAAGCTGGATCACCAGTCACATGGCATATGTTTAAAAATATTATTTGAATGAAACTCCTTTAAAAAATAGCATGTAAGCCTGCAGCATAAGTGTTTGGGGTTTGGCTGGGTAGTTTGTTTGGTTTTGGGTTGTTTTTAATTTGTTTTTTTTTTTGTTTGTTTTGGTTTTTTTTGTGAGTGTAGGCACATACATTTTCTTTGTGGGTTTTGTTGGGGTTTTTTGGTGGCTGAAACTGAGCTCCATTGAAGCAATTTAGGGGCACCTATAAGTGCTATTGACTTTCAGTCAGATAGCAGGTACGTCATTGCTTTTTGAGTAGTTTTGAATATGTTGACAACTAGGATCAATGTATCCAGCATGTGTGCTAAGTTTCGCTCGTCTGCTTTGGATTTTTTGGAAGCTGAAATCAGCATGCTGAAATGTTTTAGGAATATTTGTGCCTATGAATGGATGTGCTGAGATTTGATTCTTGCTGGGTTCAGCATATGAGACTTCTGAAAGGTTTGCACAGCTTTGTGTGTTGATATATTTGTGCTGCTTCATGTTGCTGATATCTGGAAATTCCTAATACTGTATATAATTCTTGTTCATGTAATATTAAGTCACATTTCTGATTTAAATGAATAAATTACATGAAGTTGCAAAGTTCCACAAATTAACTGTGCAGTGTAAAATCCCCTGATGTAAATCATGGAATACTGATTTAGTGTTTCTTATATTGCAGACTATTTTCTTACACCAGCTAAGCACATGAAAACAGCGAGAAAGTAATGTTTGTTGTGCTGTTTTCTCTCATGCTATTATTTATAATTTCTAATGCCATGTTTTACATCCTGTTTCACAACAAGAGTCGGATACTCTTGTTTAACTGTTGAGAAAGTCGAACAGTTTGATCCCAAATAAGGGCCGCTCCGACTAGATGCACTAAGAAAATAAAAAGCAAAACCCACTCTCCTCTCCTGGATGCAACCTGACTGCCAGAGCAGTTCCCACAGTACCACACAGATAGCTAGGTTCATTTTGGAGCATCCAGCTGTGAGGTGACACACTTAATGCACCAGTGATCCGATCCAGTATAGCAAATCTTTGGGGCCTGATTCTCTGTGCCTCTCACCTTGTGCAGTCAT
This sequence comes from Taeniopygia guttata, assembly GCF_048771995.1. NCBI lineage: Eukaryota > Metazoa > Chordata > Aves > Passeriformes > Estrildidae > Taeniopygia > Taeniopygia guttata. The sequence continues at coordinate 58,293,922 of NC_133025.1, forward strand.
TTGTAGTGAGCAGCCTGAATGCCCACACACTGGAAAAGCAGAACAGAAAATATTTTGCACTGCTTAGCCTTCACTGCAGACCTGTAGCCATATGAGCAAGTGAGTCAGGTAAAACAGGCTTTGAGTTCTTAAGAAAATTTTATTTATATGCCGTTGGTTTTTTTGTTTGTTTGTTTTTAAGTAAAATATTTGAGCATTCCAGACAGTGATTTTATGAACATTCCTATAGGATACATCCAGAGCAATGGAATATGCACACATAGAAACGTGTGCAGGTTTAACAGTCAGCACAGACCAGAAGTCCTAAACTCGAGTCCTTCCTTAGAAATTCAGATGTTGCCTGTTTAAAGGGTCGTTTTCCTAACCCAGCAATCATTCACGAAGGGAGCTCCAATGCCAATTTTAAATCAATGATTGCCCTGTTACGAACACAAACGACATCTCTCTGCAGTGCAACCTCCTCTCCTTTTTGTTTTTATGATAGTAATTTAAGGATATTAGGAGCTGTGTTACTCCACAAAAGATGGTAGTGCAAGAAAACAGTTTTGCATGAGAAATGCTGTAGCAAAAATTGTACATGCTCTCTGATTCTTTTCAAACAATGAGCACAAATTCAGAGAACAAACTTTGTACTAAGAAAGAATATTTTTGGTTGGAAATTTGGTCATTTTTGACTTAATTTTGTTTGGTTTTGCTATGTTTGTTTTCTTTTTTTGAGGGTACTATTTATTGCATACATGCTGGAGAATAATCCTACAGCAATGCACTAAATTTTAAACAAGGTCACACCATTTTTTCCCCACATTTATTTTAATATTAATTACTGCATCTAAATACCTATTAAAAAACTCTATCAAGCACAAAGCTTGATTATATTGAAAATTAGAGGCTTTTGGCAATGACGGGAAAGTGAGTCATTTTTTTCTGTCCTTTTATGGTGATTTTTTTTCTTTTGTTTTCGTTTCAGGAGCACTGTAGAGATAATAATCTTAATAAAACAGTATATACAAATCCCTGTTCCTGTGCTACTGATAAGACACTAACTGTTCAGTCCTGCTAAAACTTACTCACAGGAACTGGCCTCTATTTTCAGAAGCCACAGATTATTTTGATTACCTCCCTTTTTCAGTCAATCACCCATTTTAGAAAACGTGGCTAGATGTAAAAACTGAAAGACACCTGCTTTTGGGAAGGTCTATGCCACAATTTTTTGTCACCTTTTAGAGTGCCTGAAACTTTTGGAAATCACTCTGAAAACTTTGTTGCAGCCTTGGTTTGAGTTTGAAGGGCACACTGTGCACAGCCTGGATTACTTGATGGTCTGGAAGTTCCACGTCTGCACTGCCCCTGATGCCTTGTGAGTGCTGCCCTAGAACAGAGGCTGGACAGAGCTAAAGAATAAAGCAGGGATTTATTAAAAGGATCTCCTCCATGGATCCACCTTGGGCAGCACAAGAGCCCAGCCAAGGCTACACCCAAGATGAACCAAAATGGGCACAAAATGCACAAGCGCTCACGGGGTCTCTTACTTTGATCAATTCTGCTCCATTTGCATTTTGGAGTTCATTGTCCAATTCCAGCTTTAGCCCATCAAGTCCCATCCTGCTTGTTTTTCTCTCTTCAGCCCACATTGTTTGTGCTCCTGGGCCTGATATTTGGATTATTTGTCCTTGGTCCCCAGCTAGAGAAGGAATTGTTTTGTCTCCCTGCTCTGTGAAGAGAGCTCACCATTGCCTAATGTGAAGCTCAGAAGTGCACACAAAAGCAGCACAGAATCTGAAAAATATAAAAGTTGAATCCTGAGGCATCACCCTAATCATGTGCTGTCCTTAATTAGTCCTGAGTGACCCTCACTGAGCCATGCAAGACACGTTTGTGCTGGCGCCCACGCCTAGGCAAGCATCACCACATGGTTTCTCATCCTGCAAGGGCTTGCTCCAATGGAGGCTCCATGGAAAACACATTAATTAACCCAGTGGTGGGGTAAACAGCCAAGAAGGAAAGGGGACAGCCAGACTATATGCATAAGACCTCCAGCTGTGATCCTGGGTCTGTTCTCTCACTTCTGGCAGGCACAAAAATTAAGTTAAGTTTTGGGTCTTAATACTCTCCTGTATCGCAAACTGTGATTTTGGGATGCTGCCTCTTGGTGGGGAATTCCAGTATCAATCCTGGTGTCATGCTCTTCTATTAGGGCAAAGTTGGAGAGGCTTAAATGTTTTGATGGCCTTTGTAGCACCACAGAGTCAGGGGTGGGCTAAGAAGCTGGATTTGGAAACTGAATATATGAGAATATATACATTTATCTCTTGGAATGATGGAAAGCTTTTGATCATGTTCAGTGTGGACTAAGGCTGAAATTAAAAAATACATCTGGAACTTTGTCACTGGATTTGTGCCTAGGAAAGAAGCAAACCTAAATGAAGTGTTGTGGGGTTTAGGTCCTTCTCCTTTTTCCTGGGGAAGGGTTGAGGGGTGGGCTTCAGATGTGAGCTCATTGTAAAAGAGAGATTAGGGAAGATCTGCCCTAAATTGTAGCTTTGTAATCCCTGAGCTGGGCCCACTTAACTGCTTGACATGTGAAAGTATTGTATTAATGAAGTTCCAGCCTGCTTCTTAAATCCATTCTTGTGACTGTCTTTATTCATCTGCATGTCCTGACAGATTATGATTATTTTTATATATACAAGTAATCTCATTGAAATCTATGGGTTACCACTGATAGCATGATGGATGATTGTGGCTCACGCCTTTAATCCATTATTGAAGCTGAAAGCTGTTTACAGATTCTTCTAATACTTAATTTTTGCTCAGCATGGACAACTCAAAGCAAGTATCTTAACTTTTTCTGCTGGCTTCCTTTTCTCTTTATCATTCCATGTGCCTGCAGTAGTTTAAATTATAGAACATCACACTGACATTTAATTTAATCAACATTTCCTGTTTCTTTTAGATTTTGTATGCACCTTCTACTAAAAATAAATAAATTCCTTATTTAGTTAATAGGCCCTAAATGTGGGACCCAAACTGCCAGTTGCTCTGCTGAAACATGATTCTATCATTTAATTTCAGGAATCAGCTAACAAGAAACTGGAGAGAGCACCCTATTCAGTGGTATGACGGCAGCACGTTTTATGTTCCCTAGGAAGTTATTTTAATGTCTTTTTGAGATATTATAGATGGGATTCTCTATTGCCTCTGGGAGAACAGAGACAAGAGCTGCATAGAACCACATTGCTTTAATTTAAGCAACAGAGGATTTTCCTACTGGCAGAAATCAGTGCAAGCATCACCCTGATTTTATTACGGAGGAGCAGATAAGGCATGCTGAATGTAAAAGATGAGAGTGGTGCTTGGACTGATTTGGACCATGTAAGGGTGTTCTTGTGCTGATGCTCTTTGATAGGAAAACAGATGTTTGTAAGTTCCTAAGGGTTTTCTTCATTTTGATATGGCTTTAAGGTTATCTCAGTACCTCAATAATTGGATTATTCTGGCACAAAGATAATGTTGTTTTATAGGACTTGGGCCTTGCTGGTCAATGCTGTCATTTATACCTCTGAGATGTAGAAACAAACCATTTCCATGTGAGAAAGGTGGCATTTTACTGCAGCTCTTGTGAAAATGAGTGTGCCAAGACTCAATGGAGTAGAAAACTGGAGCTATGAATTTTCTAGGAGGATGAGGCAGGAAGCAGCCTGTGAATAGTGGCAGTGAAGGGAAAAAGCCAGGGAAAACTAAAGACAGATTAGCTCTGTGTGAGCAGAGAGATCTCTCTGTAATTTTTTTTTTTTCCTTAGTATCATACATAAAACTTGCAGGTTCAGGGGTGGGTGGGGGAAACCAACATAAAGCTGTGCATAAAACACCTTCACAAATTGATTTTTAGGTGCACACTGCTCACTGTAAAGAGGTGTGATACCTTTCATTTCAACACAGCCGTGTTCCATGAACACGAGAACAGTACCAGGCTCAGGCCATGCTTCCCTGATGCTGGGAAACTGAGAGTTAGCCAGAGCTTTGCAAATTGTAAATTTAAAATAGCTGGCAATTTTTACCCAGTAGCCTACCTTTCACTGGGTAAGTTGCACTGAAAATTTTCTTTTGTGCTTTCTTTAGTTATTCAGGGTGGAAAAGTAGCTTGAAGCTGTGCTCCCAGCTGTGTCCAGCCCATGTGTGCTAACATTCAACATCCTGTGCACTCAAATATGCAGAGCTAAATAAGGAGATGTCTTTAGGTTCTACTGGAAAGCATTTGGTTGACTGAAAATGTTGAAATGAGTCAATGCAGAAATGGCAACATCCTTTCTTTAAATAAATAAATACTCCCCCCCCCGAATTAATTATTTGCAATAAATAGTAAAAATTAAATTACTACTGGCATTCACAATTGTTAAAAAAAGTATTTGGAAATAGGATGCTGGAGTCTTTGAGGAATGAAATATCCTCATTATTCTAGACAAACTCAAATACAGCTGCTAGCAGTCCAGTGGGGCTTTTTTCCTTCCTTTCTTTCTTTTTTTACTTTTTTTTTTTTTTTGTAATTCTCTTTTCCACTGAACACCTTAATACTATTGTAGAACTAGAAAAATACAGCTCCTGTGGAGAGCATAATACAATCTCACACCATTGTGCTTTTGATCTTAAATAAAAAGCACCCGCATTTGGCTTTTTCTCTTTACACCAGATTAGTTTTGGACCCAGCCACCCTTATTCCTTTCTTGTGCTGAACTGCAAGGAACTTTATCGTGATTGTAAGGAGGAGCTGGCATAAAGCAAGTAGTGGTGGGGGCAGTGCTTATGCAAAGCAAAAAAAGGTGTGGGCAGGGTATGAATAGAAGAGAGTTTTGAAGGATGTGGGGAGGACGCACAAAGCCTGTCAGCCTGACCCGTGGAAGTCTGACTGTCGGTCCCCAGGTCTGAGATGACCTGAGAGTGAACAAAGCTTCATGCCTGAGCTATTCCGTTGCCCACTGAGGGTCAGCAGCCATCAGAAGCGGGATTTGCATTGAGCAGGAGGGGGCTGTGTGACTCCGACAGCCAGAGCCAGAAGTTGTGCAGAGCTTGGTGACTGGGACGGTGCAGGGTGAAACATCATCACCTAGCATGTGGACACCTTTCTCAAAAGCCTGAATTTAATTCAGAAGAGGCAAGTTTGAGGTTGGCTTAGTGTTTGGGTTTTTTGGATACAGTCGGGCCATGGCTCACTCCCTGTCTGTCCTGCTTGGCTCACTGCAGGCCTTGAGAGCCATGCTGCCTCCCTGGCATGCCAACTCTGCAGAAATGCTGCTGCAGAGCTCAGAAGCCCCACTCCTTTGCCAGCCTGGCTTTTTCTCTGGTATGAGCAGTTATGGGGCTGGCTGGGAGAGCTGATGCTTGCACCTATACAAGGCTGGCCAAGCTCACATCTGCCCTGCTCCCATCCCACCCACAGGACTCTCATGGGAGTTCCTGCCACAGAGGTAGGGAGGAAGCCAAGAAAGAAACATTCCTCCAGCTCATTTCTTTTTTTTCTCCTTTTCCCGTCAGAGTTACCACCCTCTCTCACCACTCCTATGGAGAGGTCTGAAGTCTCACTGAATCAGCAGTTGTGAATATTATCTGCGCTGTTAATGGTTTGCATCTTTTTGCATGGAAGGGTAAAATCACTTAGGGACACACACACACAGAGAAAAGATCATATACAGTAACATATCCAAGCACAGGAAAAAAAAAGTTGTAATGCTCATGAATTCCAGATGATGACTTTTTAAATCCCCAAGAAGGCAGTGAAATTGTTTGATTGTTCTTGTTAATTATTGGACTTGTCCCAGTATCAAATATTTGTAGAAGATAAGACTTCCCTGGTGGAGATGAATAATAACTGAACTTGCTCTTCTTTGAGCAATTTGGCTTAGGGTGCAGATTTCTGCGTTTCCCACTCTCAGGCTCAACCTCCGTCCAGCCGGCTTCGGCGCTTTGGAAAAGCACGTGTACAAACTGCTTCATTAAAAATAAAAGACCCCGTAAGTGAACAAGAGAGCCAGCGAGCGAGAGGCAGACCCGGTTCTTGGCGAGCGTGACTTTATTAGCGGCGGGGCACCGCCACACTTCCAGCCGTGGGCTGCGCCCGCCGTCCCCCCGCGCCCCGGGGCGCGTCGCACCCGCAGCAGCGGGACGGGCTCCGAGCGGCTGCGCTGGGCACGGGCAGGAGCAGCGGGAGGGACGCACCGCTCCCCCACACCCACTGCCGCGTACCCTCACCCACTCTCCGAGCCCCGGCAGCGGCCGGCCGGGTCCCCGTGGACCGGCGGGGCCAGCCCGGGACGCTGCAGCGCTGCCCCGAGCAGCGGCGGGGCCGCTGGAAGAGAGCCGAGGAGGAGGAAGGAGGTAACCGCGGGCTCCGGGGCACAGGCGGGCCGCGGGGACAAGCGCTCGCTCCCCTCCTGCCCGCGGGAGTGGGGACACGGCGGGGGCTGCCCGGCCCCTCCGCCGCGGGCACGGGCTCCGGCAGCGCGGAGAGCCGCGGTCCTGCCGGGCCCCCGGGCCGCCGAGGTAACGCAGGGGCTGCGGGTGACACCGCCGGGCTTCGAGCGCGCCGCCTCCTCTTCGGCCCTTGCGGGAGAGCGCGGAGGGGAAGGGCACGGCGGAACCCCAAACTTCTGCCTCTCTCTCGGGCTGCTGCGCCCGGCTGGGGGTGCCGGGGATGAAGCGGGAGCTGAGCAGAGGGGATGCCGCGGGCTGGGCACGTGCGCCACCGCACCGCTGTGCCAGGGGCTGCCGGTGCGGGAGGTGCCAGCGGACACGCACACGCCCACGGACACGCAACTCTCGGCGTGTTTACTCTCAGCGAAAGGGCGGGAGGGGAGACCCGCTCCTCAGGAAGGGACTCGGGAGCGGTGTTCCCGGGACCCGCGACAGCCCCGCTCGGTGAAGAAGTTCCCGGGCGGAGCAGGGGGGCAGGCGGGAAGGGCTCGGTGCCGCCGCTTTGAACCGCTGGCTGTACCGGCGGATAGGCCCGGCCCCGCTCCCTCCGCGGACAGCGAGGATGAGGATGGTGCTGGCGGCGATGGCCGTTCGCGGGGGCAGCGGGCGCGTCACTTACCGGCGGCCGCCGCGCAGGGCCGCCCCGGTGCGCGGCGGGGCGGGCGGCGGAGGGGAGGTCGGGGGTGGTCTGAGGCGGCCCCGCCGCGCCGGGGGGACTCCCCGCGCAGCCCCCTCCCCACTGTCACCATATCGCCTTCCTCCTCCGCCTCCTCCTCCTCCTCCTGCCTGCCGGGGTGCCGGTGGCGGCCAGGCGCGGCGCGGCGAGCCTCTCCTCCCCCATTGTTCCCGGTCTCCCTCTCTTTTTTTTTTTTTTTTTTTCTTTTCCCTTTTGTTATTTGCACTCGCATTGTGTTGTGTGTCTCTGAAGCCGCCTCATGACCAGCCAAGGGATTTCACCTCGTCCTTGAGAGACAGAGAGCGAGAAGGGGGAAGGGGTGGGAAGAAGGGGGGAGAGAAAGGAAGAGCTCACCAAACACCCATCTCCCGGTCCCTCCCCGCACCTCTGGCTCTCCCCACCCCGCCAGTGTCTCACTTAGCACCCCGCGCCCGGAGGAGACATGACAGACAGCGGGTAGGTGCGCGACTGCCGCCGTTTTAACTTTGTTCCTCGCCGCGGCCGCTCCCCGGGGGCGTTCGGCGCTCGGCGCCCCGCGGGGCTCCGGGGGCGGGCGGGGTGGGCGCCGGCGGCGGGGCGGGGGAGGCGGCGGGGCCAGCTGTCAGCCCAGCTCGGCCGGCTTCCTCCCGGGCGCTCGCACACCTCCTGAAGTTTGGCACAACTTGTCACGCCCCCCCTTTCCTCCTCCTCCTCCTCCTCCTCCTCCTCCTCCTCCTCCTCCTCCTCCCATTCCTGCTCCTGCTCCGCTGCCGCCGGGGCTGGGGGCGGGCGGGGGCGGTCCGGCCGCGGTGCCCGCGCGTGTGTGGCGGGGCAGCGGCTGCTCCGCGCCCTGACCGGGCATGGCTCAGCCCTCGGGATCCCGGCGGAGCCGGCGGACAGGAAGCTTTAAATTGTTGTAATTGCCTCTCCGTGCGTGAGTGCCGAGCGGTGGCAGCCGCCGCGCCGCTGCCGGGGAGCGCGCAGGGGCGAGCGGGGGGCACGGCGGGCACCGCACCGGCACCGGGGTGGGGGGCACCGGCGTAAGCATCTTTACGTATTTCTGCGAGGCGCCTTCCTTGCTTCTGCCCGAGCGTGGTTCTTTGGAAGGTTGCGGAGGGCCCTAGGTTCGCTCGTTTTGGCTCTTTTGCCCTCGAAAAGAAAGCGGGTCGGGGGGAAAAGCGACTTCCCCGTCAGGGTGCGGAGCGCGGCCACGCTCGGCCCCGGGGGTCCCCAGGCACTGGCGCTGGGAGCGAGCACTGCCTTCTCTGAAAAGTTAGGGGACTTTATTCCAGCCCGAATGCGATCCTAGAATAACCGGAGACGCTCGCCGGGAGGAACGTGATCGGCTTTTCCCAGGGGATGGCATTCTGCCTCAGCCCTGTACTTTGGTCAAGGGTAGAACCAATAGCGAGCTGTGGGATTTTGGGTAATAAGTGTGGGAATCTGCAAGAGGAGTAGGTCTAAGAGTGATTTGTTTTCTTACTGCTCATGAATAATGGCCTCGAGCTTTTTTTTTTTTTTTTTTTTTTTTTTTTTCAACAAAACAGGCCAACGAAATAGGCACGTGGGAGATTTGTAGGCGTTCAACATCGCAATCATCATCATCAACAGCAATGCAGTAGGGGCGTCCAGGAGGATGGTGTCTGATGAGAACCGTTTTCTCTGAGACCCTGGCACAGGTAGCTGTCGCTATCATTACTAAAACATTGACCTCTTCTAAAAGAAAAGCCAGCAACATCCTAAAATTAGAGAGAAAATGTTTTTTGGTCGATTTTTTATTTTTAGTAGAGCTGGATTTCACTCCATCTCTGTCAAAGAGTGAAAAACAAAGTTTAGTTCAGATTAGGAAAGGAAGTTTGATTCCAGCTGTAGAACTGCAGGATAATGTGTCCTGGCTTTCATCCTTCCAGTTTAAATCCAGCTAGCTGTGCACAGCCTTGCTGAAGTGAGCCACTCAGATTGAAAGGCGACTTATGAGGAGCTAGTACAAGTTTTTCTTAGGAAGAGCTAGTACAAAGCTTTTCATCAAAGTATTTTATCATTTGAAACTTAACTGAAAACAGCTACTTGTATCTGCTGCTCTTAATCCTTCCCAGACCTGGAAGATACATTATTGCCTCAGAAATTAATTCTTTGTCCTGCAAGCTATACCCTTTACAGCTATCAAACAGTAATTGCAGAGAGAGATATTTTAAATTTAGCTATAATATCTGTCCAGGTTAGAGCCAGCTTTGTTTTACAAGGCTTCTGCGGCTGAAGAAGGAGAGGCTGGCACGATGTGTTGCATCTTGCAAATGGATAGCATGTCTATTCTGACATGATTTGAACATGAAAACCCAATAAAACACATGGTCATTATGCATGGAAATCTCACAGCAGAGCTTTCTGCTTGCACTTAGATTGTTTTGGTTGAGAGTTACACTATGAGGAGCACAAGACTTGAAAGCTGCAAGTGGCTTGTGTAAACAGATGGACATTTGAGATGTATCGATGGTTTCAAGTTAATTCAGTTAACATGTGGGTGCACATGTATTTAATTTAGTCTAGAGATGTATTGATGGTTTCAAGTTAATTCAGTTAACATGTGGGTGCACATGTATTTAATTTAGTCTAGTGTAAGTTTTTGTAAGCAATGGAAGCTCATATGTGCTTTTTAGAAAGAAAGTAGGAGCCTGTGGATTTTGTCTGTAGGTCTTGGAGCTACAGCTGTAGAGGCTCTTAGGGACTGTGACCATCCCGTTGTCATGATCTTGTAGGCCCAGGTGACACTTAACAGTTTTTCACTGAAGGTAGCTTGCAGATGAATTTTGAAATGGTAAGGTACCCTGTGCTGAGAAAACATAAAAGTGCTTAAACACGTCTTCCTGCACCCTTATCATACATGCTGCTTGCTGGCACCAGTTAGGTTGAGCAATACCATTAAACTGTCAGCGCTACTGTTTACAATGGGACAGTTCCTCAGTGCTCAGGGTGAAGAAACCCAGCAGTTTTCTGTTGGTGATGGTGAAAAGGCAGCACTGCTTTCAGGGAGGTTTGTAAGTGGCGGAGCTCTTGCTGCATAAAGCACGGGAGGAGATTGGGATTTGGCATCCCCAGCAGTGCTGCTGCACAGCAGCCTGTGTGCAGGAGCTTTGTTTTTGCCTGCAGTTCCTACTTACCCTGAGATAAAACACTCTGATGTTGGCATATGATACACCAAAAAAAAAAAACCCCACAGATCGTTTGTTGAAAAATAAGAATTCTGCAGCATTTAGGAGAAAGTAAATGAACAGTCCTTCTAAAAATACAGCGGTATGCTAAAATATTGCCAGAGCACTGCTCTGATGCTGTTGTAAGCTGTCATGTTTTTTGACCATTATAAATAGATTAGTATTATTGCAAGGATTTTTCTCCTATTAGCAAGAAAGTTTTCTTTTTCCTGTTTTCAACATGAAGATCCTCACATGTTCCCTGAACATGCAGAGCTGTTCTCATACAGAAGGCAGTGGGAATGTGGCTGGTGAGGGAGTGGGCATCTGGACCCCACTGCAACGGCCCTTGTAAAGCCTTTAAGTCTTCTGTACTGTAAGTTCAAGGGTTTTTTTTCAATTTGTTTTGCTTAAATTCTCCATATTTTCAAGACATTAGATACAGTCTAGTTAATCACTTAGGATATATATAGTCAAGTTCAGACACAAATTTGGTTTGAATTGAGGCTTGAAACAAGAGTGAGCTCCTTTCTAGCAGCACTGAAGTGCTGGGGGCTTTGGAGAGTTTTCTTTTTCATGATGTGACCAGACCCAAAGTAAATTTCCTTTCAGTTTTGTGACTGAACAGAAGGACTAGGGAAATGGGCAGCCAGATCTGCTTCATTTTGGGAAATCTGCTAACACATAACAACATTCAGGTCAAGATCAGAGCATTAGGCTTGCATTCTGCTGCTGGTCGTGCTGCTTTGGTCACTGTGTGGAGAGCAAGGTCTGCATGTAAAGAGCATTTGCAATGATTTAGGTGCAGTGGAGTCCACACGGTGCTGGCTGCACTCTGGACATCCTGGATAAGTGTCTGAGGATCACTCTTGCAGGGCTTTCCCCAGGTCTCTGGCCTCTTCAGACTCGTGGTGAATGCACAGGGACATGCACAGCACACTGTGTGTATGTAAAGTGCCTTGTCTGAACAAGTTTTTTATTGCTTACAGAGCACTCGTCTTCTCTGGCTGCACAGGTTTCTGGGTGAGGAGAACATACACTTCATGATAGCCTGAGGAGGGTCTCCTGTAATATTTCTGACAGCTTTATTTTCTGTCTCCTCCAGCCTCTTTCTTTTCCTTTGAGCTGCAAGTGTTGATTGAAACGCAGGTAATACATAAGAGGATCCTTTAATATTGGCTATTTTCAGAGGCACAAAGGACAATTACTTTCTCTTCCTACTAACCTCCTGCTGGCTTATTGGCTGCTTGGGAGGCTAGTGATTTTAAGAATACCACTTTACCCAGTGCATCAAATACTGAGCAAATCTTTGCTCACCAAGATCCCAGTTCCTACATCCCGTGGTAACACCAAAAATTGAACTTGAGTGGCCCAGAGCGCCAGCCCCTACTGTGAAGGCTCATACAACCATCAGCACTTTTGAGAGTTAAATCTGATCCATTGGCCCTGAGCTGTGCTGACAATTGCCAGCTAAAAGACCTTTCAGTGAATTGTCCTTTAATAGAACTCTTCCCCTCCCCCATTCCCATTTCCTGTTGTTCTTTTAAATAAAAAGAAATCCTGGTGACAAAGCTAAAGTGTATTCTGTCATTATTGTTTGAAGAATAAAGTATTTGTCTATATTTCAAGGAAATTAATTGCCTGAGAAGTGCAGGTCAGAGTTATTTTATAAGGATAGTGTTCTTCACTACTATAAAATCTTTAGCAAAAATCCTCACACCATTTAAATGATATATTTTTGTACTAGTATTTGATCCTTTGAATGATTACAGTTAAAATACATGGGGAAGTCAGTACTGAATTAATGCTGAACTGGTCTGAGAAAGGACACTGAACACTGAGACCAGTCTATTTTGGTTTGTGAGCATGTCCTGAGAAAAGCTGAGCAGGCTCAGTGGGCCAGTGCAATTTGATGACATTTTGTAGCTTCTGCAAGGAGCAGAGTTTTACAGAAGAGGAGCCAAATAAGATCTCAACTCATAGAGGAGTGATTTCCATTGTTGTCTCCTGGTGCCTAGAAAGCTAATCCAGGTTTTCCTTGAAATGAGTCTGAAAGATTTTAGGAACGCTCATGTCTAACTCAGCAGGCTTAGATTTGCCCCATGTACGCAGAACTTGACTTTACCAGTCCAAGCCTAGTGAGACGTGCAAGGTATAACTGGAGTATTACTAAAATTGTATTTAAGGTCTTACTACTGCTCTTTGTGACAGTGATCTTAGTTGTTGCATTTAATTTAATTTAGTTTAATTTAATTTAAAGCCAGATTGTCAGCCCTGGCTTTGGGTTAAGCAGGTTAGAAGGATGGCTGGGACAGCAAAGGATGGGATGGGGTGAAATTGGCAGCTCATAGATGAGCTCCTCCTCCTTTAAGTTGCTTTGCCTATGTTTTGGTGGTGAGGGGACAAAATTCAGTTGAGCTTGCTCTGCTCAGAAGCTTTGAAACAGATTTAAATATGGCTTGCAGTATCTTCAATTTCTACAGGGAGTAAGTGAACGAAACAGATTTAAATTAAACTGAGTGCCATATTGTGGTTTGTAGCAGTCAGTCTAAAGATACATTTAATTAAACGGGTTCAATTTCTAAACTAGGACTATGGAGTCTACCTTTTCCTCTGCTATAAAATCTTTGTGTATGAGCAAGCTTTCAGTGTAATGAAAAGGCTGGGGGACACACTTGTGATCCTTAGCTAACCAATTAAATATTTAGTTAATAAGGATCTAGAAGTTAATTTTGCAATCTATTTTTTTTTATGAAAGCAAAATACCTATTACATGGCTAAGTCAGTGCCTTTAGTCAGTGAATAGAAGAGTTGCTTTTCTTAGCTGGGAATACCATTTTAATGTCACAACCAACCTTCTAGCAGGAGATTAGTCCTAATAGACCAGGTTTATACTGAAAAAGATTCAGAAACCATTAGAGAAGAGAATTAGAAAATTATAGAAAATGAATGGTTTTCGAGAGATTTCAGAGCAGATTGAATTAAAGCCAGATAGTCACTTCTGTATTAAAGAACTTTTTTACTGGAACGGAGAAAGTACCTATTCTGTAACAGTGATTATTCCACCAAATCACACACTGGTGGAGTCTTCTCCACTGACTCTGGAAGGAGTCTGGGGACATTGGGGCACCCAGGGAAAGGCAGCTGTTGTGGCACTCTGTGTGCTGTCCCTACGTGGCATCCAGGAATATGCAAATGTATTTTAACTGGGATGAGCTTGCTCCTTATGCTGTGGCATTAAAGATCATGCTTCTCACATTGATATATAGGCAAGTGCATAAATAATATAAAGAAGTGCGGTGTATGTGTCAATTACACTTCTGTTTGATAACAAATTGCACACACCTGCCAGGAAGCTTTGCAAAACATATAAAAAGTGTATTAAGTCACAGAAAAGGGAACTTGTTAATGTAGTATTTTGCTTTACAAATTCAAATCTGGAAGAAGAGCGTGTTCAGTAGGAGATACTATGTTCTTTTCTGTGCTTCAGATTGATTTTTATATCTGTAACTGTATGCAGGCAGCTGCCAGGAGCAGGACAGGAGGATTGTGAGGAGAGGAGCAATTTGTTCCAATTTTTGGAACGTGGGTTTGTTTAGTATCACCGTGGTGCATTGAGCACATTACAGTGGAGGTTTACAAATACAGGGCAATTAATTAGTTTAGGTTTGGGAGTCACACACAGGTTACTCAGTCAGTGTGTGTGCACAGGTAGGGTGAGCAGTGAGTTGTTGATGGTACTTGTTGCTGAGATCCTGTAGACAGAACAGACAGGGCTGGGATAGAAACAGTGAAGTGCTTGTCACTTCTGCAAAACAATTTCCAATTGAAACCTGAAATTATATATAATGAGGCATTCCCATAAACGGGGTTGCCATAGGTAAGTAGCAGTTTGCACAGGATGATGGAAATTCTGCCATTGTAGAGGAATAATATTAATTATCATAAGAGGCTACAAATGAGTAAATGCTGATGAATATGTACCAATGTGTATGTGCGAGTTTAGTGCTTCTGAAAGGCAGCTGGCAGTTCTGGAAGCTGAAGGCCTCTCTTTGCCAGCAAAGTGCCGTGGAGGAGAGCAGCCCAGTAAAAGTGTGCAGTGATTCCCTGGGATATGTTCTGTGGCAGCCCCTGGAAGCAGGGGTGAGGATGGGGGTCAGCTCTGCAGCAACTTGAGGCCCTCTCAGTAAAACGTGTGCAGGGGATTCTCCAAGCATGTGTCCAGCTGCTGCCCAGCACATTTAAAACCTGTGCTTGGGTACTTCACGTGGGCGCTTGCGTCCCACCCCAGAGTCACAAGATGCCATTAGAGCAGTTTCTCACTCTTTGTAGGACAGAATGAGAATCCCTCTGAATGAGAGCAGTGCGTGTGTTTCCATGAGGAGCCCTGGAGGGGAGGAAAGCACCTTCTTGCACCTTCTTCAGATGTCCCACTGTTCTTTTAATAACTCATGCACTGTGCTGGCACAGAAAGGGGCTCCTAGTGAGAGGTAACAAGCTGAAATGGAGTAGAAAATGGAGAAACCAACAGATTCTAATTCTTAAAGTAGATTGGAGGTAAAGGCATGGGTCCCGTGGTGTGAATAGCAGCAGTAGTTGCATACCCAAGCACCTCCACCATGCATGCAAACACAGCATAAAGAAGTAGCTGTATGCAGCAAGATGGAAGAAAAATGCTGTTGCACAATAGTAGAAGGTTTTAGGAATGCAAGACTTTTCTTCTTGCTTTGCTTGGTTTTGAATTCTGTAGTTTTACATGTAAGAAAAAGGAAAATATGTCCTTGTGTAACAGGACAGTTTTTTTGTAATTGTTTTTATCTCAACACCTGTGTGTGAGTTGTAGAGGTGTGCTTTATGTCCCTGTTGAAGAACAATATTTAAGTATAGGCTTAGCTTTAAAAATTCATGTAAATTAAGCAAAATATGAGTTTACACAAGCGTGGTGTTTGTTAGGTAAATGAGATTTCAATGCAGCTTTGCATTTTTAAGACCATGCAGACAGTGCCCCAATGACCTTCAGGGTGATTTAGGTGCCTGAGTCATTCTAATAAAGGGGAAAAGAAAAAAGTTTATTTCCTAAGAAACCTGTGTTGTTAAACACCATTCTGAAAAGGCAGGGACTGCCACAAGAGAGTGTGGGAGGTGTCTTCCAGGACCTCCAGTGACTGCAGGATTTACATGAATCCCAGTTTTAAGGAGTGATACTGAGGACATTGTACATTTTAATGATAGTAGCAGAGATTTGGTTCTCTAAGTCCTTCTGCAGTTTTGTTTTCTTTTGTATCACTGGGGATGTTGGCCAGGTGGGGCCACAGGTGGCCACCTGTATGGGCAAGGCCAGTGCCAGCAGCAAACTGGACATGACAGCAGTCATGGTTTTGTATAGTTGAGGCTTGAAAACCTTCAGGATGGAGGTTTGCTTAGAGTCGTTTTAGGGTTTGTTAGAGTTCTTTTGGTTTTTGTTGGAGTTGTTTTTAATTAGGGTTGTTTTAGGGCTTGTTAGGGTTGTTTTGTTAGGTTGTATTTCCCTGATTATATTTCAGTTTGTGTTACACTCTTGTTAAGAACATCTTAGCATTATGGGCCTGGTTTTGTACCTTCTGCTGTCAGGGCAGAATTTGCTATTTGTTTCAGTCTATTGATGCTAAAACCTTGAGGTGGTGAGCCTGTGGTTAGCCACTTGAGCGTGCATCCACATGGGATTTCGAAAAGTGCAGAAAGAAGTTCAGCGGTCGGTGTTCAGTGAGCTTAGAGCACAGCTGTTTCCAAATCCAGCTGCTTCAAGTAAAAAAGTAGCAAAAAACTTACAAAAAAAAAATCTGACTGAACCATTGAGTATTTTGCTATTGGTCTCCTTTATTTATCAGAACAAGGTTTTGCCTCTCTTAGGCTGTTCAGAAAGCGTGGAGTCTTTTTAGTGTCCTAATAGGCTTTGGTTCAGCCCCCTGTACAGTTTTCTGTATCAAGCTTTTGTTTGTTACAGCTCCAGCTCAGGAGAGCAATGAGTGGGGTGTTTCTGTGCAGGAGCTGTGGACTTCTTTGTATTGACTCAAACACACAGTGTAAAGAAAATGGGGATGTGTGTTGGGAGGCAAATGAAAGCGTATTTTTTTTAATAAAGTGTCACCTGCAATGTGCTTCTAAATAAACCTCTGTATGGCCATGGATGGGGTTTTTTCACTTGAAAGACACTATCTCCTTCTTCTAAACATTTGCGCAGCAAAGTAATGCATTATTGCATTTTCATAAATAATTGAAAAGCAACTTAAAAGAAAGTAGGCCAACAGAAAAAAAAAAGAGAAACTGTCGGTTTCAAATTTGAAAGAAGAAAAATATGTTTCCTTCTTGATAGCAAGTCAGTTAAATGTTATTAAATCCCATTTTCCCAGTCTGACATGACCAAAGACAAATCCGAAAATTGACAGTTACGTTTGAAAGAGAGAGAAATGGGGGAAAAGGTTTTGAAATGCTGAGATTGGTTTGGATTGTTTATATTTTTTATTTTTTTTAAATTTTTTAAAATCCTCCCCATAAGAAAGGAATTGTGACCCCTTATCAGTTTGCAAGTCACTGAGGAGGAAGTCTCTGGAGGTCTGTGTGTTGGTTTCTCTGTGCCATTTGCCATGCTGGGCTGTAATAATGCAAGTTATTTTAGAACTGTGCATACGTTAGTGTTCTGGCGCAGCATGATACAATAATGTGTGAAAAAGCATAAGATCACACCTTGGTGAAACTTGCAGATTTCCTGCATAATCCGACAGTGAGCTCTTGTCAGGTTTTGACTATATGTAAAGTGAGAATAAAGTTTCCAGAAGCAAAGCGCAAGCCTTGGATGCATTTGGAATGGCTGGGCGGGGATTTTGGCCCTGACGTGGTTCCGAATGTGCCTGGCTCTGAGCACTTCAGTCCCACTAATGTGGCCAGCAGCTCTCCTTTGGTGCTTAAAGTCTGGCAAATATTTCAAGCCCTTTGCTGAATGGGAGCTTTAATTGTACTGGTGCTGAGGAAGATCTTTGAGTAAATAATTCCTTAAAAATCATCCATCTATGGTTTTTTAAGGAATTATTTGCTCAAAGATCTTCCTCAACTGATCTTCACATGATCAGTTTTCTGTACCACACAGTGGGATGGATCTGGTGACACAACCAGATGTTGACTGTGGGAATGGTTTATGGCCATGGCTCTCTTCACTGGTCTGTGGGCACGTTGGTCCCAAGCTGGTGTGGCTGAGGGAAGATGGGCAGACAGACGGGAAGTGGGAATATTCAGTTTCTAATGCTCTCCATGCAGGATTAGGACCAGCAGGGTCTGTGTCTGGGCCTTGGTTTTTGCTGTACCAGAGGTTATAGGGAACTGCTGGGTGAGGTCCTTCCATAAGGCAGGAGGCCTGGCCAGTGAGTCCCAGCAGTCCTTTTCTGGCATGGAGATCAACAGATCAGTGATTGTCTGCATCAATGTGTTGTTTAATGTGCTTTAAGGATTAGAGTTGTTCAAAGAGTCTACCCCAGTGAAAATAAGCTTCATGCAACTGATCTGTCCTCCAGAGCAAAAAATATGCATTCTCTCCTGCTTTCCTCCCAGCTTTACTCTGTCTCATTTTTTATAACCAGTGAGGCTGTGTTTCAAGTCCCTGCCCACCGTTTCTAAAATGTGTGATATATTTGTTAAGGATTTGGAATTTGGGATGCTTCGCTATAACTTTGTGTAGGTTTTGTAGAAACACCTGACGTGTGTTTAGTTCTTAAACACCTTCTGTGCTTGATTTATCCTCACAGGTTGTCAAGGTATTCAGATGACCTGAAACTGAGGAAGTGAGAGGGAGCTCAGCTGGCAAAAGTCTGACATTGAGTCTGACTGCGGCTCAAATTTGTTTTGCAGAGTTGAGCCCAGGCTGCGTAGGTGGTGAAGAAAGCCTTCTTCACTTCACCATTGTATCCAAAAAGCTCTGAGCAGCATGGATTTTTTGCAGGTGATGAATAACCTAGTTAGCTCACATTGATTCCATCGGGTGACAGTTCTCCTTGGAGGAGGCATGGTGGGAATTTGTGAGCCTGGGTTTATTGGTGGGGATGCTGGGGTGGGAGGTCCTCTTTGGGAGGAACTTTGGGAGGTTCTTTGGGAGGTCCTCTCAGGCAGAGAACTCATGACTTGGCCATCTGACCACCAGGCACGAGTTACTTCTTTATATTTGTCAGTGGTGTTGGCCATGCAAATGCCAAACAAGAAGCAGCTTGGCTTCTAGTGGAGCAAGTTCAGAACTTTTACCCTCATTGGGCATATTTTGAAGGTCCTGTTATCACCAACTGTGATCATCAGGGCCAGGCAGATCTTGAGTTTAGATATGTGGAGGATGCTCCCAAACCAGAGTCCCTGTCTGTTGTCAGGGAACTTCCCTTCCCTTTGGCTGTCCTGGCAGTGTCACCTGGGGTAAAAGGCCAGCTCTGTGTGTCCTGGGAGGTGTCTTGTCTAGGCTGAAGGAGGGCTTTCTGAGCAGAAGACAGTCATGCTGTCGATGCAGTGCACTGTGCATAATTGTTTGTGTTATTACTGTTTTACATTTGTATTTGTAAGAGGAGCATATTGATGACTGCGTGTTAAAACTCTGTCTTTTAGTGCCTTGCTTTCTTTCTGAAAAAGGAAGAAAGCTACATTCTTACTTGGGAAAACACAGAATTACACTGGAGCTGTGTTCATACATGATCAAACGCAGGCAGATTAGGGCACGGTGTATAAATTGCCTTCATGTTCGCTGGGTTAGCAGCTGTCAAATAAGTGATTACAGGCGTTGGCATTGCTTTGCTTCCCATAATCGCTGTGAAACAGGGATGGAAATGTAACAGATGCCATTTAATATGGACCAGCACCCAGGTTCTGCCTCTGGCTCTGGCTCTTCTTGCCTCATGGCCAAAGTTTCTTAGCATCTTTTTTGCTTTAATTCCTCAGTGCTTATAAATGGAGCTAATATTGCTCTCTTGCTTTACAGGAGATTTCTGAGGCTGTTTGGTAAATCATTTGGGATCCTTTGATGAAAGATAGGAAGTATATGCTAGAGCATTAGTGGTGAGGTTAAACTGAAAAATTCTGTTGCGATTGAGGAAAATTTCTGCTCCTAGATGAGCTTTGCTTTGCTGGGTGGTGTTAAACTTCTGCAGGAAGTAATTTTTTTCAGAGATTGTGTTGGGGTGTCATTTCCTGGGATTTTTTAATTTTTTAACTGACAAGGCTTTTTGATACCAGGCACTACAGTTGAAGTCCTGTTGAAGAGCAAATGAAGTGTTGTGATGCTATTTTTTGCAGCATAGGAGTCTATGGTGACTCATTTAGTGTTTGTAATGCCTGTGACAGATTAAAAAAAAAAAAAAAAAAATCAGTTATTCCCAATGAGATGGATACACTCAGCCAGACCCTATTTCAGAATTATTTGCTGCACTGTTACGACCAAAGTACACATCTTCCCCCTCCCCCTCCAAAAGAATCCAGCTTATCATGAAATGTTTATCAGAGCCATATAAACATTTCTTGACTGCTGAATTTTGCAGGGAAATTCTTTTGGTCTAGCATATGTATTGCAAACAAAACTCTTCACAGATTTAAAAAAAAATATATAATTAGCTTGGTTGCAGCCCTACTTATTACCAAGCATGCCAGCATCTGGCAAGGGTACGGTGATCTGGGAATTCACTGCTTGAATCCTTGGAACAAAGTGTTCTGATCCGACCCCAGGCAGTGAGTCCAGGACTTGAACTGGAATCTTCAGGAGCAGAGAAGTCTTAAGTGTCTGGAAAATTGGCCTGTTGAGTCACCACACAGGCACTAAAACAAAACTAATTTTAAGCAGGTCAGAGTTCAGTGATTCCCTCTGGAATCTAATTTTTTTTTCCCCTAAAAAAAAGAAGTCTCATGTTTTAAATGAAAAAGGTCAAAGTTGATGCACAGCTACAATTTTTGAATGCTTTCCCTTAAGAACAGCCACCCAGGCTAGGATTAGCATGAAGGGCTGCTAGGCTGGCACTTCAGTGTCTGGGTTAAAAATATTTTAAAGCAGTAAATGCAGTCAGAACAGAGAGAGAGAGATCCCTGGGAGCCTTCCTATTCAAAAATGTGTAAGCTCAGGGCAGCAACTGCAATGTAATTTAGGGCAGTATATGCTTCATAGCTTTGGAGAATATTGCCTCTTGTTAATGTTGCATTGGAGGACAATGGTATAGCAGTAATTTTAGAAAGGTGGTATTCCTGTTTGTTTTACATTGGAAACTTCAGAATAAATGAAAGGAAGCATCAACTGAGGAAGAAGCATGACTGCCGAAAGCCAGCTGTGAATCCATCTCTGAGCAGGCTGTAGGAGCGGCGGGGGAAAGTGGGTACAGAAACATTTTCCTGGGAATGCAGCTGCAAAAGGAGAGCACCAGACAAAGGCAGAATCAGGTACGTAGGCAAACTTCTGTCTGAGAACCCAGTGAGGAGCCTGCTCCTGTTAAATGACAGAATGTTTGGGGGATCGAATGACAGGACATTGTATTGCTTTTCCATTGCTGAGGGAGTGGGACTGTCTGGGAGCAGGGATGATTCAAATAGCTGTTCAGAAAAGCGTGGCTTGTGAGAGGGAGGGAGATTTTTCCTTCCCATTTCTTTATTAAGATCATTTCCTTCTTTGCCCCTTTGGGTCTTGCCAAGTTTGCTTTACATTTGCAAGTGAAAAGGATGGGTCTGGGCTACCCAAGGAAGCTTGGATCCCAGCTCTGTTTGTGTCAGGCATCGTGGGCTTGGTGATCTCTGTTTATCTCTGAGGAAATAGTCCTGCTTGCACAACAGGGCAAATGCAATGTGCAGATGTCAGAGCTGCTAGAGCAAAGAGGGCTGTCTAGGAAAAGCTATGCCAAACCTAATGGTGGAGTGGAAAAGGAGCAGCTAGGACTTCTGGCTTCCTCCCTGTGCCTTTCCATGGCTGTAGGAAAATCTCCAGGCCAAACAGAAAGCTGGTTGCTCCTCGTAGTGAGCTGTAGCTCATGCCAACTGTTCTGTTGATAGGAGGATATTTTAATGAATGTTTACCCACGTAGGGGGTGCAAAGATTTGTGTGCTCTGGTCACCAGTGCAGTAGTCAGAATGGTCTGTGAAATAACACTGCTTCCACAGGACTTCCCTTTCAGTGTGTAGGAATAGCTGAGAATGTGTCTTTTGGAGTGAAGGAGCTATAAAGCTTAAATTTATTAGGAGAACAGCAGCCTGCCTTGCTACTACATGCAGTTATTGGAATGCTTCTCCCGTGTTATTCCTGCAGGTATACGGGGCACGGGGATTTAACTGGGAGGATGTGTGAGGCCCTGAGATCCAATTTGTCTTCCAGGCTACAGCGAGGCTCCATTTTTCCCAGGCTTAACAAGTAGCAACAATAGTTTACTAAAATATTTATTTATATTTAGTGAAATCTTACTGACACACAGTTGGTTGTGCATTTAAGATCACAGTTTATAGCCCTTTGAAGTCTCCATGTCTGAAGGAAAGAGGAATGCATAGGAGAAGTTGAACTTGAATTAATTGTGGATGCAGATACAGACTGAATTTCCTGTGTGGCTCATTTTGCTAAGGGAGTAAGTCAAGAAATGAGGAATGCTAGGCCAGCTTGTATCACAACGGGAGGTGGTGCAGCTTTAGTGCAGAATAGCCTTGTTCACTGAATTCAAATTATTGACCAGTTCTCCAACCTTCAGGGATGATGGTGGTTCTGAAGAAAAAGAGTTAATTTATGATTTGTGTAGCTTCATGATTTGCAGTTGTGAAGGTGGGATAAATCATACACACTTCCAGCCCTGAAACTTTAATCTGCAGTGATTTGAAACCTGAAAACTACAAAATATTTAAAGGTTCGGATTTATATTTTCCTTTTTGAATGATGTGGTTCTTCTCACTAGATTGTGACCCAGTGGAAACTTTGCCATAAGGAAGAATTTTAGGGAAGCAAGAAGCTAAATATGTTTTGGGCAGCTCCCAAATACAGTGTTTTTTTGTTTGTTTGAACTCTGCATTTGTAATTCCACAGTTGTCCTTGCATCCAGCCCCTTTTAAATCTTCTCTTGGCACAGGAGAGTTGCAGCATGTGCATGCTGTGATGATCCTTTTTGTTTAACTCGCAATGCTTTGCTCTCAAACTGGCTATCAGAATATGATGGGTCAACAGGATGATTCTGTTTAGCATGAAGCACACTGAAATATCTCCTTAGGTAGTGCTTGTGATTTCTCAGCAAATACTCAGCCCAGTGGGGAGCTGCAGGACTCACCTCCATCTCCCAAGGGTTAACAGTAACCTATAATAATAATCTTGTGGCACAAAAATGCTTCTTTTTATGCATTACCTATTTCCAGCGGCCTAATTTAGGTTTTGTATCAAAATGGATATCACAAACACTTGAGCTTCCTGCTGGGAATGAAAGTGCTACTGGGAGACTCCGTTCTCTGTTATTCCCATGGTGTCCAGGAGGGGTGAGGAGGCAAGGAAACAATTGCTGATATCTGTAGCAGTAAGCATAAATAGTAGCAGGATGGGTTGCAAAGCTAAAATGTTTTGAGAGTATTGTTGGTGTCAAAGTCTGGCCCTTGCTTTTGGTTAGAATATATCTATGTGTTTGTGTGTAAATATATGTGTTTTCATACTGGGGCCAAATTTACATGTCAACAAGAAGAGAGTTGGTTATATTTTATAATTGTACAAAAATTCACCTGTCATCAAAAGAAAAGGGTATTTTTTTGGTGTAAAATGGGGTTTTGTACTCAGCTTAAATACAGAGGCAGCTGTACTCAAAGGTCAGCACACGTGTCCCTGCTCTCTCCGTGCATGTTTCATGCCATATTCTGCTGTAGATCCAGTGGAACAGTTTCCATCATTTACTTTCCTCGAGGATCTT
The DNA here is from genome assembly GCF_048771995.1 of Taeniopygia guttata. NCBI lineage: Eukaryota > Metazoa > Chordata > Aves > Passeriformes > Estrildidae > Taeniopygia > Taeniopygia guttata. The sequence continues at coordinate 58,317,132 of NC_133025.1, forward strand.
TCTGTTGAATGCTTTTATGTAAAAAAATCATGTTTGGATATTTTGTTGTTGTAAGAAGTTTGAACAAGGAAAACAAAAACTGGATTAAACTTTTTTTTTTTTTTTTTTTTTTGGTAAAAAATGCTTGCTGAACACCCTATCCTTGGTATTGATTTTCCATTGGAAGCACATGTGGTGGAGAAGGAAGGTTTTAACAAAGCCTACAAAATGCTCTTGTTTCTGAATTTCCTGGCAGTTGGTATTTTCCCTTCTCTTTTTTGCAACACTTGGTTATGCCAAATCTGTCTCAAACCGTGCCTTCTCCTCTCCCTGATCCCTGCTTTGGGCAGGAAGGCAATTCCTGTGGCAGGAGCCATTTTGCTGTCTCAGCCTCTGGAGGGAAGGGATTCGACAGCCAGCTGGACATGAGCCAGCAGCGTGGCCAGGTGACCAAAAAGGCCAATGGCACTTGGCCTGGATCAGGAGTGGTGTGGCCAGCAGGGGCAGGAAGCTCATTCTGCCCCTGTACCTGGCACTGGTGAGGGCACACCTCGAGTGCTGTGTCCAGTTCTGGCCCCTCAGGTTGGAAAGGACATTGCGATTTTTGAACCTGTCCAGAGGAGGCACAAGGCCGGAGAGGGGCTGGGAACACAAACCCCTTGAGGAACGATGAGGGAGCTGGGGGTGTTTAGCCTGGAGAAGAGGAGACTCAGGGGTGACCTTGTCACTCTCTACAGTGGCTGTAGTCAGCTGGGGTTGGTCTCTTTCACCAGGCAGCACTGACAAAATGAGAGGACATAGTCTCAAGCTGCACCAAGGGAAATATAAGTTGGATGTTAGGAAAAAGTTTTTTACAGAAAGGGTGATAAAATATTGGAATGGTCTGTAGGCACAGAGTTTGTGGTGACTGGGAGTGGAGCTGTGGCCCAGCTGTGCAGGACGGGTGAGCAGCATGAAGGGAACAGCCATGGAGTGCCCAGGTGCACTGACCAACCCCAGAGGGGACAGAGGGCACACAGGTGCAGTGCATCAACATCAGGGCTATAAAAGGCTGGACTGAAGGACAGGAAGGGCAGCTGCTGCAGCCTTCTGAAGTGGAATGGTGTTCCTCTGTGTGGGCAGCTTTCAGATGCCTTCTTAAGAGGTAAGGTGTTACTGTGTTTGGGGTGAAGCCTTCTGAAATTGTATGGGGACAGTCTGTGTCTCATGGCTGTCTCAACTGTAGCATGTTCTGTGACAATGGTCTGCCTGGGGAGGTGGTGGGGTCACCATCCCTGGATGAGTTTAAAAAAAGACTGGATGTGGCACTGGGTGCCAGGGTGTAGCTGAGGTGTTTGGGCTGGGATGGACTTGATGACCTTAGAGGTTTCTCCCAACCTGGTGATTCTATGTATGATTCCCAGGGTTCTTGTTGCTCTAGTCTGGCAGGTTCAGGTGCTGAAATTTGGATGGGGTGAAAAGTGCTCCCCTGATCTGGCTGCCCCTGTGAGTGTAGACACTTGGGCTCTAACTGGGTATGAGGGAGTGAACAAGAATCCTGCCCAGTTCTGGGTGCAGGTCTGCCTTGGCCAGTCCACAGGCTGTCCAGGCTGGGTATACAGTGAGCACCCTGGGGGATGCCTGAGCCTGTGTGTGAGCTGGCTTCAGTGCTTTGGGGACAGGGAGGGCAGAGCCAGGCCAGGCTGTGTGGGGTCTGTTCCACTGGTTTGGGCATTTTTGTGTTGGCCTTGCCCAAGCTGCCTGGCTGAGCATCCAAGTGGTCCTTAAGGAGAGCAGCATTGGCCCACCCAGTGCAGGGGTGAGTGTGGGGCAGGGCAGAGAGCATGAGCACCATCCCACTCTGCCTCTGCCATGCTGGGGAACTCTCCTGACCTTTTGTTCCTTGGTTTTCTCATGCTTAAGGACATACAGACTTAACCATTGCTCATGGGTTTTGCAAGAATTAATTGCCATTTCAACCAATTTGAGGACTCATAACCCTCAATTAACAAGAACTTAAGCAGTTATTTTTCTTTGTATTTATGCTATAGGAAAAATCCGCTCATTTATTTCCAAGCACATGACACACAAAAACTATCTTCACACTTCTGAGTGGAACTGGGGCTTGATGCCAAGGCTTTTTTTTTCCCTAGAGAATATGGTATGCTCATACACTCGGATCAAATGGTACAACCTTATGGTTTCACTTGGGAGGTTGAGATTTTTTCTCACTGTGGTTTTGTACTTAGAAACTTTAAATAGCTTCTCTTTGGTCAAGTTCTTTGTCCTAATGTCTGCACCCATTGCCAATGTCCTTCAGTATGTGAACTTGATTTTTTTGGAGTAGCTCTAACTAGTAAATGGGGTGTCTTCCCCCCCACCCCCCCATATTTCCTGCCATCTTCTTCTGTGTTAATTATTTGGCTTAAAGACTCTGGGAATTAGGGAAGGAGAGTGGAGAAAAAATATAATAGGGGTGCTTATCACCTTTTGTCCTCTTTCTTTTGTGCATAGAGAAGCCCTTGAGTGTATTAATTTTGGAATTGGGAGTAGCTTCTGTCCCACACCTGATGTGGCCATACAGTGCCCTGGTCTAATGTGGAACTTGGGGACACAAAGTGAAGGAAGTCAAAGTTTGTGACTCTGCATTTATCATCATCTGTGAGTTAAATCAGAGCTAAGGGTTTTTTCTGTTGTGTTCTAATTTCCTTTGTTTTAAGAAAGTATGTTTTAAATGAAGTGGGGGAGGAGGGTAATGTGCCTCTGACATGCTTTGGGATCCAAGGCTCCTGTGGACCCCATAGGATGTCAATGGACTCATTAAGATTTAGCCAAGTTTTATGCATTATTCATAATATACATTCACAGCATGCACCCTAAAGACTGTCTCCTGTAAATGCTTAGTCAGAATCATTTGCATTCTGTATCATGGATCCGTAATATAAAATACATTTAGCTACGTTTTGAGTATTATCCTTTACACTTATTTCTAGCCTTTACTCTTATGGCATATGCAGCAAATGTTTAAACAATAACATGCAGTTATGTTTGGTTGATCTATATCAACTAATGAATAATAAGGACCCTGATGAAAATTAATTATTGCATAAGAGCAATGGACAGCTTTTGCCTCTTTGTAGCTTCAGTGACATTTTAAACTTACTTTTCTAATGTGTTTAAGAAGTGTTTTAAATTCTGGGCTGATATTTTGTAAATTTTGTATTTCAAATGCATAAAAAAATCATTTCTGATGTGCAAGGTTGGCAGGTGATAAAACATCAAATTAAAGCTGAGATGCTTAATAATCATCAGAGTCTTTTGCTGTGCATTTACTCTAATCCTATGAACATTATTTCTGCTGTACATGACAAGACGAAAGAATCGACAAAACACTACATCAGAAAATTAATTCTCTTCCTATCATTTAAAGCATTGAAGCTCCTCTATTTTCTTTTTCTCAGCTGCCAGTACATCATGATGATGAGTCTGATCTCAGCTTTGCACTGATCCACAGAGTGGCCCAGGCATGTTCCTTATACACCTCTGCCTTAGTTTCCCCATGGGAAATGGTTTTCCTTAAATTCATCTGTACAAGCTGTCTATCTGGATTTACTCCTTCAGCACCCTGCCACTGCCAGGAGAGAGTATTCCTGTTGGGAATGCTGCTCTTGCAAGACAATGGGATTTCTTTTGGGGCCAAGCTGCACTAGGGGGAAGACAGAGGCATGAGGATTATCCTCTTCATACAGAATTGGTTAGGGAATTGCTTTTGTGACTTGTCTTCGTTTCTGAGGACCATGGTAATGTTTCTAGTTGCTGGAGCTTGCACATGAGAACACCAGATGGGCAAAATCCAGGATCCTGTGGCATCCTTTGCAGTTCCTTTTAACTTGGGGTACTGCCCCTCTGTGTGTTCAGAAGGGCATGGGTGATGTCAGCCTTTCACCCTTTTCATTTTTCAGGGAAGTTGTGCAGGTTACAGAAGAGCTGTTGGGATGGTGATGCCCTTGTCTCAGGGGCCTGGCTCACACTGGGCAGAGAGGTGCCTTGAGACTAAATATACACTGTATACACAAGGGGATACAAGTGACTTGCTACGTCAAGTTCTTTGCTGATGTTGTAATACTTGATTAAAAGCCAGTGCTTATCAAAACACTTCAAAAAGTCTTGATACTGCATAAGATTGAAATGTTGTTGTTTTTTTTTTTTTTTCCCATCATAGACTTTAACACAGGAGAATGTTTTGGCAAATACAGTCAGGAAGAAAACAGTTGGTATAAAATTAATTTAAAATCCTAAGGATTGTTTATATTTACTATTTACTTCTGCTGGGTATTCAAAGCTACCTTTAGGCAGCATGCATACAGCATGCCCTGGGGATACAGTAGAGAGTTAACAACGATTTTGCTGTGGCCCAGGCAAAGTGGGAACATGCTATCCTTTGGTCCAGAACTGTCTCTTGGGCTCTCACAGTAACAGCTAAAATACAAACACTTTGCTGCCTTTTTGCTCAAAAGAGAGGACCAGTTTTTTCATGAGAATTTTTTAATATGTGAGCTGAGAATTGTAAATTTGTAGATACATGTATTTTGCAGTATGCCATTGCTGTTACTTGTTTCTTTTGCTTGCATATTGAGAGTAACAGTTCATGATTTTTAAGTCTGATGCATATAAACAAAATATTTGTTTCTTTTAGGTAAGACGTGATGGAGTGTAGTACTCTTCTCTGGGTGTGTTGAGTATAATAATGTGAAGTAAGAGTAATCATTGTAGAGGGAGTATAATCTCTGAGAGCAAACGTTACTTGGTGTATTGCTAGGTCATTTTATGTCCTGTGGAGCAAAGCTACCTTTTCCTCTTGGCTGATGCATACAGGGGTCAGAAAAGACAGATGATCTGAGGCTGAGATCCAGATTTGTGCTGGAAGTTTTTCTTATTATCTTCCTTGAATCTTGAGCTTTCCTTCCTTGCCCTCCCATGTTCCCTTTCTTCTCCAGCTCTTGTTGCAGCTCTGGCACTTCTCTGCTGTACCCTTTCCTCCTTGCTCCACCCTAAAAACTCCAAAATAAACCCCAAACTAATCTATGCATCAGACATTGTTAGCTTAGGGTATGGATATGATGCATTGTTGGTCCATCTCACTGGTTGGACATCAACATTTGGGACCAGTGAGAACATATTTTTGCCACTATAAATCAAATATAAAGGAATATAAACAAAGCTCAAAAGATCAAGACATCCAAACACGCCTTTCAAATTAATGAATATGCCATATATAAGCCTAACTTCTGAGATTTCTTTTTATTCTCGTGAATAGTTTTTACAGTCAAGCAAATGCAAATTCATTTCCACTTTTGATGCTCTGGAAGCTGCTTCTGGAAAGTGAGTAGAATGTGCCCTTTAGTCCATTCCAATTCAGGCCCCAGCACTGCATGTACAACCCTGGGATTTCCAGAGCATTCAGCAGCTCTGCTCTGTCTGTTTTTCTTTTCAGCAATCTAAATTCTTACTGTAAAACTTGCAGTAGTGCAAAGAACAGGGGTTTTGTTTGTGTTACTAGGCTTGTGATGTGGAAAATAAAGAACTTGCTTCCTATTGTTTATCAAAATTTCTAGGAAGTTCCTAGCAGTTTTATTTAATCCTTGGAATACGTATCTTTATCTTTCTAAATGATTTTAAACAGTTTTTCTTCAATGAACAGCTGTATAAATAGGCACTAGGGTACATAGAAAACGAGATAGCTGGACTCACAAGAGATGGAAAGAGAACTAATTTCTGTACTTCCATGTTCTGTATCTGCCCTAAAAGAGCACCTCTACAACAGGTTTCAATTCAAGGCTTCTCAGATTGCCATTACTATTAATTATACTGTAGAAGCCATGGTTTGGATGGGTAGATTTTAAAGTGTGTCACTGAGCTACCTGCGTGTTGTTATTCCATTTTACACTTGGAAAGGTTGTAGGATTTTACTTCTGATTCAGTTTCATCACAGAAAATCCAGGCTTTGCTGTTAGCTGAGGTTGCTGTGCACTTTGTTCTCTTGGTGTTCTTTCTGTCCTTTGTCCAAAATCATCTGTGTAGTGTTTCTGTCCATCTCTAGTGTTATAAAATCAGAACTGTTATGCATCATGGGGTTTTAAAAGTAATAGATTGTGATTTCCTCTTTATTACCCCTAAGTCTCAGACTTTATAGTTCAGGGTCTTTAACTCTCAACAGTAAAATTCAGCACTTTTAAAAAAGAAACTGAGATTTTCATATGATCACAAGCATTAAGGCTTTAAGGTATTCCAACACAATAGAAAAAGTTCATGGGTGTTTGCAACTCTGGAACAAACAATTAGAAGGGGCCACAAGGACACTCAGGCTGTGTGTTTCTCCCACAAAGAAGACCTTTCACCTTGTGGTGCTTCATGGGGTTCATGGTATCCAAAGGGAAAAAACTGGCAGTGTCTCTCACATCCCTGTTCTCCTGACAGTAGATTTGGGAACAGAGGGATACTGAGCATGATGAGCTGCGTCTAATGAACTTCTGTTCATTTTGCTTAGACAACTTTATCTAAGGAATAATTTTCTTGACATTTTATTTGAATTCCCCAAAATTTAATTGAAGAAGAGGTAGAAATTTGCATGTTTCTGCACTGTGAATTACTCAGACACTTTGACAGACTCCGAAGTGGTGTGCCTTTGAAAGGAGTATTCCTCTCTAAATCTCTCCTTCTGCTGGTCTTTGCCTGTATAATCAGGAGGGCAAGACAGAACCTTCTCTCCTGCTTCCCTGTTTCCTTCCTCACCAGAGCTGCAGAAATCAGCCATGCTCAGCCAGCAGGACTTTACACCTCCCAGTGGACAAGACATTGTCAATATTCTGGGTTTTATTGCTTCAGATCTTTGGGTCTCTGTGAGTGTATTCTGAAACAGTTTTCTCTGCTGTTTTTCTCTAACATTTTGTTTGCATACAAATCTCTCCTAGAATTGCACCAAAATTCCTCTATCCCTTTTCTGGTCTTGATAGTGAAGCTGCAAGTCGTGTTGGGGCTTGCAGTCCTTGCCAGGCTGTTCCTTCACCTCTCTTGCATATCATTCTCAGACAATTAGCAAGATGTACACTAGCCTGCCTTACTGCCTGTTACTTGTTCCTGAGTTTAAGAACCTAAACTTGCTGTTCACCATCTCCTCACTTTTGCCAGTTTTACAGCAGTGGCACTGCTCTGATCTTACTGATTTGTTTCAGCTCTTAGGCCATTTTGTAGTGATGGATGAAAAAGCAAAAGTGAGTTTAAAGCTACATTCATTCATCTCTTTGTTATTTTAACACTAAATCCCAAGGATAAATATTATTTTCCTGCTGATTAAAATGTATAAGAGAAAAGTCCTGTTTTGAAGATCAGACTTATTGACTGAGGAGAGGGAATGACAGCCCTGTTGAAAAGGGTAAAAGCTGAAGAGCCTGGTAGGTATGTCCATTTTAAATGTGTGCCATGTGTGCTGAGGGTGACTTGATTCACACAGAATACTTGCAGTCAGTCAAAAATAGAACTCATAACTTGCATGCTTATACTTCCTCCGCCCAATCTCTTCAGAAACAAATCTCCACGTTGCTGAAAAAGAGCAGAACTGAGACATGACTGTTGGAGTTCCCATCAATTGCCAGTTGATGTGGGGTGAAAGACAAGGGACAAAAGGACAATATATAGGGGGGCTTAAGCAGATGTTGTGAGTGCTGTACTTGCCCTTCCTTGTAGTAGATTGGCCTTCACAGGTGTCAGTCCAGCATCTCCTTAAAGTACTGATTAATCCAACTAAAATTAATCCAAATATTTCAAAACTAGTGCCACTACAGTACAATGTATTACTCTGTTCCACTTAGGACTGGGCATTGTATGTAGTAAAAAAACTTCAGACAATGGCAATCTTGGTTGCAGCTGGCTTGTTTCCTATATATTAATACTACACTGTAGAAGAAAAACAATTTAAAAGAACTGATTGCAGAATCTGTACAGGTGTAAAAGTTAAGCATATGGTAGAGAAGAGATTGCCAATCAAAATGACAGATGATTAACATTCATTAAAACTTTCAATTAACACCTTGAAAAACCCCATAAAATAATACTGCATGTAAATAATGTGTGATTTCTCTAAGCATTCTTCTAAATGCTTTTAAGGGAAAGGAATAGTGGGAAAGAGAAGAAGGGAAGTCTATTCCAAAAGTCCTTAGTAGTAAGATTTTTGTTTTGGAGTTCAGTGGTGTAGTGAGGCGTAACCAAGTTTGAGATGTCAGTATGGGAAGAGATTTGGTCTGGGTGAAAGTCAGTCTGGATTTTGTTGCCTACATTCTTATGGTGGGCATGGGAGAGAAGCCCTGACAAACTGCAGGGCAATGTGAAGGATGCTCTGATCAGTTGGCTAATTACAGAGATTAGAACATGGCAGCAGTGGCAGTCCTGCCTGTGTCATTTCACACTGCTGTCAGCCTCAGCAGTATATCTCCATGCTATGGGGAACTCTAAGTCTGTGCCTTTCCTGTTGGTGCAGACACATGAACTAAGGAAGAAGCCTTTGTATTGTCTGAGTGAGCTTTATGAAAGTAAATTAAAAAGCTATCATCAAGAGGTGACTTAGATGCTAGTTCTTAATGTCTGCTGTTAATTATACTCAAAAAGTTTCCAAAATCAGGCATGCCCTTGGCTGCTTGTGTTCCTGGAGGGGAGAGAAGCCTCTTTGTCTTGCAAAAGCAGGTGTGTGGCTTAACAAATACAAGTAAATTAATGTGAATATTACCCATGGATTCCCTGACCCCTGGGATTTGATAACTTTAAGAAGTTTGGCACTGGCACATGCAATCTTTTTTCTCTTTCATTACTGAGCACTGCTATGGTCCTGGCTGGACTCAGGTGCTCCAGAACTCTGGGGTTGTGGAGATCAGACTTCAGGCTTAATTTCCTCTACTCCAATTCCTGTTTGAAGTGCTTGTGTTTGTTTCTTTGACACCTATATCTCCTCTTCATAACTGGATACAGTTAGGGCACAAGTGTGTCCCTCTCACCCACCAATTCCTTCCTTTCTGAAATGCTGTTCCATAGGTTAGGAGTGTGTATGTCATTATGTTTTCACACTGCTGTTGTCCTAGAGCTGCCATTTGTTTGGTGTAGCTGAGGACTCTAGAATAGAGGATGTGATGGCTAGTAAAAATACTATGAAACAGCTTCATTTGTGAAGCTCCCTACCTTCGTGGTTTGGCCTAGGTCCATTATGCATCCACATTGCAAAGCCTGGCTCTGTATTTTTGTGGCTCCTGTGCTATCCCTGTGATGGTTTTGTGACACATTTTGAATTTTGGCAATTCAAAACACCTGAGCTGCTGGGCAGATAGCACAACAGTGGTGTGTGGGGGGTGATTTTTTTCTACAAAATGCCATTGAGTTGTGTGTTTCATGTCCTGACTTGTTGGTTTGTGGGTGTTAGAAGATGAGAGGTTTGCCAGAGAGGTTGAACAAGCCAAATTTGGCATTCCATGTAGAATTCCTTATTCTTCATGCAGTATGACTGCTGGGATAACTTTGCTGTCAACTGCTCCTGCTTGGGGTGACCCCACAGTTTGTTCCAGAAGGGAACAGGGAGAAGAAAACTAGATGTTTTTTTTCAGTGTGGACAATCAGGGCACCTCAGTACAGGAGTAAAATATGAAATGAACTAAATAAATTGTGTGCACGCATTCACTCTTCCATGAAAAAGCTGGGTTGGAGAGCCAGCATCAATTTTAGCAGACCTGTAAAGGGCCTTGACCTCTCCATTTGGTCCTGGGTACCCCCTCCCTGAGGCAGAATGTAGATGATGGGGTACAGTAAAATAAAGCTATAATTAGAAGCAACAGGAGGGAAAAGAAAAAGCCATCAGTCTTCTATCTTTTTGCATTTGACTGCTCTTGGATTGCTGCTTTCAAAAGTGATCTGCAATGGCATCTCTTGGCTTCCGGGAAGGCAAAGGGAATTTTGCAGCTGATGTCAATGGGAGCAGGTTGAGGCTGATGTTAAACTCTTTTTTTATACCCCTGTCCCCAGTGAGTGGTCATTTTCATTGTTTTCCCTGATATCTGTGGGTGCTACATAAATCAAGAAGAACACAGTAATTAAGAAAGACAAGTTGAGACTGGGAAAAGCTAAAGCTGTGAGAGAGGCTCTGGGGGGCAGCTGTGGGGCTCAGGAGTGCTGTTACATGTTTGAGTGGTTTTCAGTGTCACTCTATTCCTCTGAGCACCTTTCATTCCCAGAGGACATCAGCAGTAGAGTCCACCCTGTCTCAAACAAGAAAATCCAGAGCAGTTCTAGAGGAGAGTTCATGATTTGCTGCAATTGAGAAGAGTCCAGCCCGTGGATTCCAGGTTGTGTTACCCAGCTGAAGTCTGACAGCCCTCCAGTGTTCATTCTCTGGGCAGGGGATGTAGGAAGAATACATATTCTCCTGCAGCAGTCTGACAGGCTGATCCATGGTGAGACCTTTACGGTGTGATGTCTGCTCTCCCTTGATCTGTGTCTGACATCCACAAATGTAGATGGATAATGTGTGTGTGCAGAGGGGCTGCTCTGGCCCCAGACTTGCTTCTCACAGCACTGGAGTTAATCTCTTCACTCTGCTAAGGTCAGGGTTGAAGAATGACTCCAAAGAGCAAAGAAAGGGAAGACAGGTTTGAAAATGGATGCAGGCAGAGCAGACAACATATGCTGATTTGTAATCTCTCCCTCTCTTTCCATCCCTTTTGCTTCCATTGTCACAGGTTATTCATTAAGTATTTCTTGAAATACATGGTAAAAAGAATTTAACAGCTGAATTGCTGATTTTGCATTAGGCAGTTAGGTGGTGGATTTGAATTTGGAGAATTTGTGTTCACCAAGTTTGGGGGTTAGGTCAGAAGTTCCCCCCTTAGACCAATTCTCATTTGCTGCAATACTGTGCTGTTCTCATAGTATGTGAGGGGGGGAAAAAAGGGTGGCACATGAAACAAAAAAGTGATCAGGCTGATCAGCCTCAGCTGCATCTCTAGGGGGATTGCTTTTTAGGGTAGTCAAGAGAAATCTGTGTGGAGTGCAATGGCATTTGTTAAGCAACCCAAATTACCCTTGATCCTACAAACTGCTCTTTTAGTATTTAACAAGAATGAAAATTAAAAAGAGTTAACCTGTGTTGCTTTTGCTTTTTTTACCTCTCTTTATGGAATGAAGAATTGGTATTTGACCCTGGCAGGAATGTGCCATGCTGTAGTTACGTTACTGTTTTTAATTGAGCGGTTTAGAAATTGCGTGAGGGATAGTCTCAGTGTTGCTGAGTTAGATATGCAATAAGCCTGTTTTTCAGTAGTCATGTACTATCATATATAACACAGTACTTTTTGAATTTATAAATGCTGTGTAACATATAGGAAGAAGCCAGGTCTTGCACTGACAGCATTGGTTTCATGTGTCTGTTTTGTATATTTTCGTGTTACTGTCTTTTAACAATACTAGCCAAGAATAGAACCCCTCTCTCTTTGCCTCAGTGTTGTTTAGTTTAAAGAAATAATAAGGTTTCTGTGTGTAGGTGTATCATTTTTAGATCTACTCTGAAAACCTTACATGAAAAGAGCACTAAAATGATGATTAAGTGCTGTAGATTTGTAAAAGTGGACTCTTTAAGACAGCATTTAAGTGTGCAAGATGAGAACTTCCTGCTCCAGCGCTCAATTAAAATTATACCCATGAACTCCTGACAGGAGAAAAGTGTCTGCTGTACTGCAAAGACAGCAGTCACCCAAGCCTCAGCAGCCCCTCAGGTGTGTGTTTGTCTGCCTGTGGGGGGTTTTTCTTCCAAGTGAGGTGTGAATGTTAGTGCCCAGTTGTGCAAGTTGTTTTGCAAGGGGAAAACCTTCATGGATGCAGCACTGAAGTCGGGGAGTCTTTGCATGCAGCCCTCTGCCAGGATTTCACCCAACTCCTCTGGCTCGTGGTCTGAGGAGAAAGAGTTCACCCCCCCCCCCCCGCCATTGGCAATTTTTTTCTGCTGTTGCATTTATAAAGCCTGAGGTTGCCTTTGTTCAAAAAGAATTTTGGTATTTCTTGTTTTCAGAGCATACAATGTCCTACCATCTTCCATCTTTAGCACAGCACTTGCTTTCAGTGTTGGAAAGCCAAAACTCTTGTAAAGATTTTAAATTATCTGATAATATTTAATCAGTTCATAGACTATATGTGCTTGAACAGTAAGCACTCCTGAAGATCTTGCATCTTTAAAAAAAAGGTGAAGTACACTGATAATATTGCAGTGTGTGGAGAGGTTTAAAATTATTGGAGCACTTAATTTTTTCTATAATTACTTCAATTTGAAGGGAACTAGGCAAAATACCAAGCTGAAAATGAGTTGAATTAATTGAAAAATTAATCAGTCAGAAAGTAGGATTTAAACCAAAATGCCCAATGAGAGTGGGGTGGGGAGAAAAAAGACACTAAACATATTGGCATTAAAGCCTTAAGGTGCTGAGCCTCACATCCCTCTATGCTGGCTGTTAACTTCAGGGATTGTTAGAACTGAGTTTCACACGCCCATGTCACTGGAGACAGCAGAAGAGCTGAGGTCGAGTCAGAGCACCTGGCTTGGAAAGGAAAGCAGTGCTCAGTGAAAGCCTGGCCCCTTGTGATGTACCACAGTGGGCGGTAATCAAATGTGAGCATAGATCAGCTCAAGGTTAATGTCTCTTTAGAGTAAGCTGACAATAAGATGAAAAAATTTAACACCACTGCAGATACCTTGTGGCTGGTAAAGAGCTTTGTGGTACTATGTAATTAGAGTTCATAATGATTTAATGAGCATTATTAAAACAAGGAAAAAGTTGTATCACATGAAAGGTACCAGAAAAACCAATGCAAAAACCAGGCACATTCCTGCAGCTCAGGCTTTCTTGAAAATTTTAAGTAAGTTTACTATTCAAAGTCAAATTTGGCAAATAGTCTGTTTTTCTGGTCTGACATATCTGGCATAAGCACTGATTGTTACTAAACAAGGGAGAGCAAAAAAGAATTTATTTTTGAAAGCGGAATGAAATGCTAAGAGTGCATATATTTCACTGGAATTTAGTAGTTCCAAATTATTCTTGTCTCAGTACAGTGCAGGGTAGGTTTCCATACAGGGTTTTTGACAAGACACCCAACTTTCAGTATGTACAGAATCCCAGGACAGCTCACGGGGTTATGGACTTAAATATCTTTCTGACCGTTGTTCACCCTTTCTCTGCATCATGCAAAATATTTCATGGTACAGTGCTTTGGAAGGACATGAACAACTAAAATTATTTTTTAGTAAATGATGAGTGGAGAAAAGTGATGCCCTTCCTTTTTATTTGAAGTCTAATAATCCAATGACTCCTTTCAAAGGCTCATACTCCTTTTGTCCATATAGGAAAATGCTGTGTTTGAGGTGGGATTGGGCTGGATCCAAAATGGCCAAAAGGTTTGAGGGGTGGAAACCTGCCCCAAATTCCTTTGCAGGGGAGCAAAATCTGACCTGAACTAAATAAAAACTATTACTTGTCTTGAATGAGAAGTAATGTCTGCCTCAGAATTAAATCTCAGGATGATTTGTAGCCTTGTCTCTGGGAGGTGCCAGGGGATGCCCAGTGGTGGCTGTGATGGTCACAGAAGCAGAGAGGCTGGGCACAGACAGCAGTGTGGGAGCAGCAGGTGAAGGGGGACATCTCTTGGTGGATAAATTGAAGGAGACTGCAGAAGCTGTACCCTTCTCCTCAGAGCTTCTTTGTCTCTCATCGCTGTGGTCCTGGGAGGGCTTGAGCTGTGTGCCTTGTGCAGAGCTCTGTGGAGGTGGAATAAGGCCAGTAGGTTGGAGGTGGGCATAATAATAAATTGGATAATTTAAATTCTGTCATCACCTCTCAGTAAATAAGACAGGATATTTGGAAAATGCTCCTGATCTCAGGCTCTTTTTGCAGCTACAAGTGCTTTCCTTTAATTTGCCTCACAAATTTGGCCCTTGGTCCAAGAGCCCATATTGAGCTCACCTGAACACAGTGGTATCCCCTGTAAAACAAGAGGTGGTTTTGGAAGAGCAGAGGTACAGTCTGGCTAAAAAACTCAGCACAGATAATTTAAATTGTGTAGCATCTCTCCAAAGACAGGAATAAAGGACCAGTTCTTTAAAGAAACTTGAGTGTTACTTCTGTCAGGGCTGGAATAACTTTCCTGGACCACTGCTGACATTGTGTATGAATTTCTATCACACCTATTTTGTTTTATCAACTTCTTCACCAGTTCACACCTCTCTTGTGGTGTTCCCTCTTTGTGCCTCATACATGTTAAGTTTTCCTCTTTCAGTTGCAGTCTACCCGGCTAGTATGCAACTATTGGCCTGAGCTAATACTTTGAGAAATTATCATTACTATTTTTGTGGTTTTCCCCCCCACTTCAGAAATGTGAGCAATAAATATTAATAATTTCAAATTCTAGAGTGCTTGATTTCCAATAGAGAGGACCCAATTGCATGTCAGATTTTTACACCTGATACTCTGCTTCCATTTGTTTCTTCCCCCTTCTTTTTCATCCTCCCTCTTGCTGGTGTCCATCTTCAGAAGTAATACTGTGGAAGTTGCTATGCTGGAAACTAAGACTTTAAATAGTCAGAGGTTTTGATTTTTCTTCCTATTTTCTCATCTGCACTTAATCCGATCATTGGTGCTGAAGGAAAGAAGTCAGAGGAATACCAGTGATGGTTGGTTCCACTGCATTTAGATTAACCTTAGGCTCAGTTTGCTTGGGTTTGTAATCCACTCATCGAGGGGGATGCAAACTCACAGAATTGAAACCCAAAAATGTGCTTTGTGATGGAAATTTGCTCTTCTCCTTTTGTACTGGAAATGCATATTTAAAAAAAGTAATTGGAATTTACTTTTCAGTGGATGTCACTTGCTTTTAAGAGTTACAAAGCTGGCTCAGGTGATATGTTACTGTCTCTCCTGTGTTCTATGTCTGCAAGATATCTATGAATACCTGTGAACATTTGCTAAGATTGTTCCTCTTCTGGAGACAAGTATTTTGGTGGAAATACAGTAGTGAATCCCAAATAGTTGGTCAATCCTCTATTATCCTTCTTTAACATCCCTGTAAGGGATGCAAGGGCTCAAGTACTAGGGGCTTCCTGCACCTATTCTCGCTCTCAATGCTCTGTGGCTCTTCCATGGTGTCTTTGTGGTGTCCACAGCTGAAATGGGTGGTCTAACTTACTCTCTTTGAATGCAGACATGGGTTATTTTCATCCACACACTCATTAATCTCTCTGAGCCCTGCCAAACTCTTTGAGCTACTTTTTCGATTTAATTACATGTTACACACTTTCTGGGTCTTTTTTATAGTTCTTGAGTAAGTGTTTTAATTTTAAATGCATTGTATGACATTTAGCTGTGTGTCTGGTGTTAAGAGAAGGAGTGAGATGAGCAGGTGATCTCTGCAATTTTGCATTAATGCCCTCTGGACTGCATTTTTTTCAGGATGTCATGTAAACTTACCCATGCTGCCAAGGATGGGAATGAGAGGACAGAGTTTTCAATTTGTCCATTTTAAGATAGAAAAATAATAAATAGAATCGAATAATTTGCAGCACTGGCAAACATTGTTTTTAAAACAGGGGGCTCAGTCGACACAGGATTTGATCGAAGTCCTGCCAGTTTTTATTTCAGCAAGGTACAATTCTGGTACAGGAGTCCTTTTTCCAGCTTTCTAACAAATGGGAATGATTGTGGACTCTTTCAAAGAGCCTGTGAATAGCAGCTGGGAAAAGCAAGGGGTTCTGACTAGGCTTGGACTCACCCAGGGGGCTGAGATTTTTCTGCAAAGTCTTTAAGATTTCTACAGAGTAATGAAGGTCATAACATTTTGCTAGAGTACCCATCTGTTTTAGAACCCATGGCCTGAAAGATGCCAACTGCACCTGAGTAAGCACTTTAAAGAGGTTCCAGGATGGGATGTCACATTGCAGAGCAGTCACACTTCCTTCCTAGGGCCTGGCAGTTGTGTGAGGAGCCAGAGCAAGGGGCTGCTCTGGCTACAAACTCAAGTTTGGTGAGGTTTTTAATGACACACCCTGTCACATAAGCATCAACTGAGGTTTGCTCAGAACCTGTCTGTCTGTGACCCGCAGAAGCAATTGCAGAACTGCAGCATCTTATTTAAATACCTATCTCAGTTTGGGTTTTCTATTTGTTTTTGGTTTTTTTTTTTAGTTGTTTTTTTTTTCCAACTGCAATGTCTAAAGTAGGTGGAGGGGGGAATTTAGCAGTCAGGTAAATAAAAACCATGGATTCTGCTTGTATAACTTCCTTCTCAGGGAAGAAAGCCATCCTGCATAATGAACTGACTTGAAGAGCGCTGCATCTCTGCCCTTGTTGCAGCCTGGAGGTATACAGGGAATGTACCAAGTGCACAGCTCGTGGTGGTGCCTGGAGCTGCCCAGCAGGAGCTGTGAATGCCTGCTTTCCATTAATACCTGAGAAGAGACTTTGGGGGAACCTCACTATGGAGCTTTACCCTGTCCCAAATGTACAGTTGTAGCTGGATCCACTCTGGGACCAAGAAGTGACTGGTATTTTTTATGCACTGTGAAACTTTGTCACGAGAGGTCATGGGTAATCTAAAGGATAAAAGTTAGAAAGCAAATGGACAAGTGGATGGATGGAAAGTCCATCAGGGATGCTGAATACAAAGGATGTGGGCAAAGCCTTGATGATCTGTCTTGGAGTACTTGGGAAATCAGTGAACTGGAGGTTGCAAGGAAGATATACCCAAGGAAGAATCACTCTGATGCCCTTCCACTGTCTTGCCCTGGGTGTATGTTGCCAGTTATTGCCAGAGAAGGGAATGCATGGGATTTTTTTCTGACTGTATGATTTTTTTTTTTGTCCAACCGCTTGAAGTTCTTCTGAAATCTGCTTTATATGGTTGTGAGAATGAAGTGTAGCTGAACTGAGACTCTTTGTGGTGAGAATTTCCTACTTGAAGTTGAAATAGCTTTGAACTACTTGATGACGTGTGCTGCCATTAAAAAAAAACACTATACTAAATGCCATTGTTATCTTTTATTATTAGACTTATGTTTGCAGAACCAGCTGTCATAAAGCAAACAGAACTTGACTGCTTGAGTCAGAGTCCATTAAAATGGGCTAAAGACTGAATATCCTCCATCAGGCTGCTTGCGGTTGTACTCAAGTGTGCTCAGGTATGAGTGCTGTTCCTTTGAGACCTTAATAAAAGAAAGATGAGACTTTTTAAAGACTCTCCTGCTGGGTAAAACTGATCCACAAAACTGTGCAGCAGGGAAATACTGATAAGGGATTAATGATTGTTGCAGTTAGTTGCCATTTGTAAGCAACAAGACAATAAAGCTAAACAAATTTTTTTTTTAAATTTACCTTTATGCTCTCCACTTTAAATGAGCTCTTAGAGTATTTCTTAGGAATTAAGGGTCTAGATTTTGCAGTTATGTCTCTGGTTATGCAGGGCTAAAATCAGCAGGGCTCCAGAGCAGCACAGGGGTTTGTCCCCTAGGATCCAGCTGCAGGCCTGGAAGCAGACTTTGTTTGTGTGTTAGTCTCAGTTGCTCTGGACTGGAGCCAGAGTTTTGCTGCTGCTTAAGAGACAGAATTGTCCTGTCCGGACTTCTGGTGGTACAAAAAGCTGCTGGGCTGTGTGCTCTTCAAGCAAGTTTGAAACACATAGTGCAAATTAAGTTAGTGTCTCTAACATAGCATGAACACTTGAACTTTTCCTCCTGTAGCCTGGTCTTACTCATTTTAGCTGGTGCACTGGAGTTAGTGACAAAGCCCTTCTCATTGGTAAGCAAGGCTTGAGTGCTTCCTTAGGATGGTGTGTGCTGCTTGATGGGCTGTGGGATTTGCACAGACCCATTTGTTCCAGCTTGTACACTAGTTACGGGCTTACGTTCTTTTCTGATGTCCGGCTGGGGCAAGCCTTTCTCAAACAACCCCGATACTCTAATTGATCTGGTTTTGGAGCTCACACTGAATTCAATAGATGTTCTGAGCATGGAACAATCACAGGATCAGGACAATGTCTAGTTAAGTCCAGTCAAGTAATATAAAAGTGGCTTTTTCCCTCCTTACCAGCAGGAAATTAATTTCGTGCTTTTCAGTCTCCCAGTATAGTTATTAAACTATTATTTACTCATTTAGTTACTTTATTATTTAATTTTATAACAAAATTGGGCTTTGGTCTTTAGAAGAAAAATTCATGTGTTTTCTACTCTTTTTTCCCCCCTCAAAAAGTATATATATTCTTGTCTCTTTAAGGTACAGTGCTGCTGTGCACCTTGGAATGAAAGTGACTAACAGCTCTCAACAACAGGAGTGGAAATAATGACGGGGTAGCAAAGACACAAAGAGTTTTGAAAAGCAATGTTCTTCAGTGTTGGGAAAGTAATAAAAGGTCAGAATAAAGTGCAATAAAAAAACCATTATGAAGGGAACAGGCAGAAATCTGGTTTTATGTTGATGTCAAGCCTTTGGATTTGTTTTCTTTCCATTCTGGCAAGTTTGATTTAGTTTAATTCAGATTATTATTATTATTTGCCTTAATGCATGCAGCTTTACTAGGTGTGATTTTAATGCTGCACAACTGTAAATGGCTAGGTTTGAGAGACTTACTTATCCTTCCTTTTTTCTTTGGAACCTTCAGTATAATGAATTTTTAACCAAGAATTATTGTTTAGTATTACTTAGAGCTGGGCTGTCCTACAGAAATACAGAGTAGTGCCACACTTTGCTGCTTATGGAGGAGGGTGGGTGCTCTTAAAAGTATTTAATGTACCATTGCAAACTCCTTGTTAGTACTTGACTTCCCTGAGTCTGCAGCAGTGTTGAAATCCCCACTGACCTCCATGCCAGCACAGCTAGGCTGTGACTGCTCTTGGTAAATCATCCTAGAATTTGTTTTCTTACCCCTAATTAAGTAAAAGACATTCAGCCCTCATCGATTATGGCAAAAGTATGTTTTGAAAATAGGAACGATTTAAAAAATTACAGATTCATACTGGGTATCAAAGCTGAGATCCATCCTCATTTCCTTTTGGTTTTGACCTAGGAATGCAATTTTGTATGATGGGTTGCTGATGTAAAGCATAGTCTTCCTCTTCCCTTTTCCCTTCCCTGTATGCAAAAGCAGCAAAGATGGCCAATACCATTTAGAACCAGGATCCTTCAGGTAAATCTTTTTGCCACGATAATCATTGGTTGCTCAGCAGCTGCTCAGTCCATGTCCATGTAGCCAGTCATTTGGCCTATTTCAAATCTAAATAATACACAGTGGCTGCATGTGGGGAGACCATACATAGATCAAATTCATTTCCTTTCTATTGCATTTTGGGGTTTTTTGGTAATTTTAATTTGTCCCAGCCATGTCTGATAACAATATTCCACTGTAGATAGAGCTGAAAGTCTGGAAGGTCTGCAGGAATGTTCTCCCAGAGCTGTTAAAGACAGATTAGGCATCCATTTCAGCAAACAAATTGTCAGAACCCAGAACCAGTCCCCTGCATGGTTTTATCCAGACTTTTTTTTCCTGATGTGTTTTAGGGCAGTTATCAGTGGCTGTTTCTGGCCTAATTTTGTAGTAGGGGCTGGGGATCTAAAAGCACTCATGCTTTCTCTCTGCTGCTATGGAATGAAATGCTAAAGCTCTCCTTTACCGCAGAGGCAGATGAGCTTTGAGCTCCTGGAAATCCCCAGCCCAGAAGTCCAGTAATGAGCCCCACATGCAATCCACCCCTGCCACTGTAGGGGTGAGCCTCAAATATGCTGCTCAAAAGATGCAGGTCCCCAAATAAACAACTTATTCCTTTACCATTTCCTGGTCCATTATGCACAGGGAGGAGTTTTGTTTTCTTTTATGTGTCTTCATTTGTTTTTGCCAAGTGCACTTAGTATATGAGAGAGTACTCTTTAGTGCCTTCACTGGATATCAATGTTCTGAAAAATGGACCAAAAAATGCATTTTGACCCCCTTTCAGGTCCTGATGTTGGAATTTTAAATCTTTGTAATTGAAAGTTTTGCTTACATTTGGAATTAATTTACCTTTTTCCTCTTGCCTTTTTTTTTTTTAATTTGAAATTGTTAGATAAACATGCTTCTTGAAAATTGTTTTGCCACTGGGGAAAGGAAATGTTTTCAATGTTTATATCTAATTGAAGACTGGCTTATCCTTTTTCTTTCCTTTTTTAACCTCTCCAAACATGTACATTTCAGATTCCTTCTTAGCTGTCTCAATTTCCCTTATGCCCTTTCTGGTTGACTTTGTTAGCATGGTACATTCCTTTTATGGAGCTGTACGTTTTTCAGTTTTTTATCCTTCAGTGGATTATTCAGATGGGATTCTTGGCTGCTGACATCTGCTTCACTCTGGGTACCAGTGTGTGCTGCCATCTCTGTCATGGGAAACTAGGCTTGTGTCCTCCTTCCCTGAGGGATTCAGCATAGGGGATCAAGGTAAAAAGTGGTCCCTTGCCACAAGCAGGGCTCTGCTGCCAGAGGAGACTTTTTGTCTTGTGGTACATGATAGTGCTGGGCATTTGTTGGAATTTCTCAGCTGAGGGGGTGTTGAGCTGTGTGTCTGGGATTCTACACTTGCTGTGCACATCAGGCTTCCAAAATGTTGTGTGCTCTGCTGCTTCTGTATGCATGCCATACATTTAAGGAGGGTGAAGGTATCTAAACTCAACCCCTTAAACACTGAATGAGCTTAACAGGAAGAACATCTCCTTTAATCTAATAGGACAATGGATAATGCTCCTGACTTGGAAACTGGAAACCAGGCTGTCAGAAAGAGGGTGAAAGAATAAAATAAACCTCTTGGTTATTTGCAGCCTTCTAGTACCTGAAAGGAGCCTATAGGAATGATGGAGAGAGACTATTTACAAGGGCCTGGAGTGACAGGGAATGGCTTCACACTGACAGAGAGTGGGTTTGGATTGGATATTAGGAAGAAATTCTTCCCTGTGAGGGTGGTGAGACACCAGGAACAGGCTGCCTAGAGAAGCAGTGGGTGCCGCACCCTGGAAGTGCCCCAGGCCAGGCTGGATGTAGCTCTGGGGGAGTGGAAGATGTCTCTGCCTGTTGAAGAGGGCTTGGAATGAGATGGTCTTTAGGGTGTCTTCCAAGCCAGGGTTTTCAATGTTTCTGTGATTTTGTGGTTGTGTTCACAGCCTCCTCTTCTGGTGCAGTGTGCCAGGGGAGGTTCAGGTTGGACACGAGGAAAAGGCTCTTCACTTAGGGGGTGGTCAGTCCATGGAACAGGTTCCCCAAAGAAGTGGCCATGGTACAGAGTGTGTCAGAGTCCAGGGACTGTCTGTGTGATGCTTTCAGTCCATGGTTTAGTGTAAGGTGGCCCTGCAATGAGCAGGGAGCTGGACTCGGCAATCCTTATGGCTCTCTTCCATCTTGAGGTGTTCTGTGATCCTGTGAATAGTTCCCAAGCTGGTGTGAGGGATGACCGCTCACCTATACCACAGCCCTGAGAAAAATCTCTTGAAAATCATCTTTGCTGTGCCTCCAGGTCAGATAGGATCATGTCTCTCTGCTCTGTGGATCAGCTGCTGTTCCATATGGACACAGAGTGGGATCTCTGCTTTTCCCATCCTGCAGGCTGCTGTGAGTTTATGGTCCCTCTGTGGTCTTTAACTGGCACGCTGATCCCAGCTGGAAGAATTTACTCACAGTTTACAGCATGTTCCAGAAGAAGTATTCTTTGGACATACATGTTAGATATTCACAGGGATCGCGTTATTTCCTAATAAGATACAAATCATAGGCTTGGTGCTCACAGTGGTTTGCCCCTCTGCCTTTCTTCAATCCCCTTTCCATGTGTCTTTTTTCTTTTCCTTGCTGTCATGTGTCAGCTGCATTCTGTAGCCATTGCCATCCATAATGCATTGTTCCAAAGCAATAAACTTGTTATGGAGAGTAGGATGAAGAGGATTAAGCAAATTCCAAGCATATGGCCACTTGCTTGGGCAGGTTTCAGTGCAGTCCTACCAATATCATGAAACACAAAATAGCACAGCAGCAGAGTCTGCTTTCCCACAGGGGAGCAAGCCCTTGCAAGCAAAGCCACTCATTGTGAAATATTCTTGGTAGCTCTTTCTATCTTGTCTA
Source organism: Taeniopygia guttata (assembly GCF_048771995.1). NCBI lineage: Eukaryota > Metazoa > Chordata > Aves > Passeriformes > Estrildidae > Taeniopygia > Taeniopygia guttata. The sequence goes on from NC_133025.1 coordinate 58,339,281, forward strand.
TTAAATAAATAGACCAGGGTTGGAAACTCAGTTCTGTGTTGCAAATATTCTTCATGGCAGTGTCAATTAGGAATCTTTTTTTCTTAATCCAGACACGAGCATTTCTTACCTTTTAATTTCCTACAAAGGACATAGAAATCAAAAGCATAGTTGAAATTGTGGAGCCATCACTGAAGGCAAGAATTACTGCTTTTAATTTATGGTTTTATTCCCCACCCCTCCCTGAGATGATTCTGTTTTCTGTCTTTCTCTCTCTCTCTCATATGAGTTTACTTTTACATTTAAGTAAATTGCTATTCTGCACTGCCTACTTGGAATATTCTAGGAAAACTTACCTTTGGTTTTTAATGCATTGAAATGACTGATTGTCAATCTAATTGCAATTTGTTTAATTTTATGTCCAGTTTAGAGCTTTGAACTTGTTGTAAAATGCCATATAAAGTACTGGGTGTTCTTGTACTTCCTAATTCTGTCTGGCATTTACAACAACTCTCTCACTATCTCTGAGGGTACAGCTCTGAACTGTGCCAAGACACTCTGATCCACTCCACTGCCATGAATAGGAGTCTGTCCATGGCCTTCAGTGAGACTTGATTCAGACTCTTTATTGCTTCACCTTTACAAACTGAATTCCAGGCCATTCTCCATGGTAAAAATCTTGGCAGCATTGAAGTGAACAGGATATTTGCTGTGGTATTCAAAGGAGCTAGGATTTCAGCTAGAATATTTAATATCTCACAATTAAAAATAACCCATTTTCAGTCCTTGGATTTGACTGGGACATTTTGCTTTACTACAGACATGGGAGATTAAGGTGAAATAGAATTTCCATATTGAAGTTTGATTAAGGTCAGAGTTACTATTGGATTATTGGTGAACACTATGGCTACAGAAGAGGGAATTTACTCAAGTCTGTAATTTGCCCATTAAAGGAAATCCTGTGACATGTCTGAGTAAAGGGGATCCCATCCAAGTGAAAACTCTGAATCTTGATGTATGTAATACTTGCTTGTGACTAATAAAAGTGCATCTACTCAGTGCAAACAGTGTAGTTAAATCTAAATGTAGATTTATTTATTTATATGTATTTTATGGGGAAATATTTCATACTCTTGTGAGCCAGCCAATGAACCCTGAGAAGTCTGATGGTGACTGTTCTTGCAGAGTCCTTGCGGGGAGATTTTCCATCTGTGAGCTGAGCATTTCTCTTGTAACATTAATGGTCACAATCAAGTGCAAAATCAAAACAAGAATCTTGGCTACTTAGGAACAAGATGCAGATAAGATATTCTGCTTATATCTCCCACACTTAAAATTGCACCTTAAATATATATTTTAAGTGTATGTTTAGTATTAAATATACCTTAAATATAATAAATATACTTTGAAGTAAATATACTTCAAAGAGAACCTGTTAGGTAGCTCGGCAAGTGGTATGGTCTTGAATCCTTAAGTTAATGAAAATAAATATTGGATTTGGTGGAAAGGAATGACAGTCTTGTCTGAATTGTTCCTGTGTTTTTCTGTATTACATTTATTTCCATTTTCCTGTATTACCTTTATTTCAAGCCAACTGAAAAAAAAAAGGAAACTCATTAATGTAGTTCATGCATCGAATATAGAAATTCACTCATAAGATTTCTCTATAAAAGTATGTATTTGAGTGTGTATTTGTGCATATTTTTATTTATTACATTAGTCTGCACATACAAAAGTCTCCACTTAGAATTTCAGAAAGTCCAACACTGCTCTATATTTCATAATGTTTGAATTTTTAATTTTTTAAAAATCCTTTTCACAATAACTGAGTAACTAAACTCTTAAACTGTTTCTGTCTGCCCCAAGGGTTTTTTCTCTTCCTCTATGTGTTGAAGGGAAATCTGAGCCTAAGAACACTAAAGAGGAAAAACATGTCTCATCTACTTGTCACGGCATCTATACTTTGCCATTTTTTTGCCACCCAAATGTGACAGGGCAGCACATAAATGTGTGAAGTCTGTCACAAATGGCAGCCAGAGCTGGGAATTCAGGAAAATGAGCTTTGCCTTTTTGAGGCTTTTGCATTTAATTCCTGCAAAGTGCCGAGTGCCTTCTGAAAGGTTACGCTTAGCCTGCTGAGCGCTGGTTCATGGGAGGTGTTCACCTTGCAGGATCCAGCCTGGAAAAGAGCAGCTCCTAGATGGAACCCCGGGGGACCTGCGTGGGGTAGGAGAACGTGCCATGCTGCCTGTGCTCTCATGTGGCTCGTGGGTGTGATGGATCACATGTCAGGAGTCCCAGGTGTGGCTCAGCAGGGTGGGAATGGCGGCTGCAGAGACAGAAAATCGCTCTTCACCCACAGAGGAGAGCAGCAGGGGTGCAGCCCAGCCAGTGCTCTTGTCCCTGGAAGAGAAAAGGTGTTTGCAGTTCTGTGATGCATTTTGTGGTAGCTCCTTCTGAAGTGCTGCTTAGGGTCTTTGTGCCCCACAGCTGCAGGTGCTCAGGATAGAGTTGAGGATAATGTGACCACATGGAGAAGGAGGACAAGCCACCATGTTCATCTTACACTAACACTTGAGGGAGAGCACTTGTGCAGTAGTAAAGATGGCCTGTTTTTTAATGAATCGTGTTTCAGAACACTCCAGGTGTTTTGCCAGTCTGCCAGCATTCAGTCTTTCTATTCAGATCCCTCTGTATGTGTGTCCGCTTCTCTGTGTGTATGTCCTACATGCGTGTGTTTCATTATTTCACCATCAGCAGCTCTGATGCTCCCTCTTTTACAGCCAGGCCCTTCTGAGACAACCAGCTACAGGCTCTGTTTGGGCAGGAGGGCAGCATTGTCCTGGGCTTTTGCAGGTGTGGCCATATTCTCCCTTCTTGAGCACATGGCAGCGTGTTCTCATTTTCTTCCAGAGGGCAGGGGTAGGTGTGCTCCCTTCCCCTCCCTTGCTTGGAGGGCAGGTTGGGAGCCAGGCACACCAGCAAGCAGCTTGTCTTGGGTGTCTGGCAGGATGGGCAGAGCAAGGGATGAGCAGCATGAGGTGTGGAGTGGGCATGTTAACTCCACAGCCTGTGCTGTCCTCTGGGGTGAGGGAGCTCCTGCGAAGGCGGGGGGAGGTTAGATGGGGAAGGGAGGGGGAGAGAGTGAAATGCAAACATCACTGCTATCCTCAGTAAGAGATTTAGATCTTTGTGTTGGCATAAAAAGGTCATTTTGGGCCTGAGGGTTTTGACATTGTTCCTTTAAGTTAGACCCACAACATAAACTATTTTCAACACTTGCTATGAAGAACAAATGACCTTTAGTAACTTGCCCAGAAGACAAATGGTATGTTAACACAATAAATGTACTTTGCTAGTATCATGCTTCTTGCTTTAATTTTCAATTAGAAATGTTACTTTTTCTTTTCCCTTTTACACGAAGGACTGCACTTTCATACTTTGATTTTGTAACAGAGATTTCCTCATCCTCTGTGGGATTGGTAATATTCACTGATAATTACTGGCTATACAGAAATTTCCTTCTGTTCAGGGACGGCATTTTGTGCTCATCTGCTCTGAATGGTCAGGATGGAGGGTATCTGTGAGGGAAGGAGGGGATAGTTAACAAGCATCACCAGCCACGTCTGCTGCAAGAGCAGAGGAAAGGGAGGCAAAGGGGCAAACAGTTCAGAGATGGTGCTGGTGAGTATATTTTTTGTTTGACAGAGCTTTTTTTAGCATGTGAAGACAGAAATGAGACTGAGAATTAAAGATGAAATGATTTCGGTGAGGCAGGAGGTGTGGATGTTGGTATGTTGGCTTCTGTTTAGGGAAATGAAGGGCTGTCCCTCTTTGTGCTCGTTTTTATTTCAGTGAAAGTTTCCAGGCTGTGTTGTGTAGCTTGCTGCCAAGAGCTCTTTGGAGGACCAGAAAGTGCATCCCTGGTTGGGCGAGTGTGGAAACACCAGCATTTCTGCTGGGCTTGCTCACAGGGTAGCTTGGCCAGCTGCTGGTCTCAGACAATGTGATGGAAGGAAGGGAACCCACACCTTTTTCAGTGTGCTGCTGGTCATCTGGGGAGGGAGAGGAGGAAAACAAGGATTAGGGAAGCACCAGCTCTCATCCACGTAGTGCTGTCTTTCCTTAAAAAAAAAAACAGAGAAAGAAGGTGGATATTGAGATGCTTCCAGAGATCTGGGTAAACTTTTGTCAAGGAGGTGACAGTAAAGATGTCACTGTCATATGAGCAATAAATGCCTGGAAGAACAGAGAGGGTGTTGGTGGTGGAAAGATAGCAGATCAAGGGATGGCACAACAAGAAGAAAATATTTAGAAAAAGGAAAGTGATTTGTTATCCCTTGGAGTCACAGACACTCTTTCCTTAAAATTAATAGTGTTTGGAAAACAGGAAGGTCTAGTGCATAATGCAGAGGCTCATTTGACATCCCATAAATGTTGGTTAATTATTTCTAGCACTGTGCTCTTAATCCCAAAGGGATCCATAGCACTTCACACAAAAGTAGATTTTTCAATTTGCTGATTGGTTTGAAGATTACAGTTTCACATAAAATAAAAATATTTTGTAGGTGTTTTTTATTCTTTGATGTGAGGACAGTGTTTTGTTTCAGAATTAAACAGAAATTATTTTGCAGAACCAAAAATGAAAGCTGTCTTTTGAGTTTAGAATCATAGATACTTCGGAACCTCACCAACAGTGTGCACATAAAGAATATTTTAGCAAAGCCTCTGGAAATGAAAAATTTAAATACTTTACATTTAAATAGCCCTTCTTCATCTCCAGGAGTGTTTGTTTCTTGTTTTTATGAAACTGACAACTGAGTCCAACCTTATTTTATACATAAGTTTGTCATCTGATTTCTTTCTAATCAGCTGTAATAGTCTTCTGTTGGTTTTTTTTGGGTTTTTTTTTTTTCCCAGCTATATGTTTATGCCCTTTTGTGATCATTGAAGGGGGACTTAAATAAAGCTGGAGAAGTGTGCTGCTCCAAGGCAGCTTTACTAGGGAAAAGCTGAGCTGAGGAGAAAGGAGCTTGGAGTGGAAGGAAGCAAGGCAGAATTAACTGAAAATGAGGGGAAAACTGGAAAGAGATGGACAATGTGACTAATGGTGATAGTTACTCCCCAGAGCAAAAAATAGGAGCAAGGAAATAAGAATTAGGGATAGGAAAATGGAAAGGGGAGTTGAGAAGGAAAAAAAAAAGCTGACTAAAAAGCCAAAAATAGGACACTCCACCTTTAGTGAATACTTTATTTCTCCATTTTCATAAGAAATGCTTTATCTTTCTAAATTTTGAAAGGAGGATAGAATGGCTATTTTTAGGAATTACTGATGTTCCTGGCTGCTTATGATTTTTTAGTTACCCAGAGACAAAAGGAAAATACAACAATGCAAAAGTTAAAGGAACTTAAAGTACTTTTGAAAAACAGAAGCTTAATAATATCTAAACTTTCAGGTCATGGAAAAGCACAGCATAACACCCATATTCCTTAAATTTTGTGTGAATGTTATGGGCATAATTCACCAAACATTTAGGTGTCATTGGCAGGTGTTTTTTTTAAATGGAAACTGATATTTCTGTGCAATCAAGTGGCTTGCTTCTGTGCAAGCCAAGAACTTGAGAAAGGCTCAGTCTTGCTAGACTTGTGATAAGAAATCAAAGGTTGGGTGGCCTTTTTCCTGCTGGTCTTTAGTCCCAGGAGAGAATTCATCCTTAGAAGGTTTTTTGGAGTGATTTTTTTTCTTCAGCCACTGCATCTGTGTGTGCCTGGTTCCCAGCTTAGGGAGCCTGGTTTGCGTTTGTGTAGCAGAAAAGATTACTGAAAACGGAAAAATTCCTGCTGTCAATTCCTCCATCTCACCTTTAATAAAAATTTTACTTGAAACTAATCAGTTAGAATGACTTCTGCTCTTACTGCCCCTCCCAGAACCCTCGAGGCAGGTTTTGCTGATCTCTCTTTCCATTATTCATCCTTTTATAGAGCAACACTGGGAGCTTTGAGGGTATGTTTGACTTGCAGCCTCACTGAAGCATTCATGGTGTGAGAAGGGGGAAGGAGTGAAAAAAAAGCCCTGGGTCATGAGTACAATCGGGGAAGTGACACCAGCATGGTGGTGAGACTGAGGATTTCTGCTTCACTGGTGATTTCTAACTTTCTTTTTAAAGGGGTTTTAGATGTGGATTTTCAGATGAGCTCTTTGAAGTAGACACAAGGCTATGTGACTTTTTTTTAACAAGAAAAGCTGAGGGAAAATCAAAATGATTCTTGCTCTCAATCCCCGCCGAAGTCATTCTCTCTTCCCTCACCATGGTGTATGCAGAGAAGGGCATGGATATTGATCAATATTTCCATGGTCCAACAACACCTAACCTCACCTGGAGGGAAGCCACACTATGCAGGAAACACCATTACCATGCTCTTACTAACCCCACAGTAGGTTGGTGTGGGTTTTTTTAATGGCATATTGTGTCACAATCCTTATCCCACCTTGGTGATGTCAGGGGGCATTTTGTTACTTAGAGGACTTGTGTGTTCTGTCAGATATTTCACAGGTTCTTCTGTGGTTCTGCTCTTGCTTGGGCAGCACAAAGCACATAAATGGTTGTAAGCCTGTTTGTGCTCTGTGCTCTCCATGTCATTCTTGCTCTTAGGAATTAGCATTTTTTATACTGCACATATTATTTATGCATTTGAATGTCTTAATTTCAGTTCAGCTTTCCATCTCTGGTATTTTACTTCAAAGTCTGAAATTCCTTCTTTTCTTATAGGTCATTACTGATTTATTTTTAGACAGCAGTGTTAGATGGTAGTTATGATAAGTGAAGTAAAAACAGTATTAATTTTGGTTTATGAAAAGTTTATGAAAGATTTAAGTGGTGTTTAAATTTACATATTAAGAATAATTTTCCTTCAGGAGTAAGAAATTAAGAAACCTTTGGTGCAAGTATGATAGAAATATCTATAAATTTGATTCATAGAAAACAATTCAGAAAAAAAAAAGTGGTGTCTGCTTGGTCATGGGAATAAGCTAAAAGCTGGTGATACTTTTTTTACTAGAAATACTGGAAATGTGTTCAAATTGTGTGCCTATGGAAAAGGGGTGTCAATGACAGGAAGGAATATCCAGTGCAAATGCTCAGGAGAAGCTGAAGCTTTGTTCTCTAACATTCAGTGACCTTCTGAGGAAAATGGGACAAAGCCAGTCCCCACAGACCCAGTTGGGCTGTGCAAGCAGAGAAAATGAAACAGAATGAGTGCCGGAGCTCACCCCTAGGTTGGGGGTGGCTCCGTGTGGTGGAAGAATCTTTCCTCCAACTCATGCTTTCAAAAAGAAAGCTCAGAAGTCTTCTGTTGTTCAGTCTCAAGGCAGTTTATTGCAAGCTATCTAAAAGATTGTCTTCTCGGGCTGCTGCAGTTTGCTCAGCAGCTCAGGCAAAGGCACACACACACCCTGACATCCTCTCTGACTCCTGTCTTCTTCGTCTCTCCCCCCACCCACGGCTGCTGCTATCTTTTATATGGTATATTACGTGTTAAATGTTTATAGTTTTTCCCCAATGCCTATTACCTATATTAAATGGTGCCTTTCTACTCTAAACCAATCTGAGTGCCAACATCACCAAGAACATGGAGGTAAGGAAGAAGAAAGAAGGAGGACAGGACAGGCCCAAATCCCTCCATCTTAAAACTTCTGACCCCCACGTACAAAACCAAAACCTCCCTGTACAAGACTTAAAACCCCCCTGTACAGCACTCAAAAATTCTTCCCTTTACTTTGTGACTACTTCTACTATAATATCTAAACTTTTGTGACTTCTTGTTCTTCCTGCAAGGTTGGTAAATCATTCCATGGCTCAAATCCAAAATCACAGCTGTTTCCAGCTGCCTGCCAGGGTCTCAAATGCTTCTGACCTGGACCTGGAACATCCAAAAATGTCTGAGGGACATTTTGAGTTCTGACAAATGAGGGTAGAAAATGGGGCTGCCACCTTGAAGGTGAGACTGCTCTTGAGAGGAAGTCAAACAAAATATTAATCACCCTAATATGTTTCCCAAATTCTGTATTTTGCATAACTTCAAGAGACAACTTGTTTGATTGTTTTTTTAATAAGTGGCAGAACTGTAAATAAGTAACATGACAGTAGTAAATACTTGGTAGTGACTCAAGTGTCATTGTCTGCAGTGTAAGCCTGGTGTCAAACCAGGCAATGCTAAAGTGGTAAGCAGTGAGGGCTCCAGCAAGACACAAGGGTATAGCAGCAGCTGCACAGCCTTCCAAGTGACCTTTCAGTCAGTGTAGGAGAGTGTCATCACAGGGAGTGTGCCTCACTTTAACTAGAGACACAGTGGAAAATCCAGAATGTCAAAATTAACTGTTGCTCTGCCGTGGGATCTTGTTACATTTTGGGTTTAAGCAGTCATTGCCCAAACAGAATTAACCTGCTATTTGAGGAAACATTTCAAATTCCTCTGAAATTGAAACAACTTTCTTTTTTTTTTCCCCAAATTTCTTTGCAAATTAATTCTCCTGTTCATCTGATTCTCTTTAGCATGTTGCTTATTAAGTTGTGCGGTCTCTTTTCATTGATGGATTCTTTAAGCTTTTATTCTTTCCATTTGCTTGATTTTCTACACTGAGAAGTTGTTTGGTGTGGCTCTTCAGTGCTGTGAGGCAAAAACCCATCACTGCCAACGTTGCAGGAAATATTAAATGTTTAAACACACACAGAAAAGGGGCTGCTCTCACCCCGGTAAAAAGGAGTCAAGCATCAGCTGGTGCTGTGAGCTACCAGCTGCTTTGCTTGGAAAAACATCTTCCCCCTCTCAAACTTTATTAACAGTTGTGCAGCTTCATCAGTGGGTGTGATGGTAGGAGGAGGCCAAGTGTAAACAAGGCACAGGTGGCTGTGTGTGGGGACTTGCTTGCAAGGGCATCTGGACCTGTTCTGAACAAGATTTAGACAGATAAAATCATCATATATGGGGTTGCATCTATCTATGAGCAATTGCATCACTTCTACCACTGGGGGAACAGAAATCCTTTTAATAATAGTGGGAAATTATATGGAAAATGTGTTAGAGCTGTGTGAGGGAACAGTGATTTCCCAAACCCTCTATGTGCTTCTGTAGACCATGCCTTGCCTCAATTTCCCAGCTGATGAGATCAGAATATTCCTTACAGAGTAACAGGCTGGGGCTCACAGGTAGTTAATATTTTTTAACTTGAAATGTCCTAAAATAATAGAAGTAGTTAGGATTGTAACTATTTTCCCTGTTTAGCACAAAGCTGAAACATTGAGAGTTTAAAGCTCACTCAACCAAGCAGTCCCCAGCCCCAGTTTGACTGCAGAGGAAATCTATTACTCATTTCCTGCCTTTACTTAAAATAAAGAACACCCTCTGCCCAGGCCCATGTCTAAGCAGACACATCATCACTGCTTTTTTTGGTGATAATAATAAAAGTGACAGAAGGGTATTCCCCTGAATGTTTGATACTTTTCTGCTGTGTGGCTTCAGCAGTCCCAGAATAGCTGTGCAGGGTCTGGGCTGAAATGCTGGGCTCACATGTCCCTCTGGCGTCACCCTTACTGGAAACATGGGTCCTTGTTTTGAGAAATGACTGGAGGGGCAGAGCAGGAGCAGACTGCTGCCTTGAAATGCAGAAATAGATGTCATTAAAGAACAGAAAAGACACTGCCTCTTCTCAAACAAGAGCTAGAGGGGAAGGCACTGGAATGGCCCAGGTACAAATACAGCCCAAATAAAAGCCCTGGGCCCAATGTCAGCTTTTGCAGTTCCCTAAAGCTGGTTGTTGAGCTGCTAGAAGTTTTCAGTGGAGATTACACCTCAGATAAATGCATTACTGATGCTGGAGATCAGGAATGGGACTTCTAGTAGTTCTCCCTTTAACATGGGGCCCTTCTAAGAAACTGCAGGCAGAAATAAATATGCTGGTTCCACTTTCTGGTGTAAGTGGAAAACTTTTAAAATGCATTCCAAACTTGCAGTATGCTCCAAAAGGGTGTAATTTCTATGTTGTCACATTAATATCCAGACAACAGGCTGCCACGTAGTTCTAAGAAGCAGGGTGTATTAGTTATCATCAATGCTTGAAATTAAAAAATAGAGCCATAGCCAGCATAAATCATACTAATTCCAGAGATATGAGAGAAGCTCCAGAGCCATTCAGTAAGTGCACATCGTATGTGTTATGGCTTGTTTGAAGAGCTGTGATGTGGTGATTCTAGACTTGACATCTACAAGCCACAGCAGTATTTAGTATTACCTGCAAGGGAGAGGAAATTCAAAGGTGCTGTGCTTAGATAATTCACACTCAGAAATGATCATAGGCAGTGCCATGCCTTATATATGAACACATATATATTTGCCCTGAAGATCTTGTTTGTCCCTGTGTGAGTGAAAAGAGGTTACCATCCAAATAAATAAATACAGAAGTCAGGAAGATCTGTAGGTCTTAGTATTTTGAATGGGAAAATGAGATGGCTGCTCATTTTGCAAAGCTTTTAATGTTGCCTGCAACATTGTTGCCTGCAATGACTGGTGCATGAAAGCGAGCAGGATCTGACGGAGCTGTTGTCAGCAATTCCAGAGTTGAGGCTTTGGCTGCATCTGTAATCCAGCCTTTCCTACTCAGAATAATACACCCATACATGCACAGAGATGTGTTCATATATAAGGCATGGCACTGCCTATGATCCTTTCTGAATGTGAGCCATCTAAGCACAGCACCTGCCCTTTGGATTTCCTCTCTCCTGCAGAAGCACCACTGAAATGACAAACGAGTGCCATACTTTTTGATGGGGAGCCTTTTTCTAGGGAGGAACACTTTCCTGGGTGGAATCAGGCCTCGTTGCCTTTCCATGAGGGCTGACTCAATCTCTGGGATTGGTGCCATGATTGAATTCTGCCCCTCAGCTGTACAGACACAGCTGCCACTGACTTGAAGGGCAGAACATGGACCAGGATTTTTAGGTTTATGTAAATGCTCTTGGAGGCTAAACAGAGGTCATGTAAAGTTGTTAGCATAGAGCCGTGTGTGGTAAAGTAGGCCAAGTTTTATTTCACTCAGCATTCTCGCTTTTAAAGGATTATGTTTCTTTAGAGATGAGATTTTTAAATTATATCTCATGTGTTAATTTCTTGTTATGAGCTGTGCTGCAACAGCACTGTGTGCTGTTGATCAGCTCCTGGATTCCCCTCTAGAAGTGGCTGCATTTTCAGGGATGAGATACTGTGAGGTTTGTGCTACCTGGAACATGAATATATAATTTAAATCTATATTTTCATTTGGCTAAATCTCACATCTTTCAAACCTAACAACTTTTAGATAGATCAAGAGTAAGAGTAGTACGTAAAATCTCACTGTTTTGAGTGAGAAATGTTTCTATATAACCAGAACTGCATTAAAGAGACAATGCTTATGCCACAGTGTGTCATTAAAATATTTCCACTTTTTTCTTACACTGAAAGTATGGAAACAAAGTTAACGTTCTCACTAATATTTGACTTTACGTGCTGCAAAATGCTGCTCCTCTATTATGTGCTCAGGTTGTTTTGAGAGAGTTTGAGATCTGTAGAAGAATCTTTCCTGAGACCTTTGAGGTGCTGCTGAAGTGCTTTAAGAATGACTTTTCAGTTTGCCTATTTAAGAGCTCTGGATCACTGTGATTAAGCCCATTTTAATAAATCTTTAAAATGCAAACCAGCTTCTGAATTTTTTGAACATCTCGTGGAAGAATGTGCAAGAAACTGTGTGTATATAGTATATATGTGTGACTGCATATAAATATTTGTGTGTATGTGTATACACAGAGTGATGGAGACACGTATTATTTTGGTATTTGCTGTATTTCTGGTGTTATTCAGCAGGAGGCAGAGATTCTGCAACTCTATTGAAGCTAATTTTGCTGCCTGAAGGTGTGGTCTAAGGCTATGAATCTTCTCACATGTTCGTGTTTAAGTTGTTTTAAACCATATGAAAAATATCTGAAGTGCCAAAATGTTTAGGCATTCTAATCCAAATGATATGAGTAAGAGGGATAAGCATTTTTTCATGTAAGGAAAGATTAGAGAAGGAAAAAAACAACCCAGAATTAAATCTGTTATGCTTCACAATAAATAGTTTTCCTTCCAAAGTATCTGCTGAAGCCACCTGTGATGCATGCCCAGCCACCTAGAAGGCACTCCAAAAATGTATTCCTGACAAAAAGCATTTCCTTGACTATTTGTTAAATTACTTGTTTTCTTATTCTTTTTTTTTTTTTTTTTTTTCTGCCTCTTTTCCTTCGGAAAAATATTGCTTACAGGAGAAATTCTGTTTTCGGATTGTTTTTTTTTTTTTTCACTTGGCTGAGTGATGCGAGCAAAAGTTCCATACTAGATTGGACTTGCTGGGAGCTGTATCTCCAGAAGAGCAGGAGGCCAATTAGGGTATATGTTTGAGTAATTCAGACTGCTGGAGAGAGCTGTGAAGTGGAAAGGACACTGTGTGAGCAAAAGTGGCTGCAGTGCTGCATTTTACAACAGTATCAGTAGAAGGGAGCTACTGGAGGGGAATCTGGTTGGTGTCATACTAGAGATTACGAACACTGGAAGTAAAGATGAATTGCTAGGAATTAAACTTATTTTAAGCTGTGGAGTTTGGTTTTGATTCAGCTCTACACTATCTGAATCCAGTTGTCAGGAATGGCTTGTGTTTTCCCTTTTCTTTTTTGAGCTTTTGTGAGGTTTTGATTGGACACTTCTCCACAGTGTAAGAACACATCTTCATCTTCACAGACTTGCTTTTGAAATATTACTTCCAAAACCAAAACAGACCAAACCCCTGAACTGCTCACTAAGCAATAATTTTGAACTGAAATATAATGCCAGTAAATGATTTACAGTGAAATTCCTTTTTCCATGACTTGCTTATCTGACTGTCTTGGTTTGCAAATGAAACCTGCTGCTTCTGTTGCTGATCCTGCCACTGTTGTCATGAGAGAGTTTGGTATGTGCACTTGAAGCTCACTGCTGCTTTGCTTTTGTCCTATGCCAAAAACTCACGTTCTGTGGAAAATACAGCCTGAATGGTGGAACTGAAGGAAACATGTTTATGACAGCAAATATCACCAGCAGGATAATGTAAACTTCCCCCAACACAAGTGGCAATGCAGTGCTGCAGGATGTGTATTAGGGAGATAACAGGAGCTATGGAAATGTCCCCTTTGGCTGGATGCAAGTGTGATAGAACTTTTTGGATTACACATTCCAGCAGTGATGGCTTGGCCTTTTTTAAAAAGCCGTGCAGAGTTAAACTCCCCTGTAAAGCCCTAACTAGTGACAGGGCATGGCTTAGCTTGGTGCCACAGGTATTTTCTGGTTCTTACTGAGTTCAGAGCACAGGATATATGAGCTGCATAGGTGGGACATGTCCTTCCTTCACTTGTCTCTCCACACCAACAATTTACAGATTATTGACAGTCGTGGCTCAGTAAGTACCCAGCTGAAGTGCTGAGATGAAAACAGGGTTTTCTCATGACAGAAATTGAGATGTAAATAGGGTTTTCTCATGACAGAAATAACTGTGCTAACTTGGTTTTATTCCACTTTCTGAAACTGTACCGTGATTGGTGTGTCACCCAGATGGATTTATTCAAGCACAGTATGAAAATGGCCATTTACAGAAATAAGCACAGTCTCTCTCCAGTGTTGATGTAAAACCTGACAGAGATTACACTGTAGTGGATATAACTTCATGAAATCGCATTTACTGTTCTGCATTCAATAAAATCCTCTTATTTGTTTAGGTATTGGAATGAAAATACGATTTACTGCCTTTGGGGTTTGAATAAACACTAAACCCAAAGGTTTTCCAATGGAAAACATTAAATATGAACAATTCAATGATACTCTATAGAACTTTCAAATTCCAGGATACAGAATTTCTGCAAAGTTCCAAACATATGTTATGCCTTTTTTTAAAAGTAACTGTGGAGTGTTTCTCCTGCTATGGGAAGAATTCTTTTAAAAGGTTTTATCTACAAAAAAATCATGCTTTACAGTATACATTATTGTTTATTGATTGCCTGTAGTTTGTTTTATTCTTATTCCTCCTTGTGTTATATTCCCAGTTATTGCCATACTCCTTGGTAAGGTAAATTATGCAATTGATTTTAAATCAAAATCATAATACAGAATTACAGTGAAGTGTACTACTTACTTGAGACTTCAATTCTAAATTCTTCAAATAAAGTTTTTATTTCAAATTTTTAACGTCCAGTTTTGCCATGCTTTCCCCCCCCAGAACTTAATTTTTAGGAATTTGCTAGTTATGATGGATTATTTTAGTGTTTTACTTCCAAGAAGTATGATAGTTAAGAAAGGCAGCCAGGTCTTTGGAGGCAAATTGTTTCTGTCTTTTGTTGTGCTGCATAAAATTGGTGCTGAAAGCCTTTTTACAAGTGCAGCCGATACTAGTGGTTAGTTAGGGTTTAACATGTGACTTTAAAGCACAGTTGTCCCTCAAAATATCTCCTAGAAGAGAGAAGCGTGAACACAGACGTGCACATAGAAGAGAGAATGTGAAAGGTTGTGTGCTTATTCTGTATTTATTTTATGGACTTCAGTTCTGTTTGCTAAAATTGCCCTTTTAGGTAAGTAATTTTTTTTCCACCATGTGACTTAGGCAGGAAATCAAATTGAAAAGTTGGTAGGTTCTAGATTCAAAAGGCAAAGAGATACTTTGGAAATGAAGAACCACAGAATACCCTAAGGTGGAAGGGCCCCACAAAGATCATTGAGGAGCTGCAGTTGTAATTTTAGCCAAATTATTTTTTCCTTTTGTACAAAAAATGGTGACAGATTCTCCCAATAATGGTGCTTTAGTAATTTCTGCCTTTAACATTTTGTGGATAACCTGCTGGTACACAGATGTGGTCTGTGTTTGGAAGTGTCACTTGGGCTACAGTGAGATGATAAACCAGCTGCATGTGTGTGTCACTCTCCAGCATGATTTCTGACCTGGTGCTGGTGGTAGGTTAATGCCAAAATCCACCTTGTTTTCTAAATTACTTACTTTTTAATTTCTTAAAGTTTTTTTTTTTTTCTGATTTCTCACAGGGTATTTCTTGAAGGGATATTTTGGCAGCCTTGGTTTGTGCTTGGAAAGCTGCTGCATCTTTCTGCGTGCCCTTTCTCAGGCAACAGCACCATTGGTCTTTTATGACTCTGTGGGATTTTAATGTTTGAAAAGCAATGATGTGGCCTTGTCTAAATCAAATTAGCCTAGCTGTAGTCAGTTCTGGCTGCTGATCTGAAAGCTGAAGTCATTTAGTCTGAGATCCCCAGCCAGCAGTACGAAACGTTGTGCTCTTTCAGTAGTAATGCAATTCCCCTACAGTATATCCTGATGCTTGTTTTTGATAGGGAATATGTCTGATGTTCAGAGGTATATAAACAAAATATTTGAAGGCCAGGGAGATTGCTCTCATGATGAAACTCTTCTCTGATGTAGTTATCATTAAAGCTGGCTGGAAGTGTTTGGTTTAAAACTGGGTTTGGAAAGCTGTGTTCTGAGAAATGTATGTATGGTAATTTTTACTTCACAGTTTCAGCTAAAACCAGAATAATCTTTGTGAATATGCTTTGTAGGAGCAGATCTGCGTATCCAGTGACTTGGCTCTTCTGTGCATCCCAGAGTCACTTATTCCTGTAGTCCCAGCAAGGAGAGGGGCTAACAATGTTTGAGGAGATGTAATCTGTGCTGTCAGATTCTCACTGCTGTATCTAAATTTCTTACAGCAATATGTTCATAACATGGCTAACGTGTGGCAGTCTTCTCTCTGTTTAATCTTTGTTACATGCAAACCCTCAAACTGGGCTTTGTTTGTTTTAGATGTACAAATTGTGGTGTGAGGCATTAGGAAAAGCAAGGAGAAGTTCATCCATCAGATGCAATGGGAAATTGAGGGTTTTCACAGACCCTTATTCCAGCAAGAGCTGCTGCCATGTCTTTGACCAGGTCCTGCAAAAACTCAGTGTCCTGCTGGACCATTAGCACAATGGCACAAAAGTCTGCTCTGCCTAAGCAGAGCAATTTACTTTGATTTTGGAATTTGCAGTGATAGTTTGAATATGCTGAAAACATGCAGTCCGTTTAGTGTCCTCAAAAGAAAGAGCTTGCTCTAATCTCTGAAATAGTGAGGAAGAGAGTCAGAATGTGCTGCAAAGAAGGATGCTGGAGGTTGCTGCAACAGAGGGTTTGTTAGTGAGTGTGGGGATGTCACACACTTAAAGTGCAGGGAGGCATTTTTGAACGGTGTTATTCTTTGCTTGCATCCTAAAACCTACCAGGGTGGGGTTATTTTGGCAGGGGGAGTGTCAATTTTATTAGTGGGGAGAAAGGTGAGTGGACTTTTTTACATAAATAGTTATTAATGTTTTTAAAACATTACTCTGTAATTGGATGTGGCACTGGACGCCAAGGTTTAGTTGAGCTGTTAGGGCATGGGTTGGACTTGATCTTTAAAGTCTCTTCCAACCTAGTCATTCTGTGAATTCTGTGTATGTTATAACACTTAAAAAGCACCTTTGAATTTAGGTTTGAACGGCAATGACTATAATTCACCTAGTAGAAATAACCAACATTGAGGGAGAAAAGGAAAACCAGAAATCTTCACTGCAACTCCAGGCTGCAGTGCAGGCTCTCTGAAGCTAGCTAGGACACTGAGTTGTGTGCCAGCACTTGCCCTGCATGTTCTTTACCAAGACTTTCCAGGGACCTGGATGGCTTTTTTGTGTGTCCCTGAGGCTGGCACACAGCAGTCCAGTGCTGTCTGGTCCCTCTTCTGGTGCCAGGGTTAGATGCAGGAACAGAGGTTGGTGTGCCTTTTCCATGCTTCTTTCCTTCATTTCCTACAACATTTTCCTGTCCTGTCAGAGTCTGTACAGACATCCTAACCAGGATGATCATCTGGTGATTTGATGGAATTGGGTACCACTGATGCGGACCCAGGCAATGAGGGAATTCCTTGCTGGCATGTGCTCAGAAAACAGTGACACTAGAGAAAACAAGGAATAAGAGAAACAGCATGGGAAAATAAACATTTCCTTGTGGAAGGCACTATGGCCATGCTTTTCCAGCTTTGAAAGCCATTCCTGCTCTTGCTCTGCTGTCTCCCTGCTGTCAATCCAGAGTGTCTCAAACTTCATTTGTGCTCATTTCACAGAGAGTTTGCTTATCAGTCTGAAAGGCGACTGTCTGATCTTTCTTTTTGCATGCTTTCACTTTTAAGATCTTCCCTTTCTTATGTAAAAAAGGCAATTAGAGTCATATCTGTTTATTTTAAACAAAATGGCTGTTAATTAGCGTGATCAAAAACCCTGCCATTGTAGACTATGGGCTTCACTTTGTAGTTGCACTAAATTGCGTACAGTTTGGTGCCAGCTGACATGATAGCAACACAAAGTCTGCTTTTTTTTTAACTTAATGAACAAACAGATTTATGAGGCTTTATCTCCTGGTTTAGATCTATAGGTTTGGAATGCATTATTTAGAATTCTTGTTTCTTAATGACTAATGTCATGTTGTTACTTATTAAGAGTGCTTTAACTTGCTGGAGAAGTTTGCCTTGCTTTTGTAACCCCCTGTTTCCAGGTTTTTTGGTTTTTTTTTTTTTTTTTTGATGGTTTAATTAAACAGTACATCTGTGGTACACAAAACAAATTGAGATGCACTTTTCTAGTTGCACTCAGAGGATTCAGAACTAACTCCATAGTGCTTTGAGAGCACTGGGTTTTCTGTCATCCCTTCAAAGCAGAATAAGGGCAGGTTCTCAGCTTTTACCTTGCCACTATCGCTGCCTGGTATTTATAATAATATCTGGAAAAAGATGCCTACAACAATCCATCAGTGTAGTCTGCTTTGGTTTGGAAAGAAAAAAGTTAAGAATATTGGTGATAAAGCTGTGATAGCATGATTCCCATCTGTAGACTTGTCATCTTCACTAATGGCAGTGTGTCCTTCTAAATGAAAAAACATATTAGAAAAACCAAAAATATTTCAACTAATAAGTTAGCATTCTGTGAGCTTTCTTTTTTATTCAAGTGACTATTGCAGGGAAGGTGCTCATTTCAGAAAGTCAGAAAGGTCTGGTTTTTGTATTTGGTTTGGCAACTTCTAATGGCTGTAGAAACAGCTACTGAAACTAGAATGCAGAAAATGTAGAACTGGAATTAATCAGAAGATCCTCTATTTTTGTCACCACTGGGGAGCTTTGGTATAGTTTCCATAATTTTTTTCCCAGGAATGCATGTATCCCCATCACTGAAGTTTCCCTGCATCCTTAGCCATTTTAATGTTAAATTCTTCTGTATGCTGATATAAGGCCTAATTTACCCAATATTTCCAGGAATAGCTGATTTTTCAGGTATGTCATTATTTCTCTGCTGTTTTATCTGTTGGTCATTATTGAAGGATTCAAAAGAAATCCTTATTTGCATAGAGAAAATCAAAACTGAAGTCAAGCTATAAGCAAAGTCAGTGAGCTGGCATAAATTTGATTAAAAGGTGTGATCAGACCATTTAATGGGTTTTACTGTCATTTAAAACTTTGCATGGAGTGTAACTCTTGGCTATAATTCTCCAAGTACATGTTTAATTTAAAGACATAACAAAATTAATACTTATTCCTGTGGTTATATTTCAGTGTTAAACCATACACAAGTTCATATTAAAATATTGAAGGAAATGTTACTTGCTATTATGGAAGATTAAGGTAATAGTAATATTATACTTCCTCCAACAGGGGAAAAAAACAAAACAGAAAAAATGAATATGAAAACAAATTGAAACTACTGCAAATTTTAGCATTACTCTGATTGAATCACACTTTCTTAACTGTTATACTTGTAATTTCCAAATTAAAGAGAAATTAAATACAACTGGGTTTTCCAGTGGAGAACCATTATTTGAAAGTTTTTTGGTTTTATCTGTCACAACATCTTACTGAAATAAAATAAAGGCCTTTTTGATTTTAACACCATAAAATTAAAAACAAACATCAGGTGGAAGTAATTTTCAGATGGTAATTTGTCTTTGTATATCAAATACTGCTTTTTAAGACTAATGTTTAAAATGGAAAACTTTCAACTTTATCAAGAGACCTTTTCTAGGCTTTTCAAATTGAAATATCGTAAAAATGGTTTTATTTGTTTAAAATGGTCCATATAAAAGACACAGTAATTTACAGTGGAAGTAATTATTTGCAAGTTTTTTTTAGTCAAGATGGATTTTTTATTAGTGAATGAAAGAATAAGAAAGGGTATATACAGTTAAACAAAATAAATAATTCTGGAGAGAATGGGAGTTAAGCATTGTGGTCCGTTTCATTCTTAATTCAAGAACAAGGAGTTGGTCAGTGAAAAAAAATCAAGGAAGATATTTTGATAAAATAGGATTATTAGGCACTACCTGCATATAACTTGTGGATCTTCCTAATAAAACTACTCTGATTAAAAAAAACAACAAGTCAAGCTCTTAGATGAATTACTGAAGTTGTTTGAAGATAAATGAGATGTATTTTCTCTGACTTTTTCTTCTTTTTGCCTCAGAACACAAAGTACTTACCCAGGAGATGGTTTATCAGGAGAAGTCTCTCATGGCAAGTTATTTTGTAGTTGTTCAATTCCAGGAATTTGTCACTGTGATAAAATGGTTGATATTAGCAGTTATTTTTCATCTTGACTAACTAAAATATTCCATGGTTACAAATTATATAGGGTTTAAAACATTTATGCAAGTGCTATTTTTCATGTGCTCGTTAATTTACATATATTTTATGTTTAATTAACATATATAATATTTTGTCTGTAGATGTAATAGAAATGGGGCTTTGATCCATCCGAGTCCTTCAGCAGATGCTTAACCTTAAACACATAAATAATCCCATTGTTTTCAGTGTCTTTAATCTGTGCTTTTAAGTGCTTTGTTGGATTGTGGCCTAGTATAATTATATGTTTGCAATAACAGTTGCTTATTAAAAGCAGTTGTTAGATCTCAAAAATAATATAAAAGAAATAACATGAGAAAATATGTATCAAACAGTACTGAAAAAATACATAACTATTTCAAAATCTCTATTTGCTTGTCATTGTCTGTCACACTGCAGATTCTGCTTTTTGTGACCCTCCTTTCTTTTAAGAGGGTGTATTAGACCAAGGCATATTAGGGAAGATATCACAGAAATTTATGTAGAAATACAGAAATTTTTAAAAAAGTTATAATTTAAAGTTACCATTTTTAGAAAGTTGTATTTGTTATTAACACTGAATTCTGTAATAAAGGTGAGCTTTTTAAAAATAATCTTTCATGTAATTCTAAAGCTCTGAGTAGATCATTGCCTACTGTTAGTCCCACAGGCCTTTGCTGCTTTCTTAATAAGAACAAGTTGGTGCATGGAGTGTTGGTAAGACAGGAGTAGGGGTCTCTTCCCAGCATTTCATTTCTTTCTGTATTCAGAGTTTTTCACTCTTCCTTGCTCTTTTCCCCCTGGGTCTGTTCTGTAATGTTCTATTCTGTGTCAGAGCCTCTCCATTTGCTTTAACCCAAAGCAAAGATTAAGGACCTAGCACTGGATTTTACAGTGGTCATTGTACTCTGGTCAGATTTCTCCTGATAAACCATCTCCTGAGTAAGCACTTCATGTTTTGAGGCAAAAAGGAGAAAAGGGACAGAAAACAGATCTCATTAACCTTCAAACTTAAGTAATTCATCTAAGAGCTTGATTTGTTGCGTTTTCTTTTTTTTATCAGTAGTTTTATTAGGAAGATCCACAAGTTATTTGCAGGTAGTGCCTAATAGTCCTATTTTATCAAAATATCTTCCTTGTTTTTTTCTGTTGAACAATTCCTTGTTCTTGAATTAAGGATGAAATGGACCACAATGCTTAACTCCCATTCCCTCCAGAATTATTTATTTTAACTCCATATACCCTTTCTTATTCTTTCATTAACTAATAAAAAAATCCATCTTGACTAAAAAAAACTTGCAAATAATTACTTCCACTGTAAATTACTCTGTCATTTATATTGACCATTAACTCTAGTATTTTAATCTGGTAAAATGTTCTGATGGGACCTGAGTGATGGTGTTCACCTGACTGCCATCCCAGCTGCATCTTGCAGGCACCTGCTAAGAGAGTAAGTAGGTTTCTGGATTAAAAACCCTCTAAAATTTGGTGTTGACAATTTCTACTGACAAGTTTGGGAAACCATTCATGTGGGTACAACACTGGTCTCAGCACCAAGTGCTTGTGCATGTAGCTTTGCCCCTGTATCTCTCCTCTCCATACATTAATTTACTCCTTTCCTGATCTATCTGGTCCTCTGAAGTATTTTTTCAGTTTTTCTACAGAAGCTCAAGAGAAAACACAATAGTGGTAATATAAAGGCAATTTTCCTTGGTATTTTGTATCTCTGAGTCAGGGCTTATGTAGATTTTACAGCAAATTGTCACTTCTACTCTTCCAGCATAACCATCTTGCCTGGTCTGCCAGCCAAATTTTTTGAGTACGTTTACAATTCATGTGAGGACAAATAAATGACCACAATCATCCAGCAGTGCTCAAAGGGTAAAAGAAATTTGAAATGACCTGTAAATATCACTGTTATGTGTGATAAAAAGGAGGCCTTGGCTGATCTAAATTAGAATATCGAGCAATAGTGAATGAATGTAATACCAGGATGAATTTGGAGTAAATTTATTTCCTTATGTATGAGCATGGTGGGGCATGTGGATACTCTGTGTTGTTCCCTTGCAGAGGAGTGCATGTGATTTCATGAACACAGCATGGGATACCTCACAAAGACATCCAAAATCCATGGCCTGGGCTGAAGATGGATGATTTAGCCTTATTCCAAGGAGCTGGAAGTCCAAGTGAGCTCTTTGTTCTTAGAGAGATTTATCTGGCTGGATCCACTTACCCATTTCAGACCAAGCCCCCTGTCTGAAAACCAAGGCTGCTGTCTGGCCATGTGCTGTCGTGGTGTTGGGAGTGGTGGGGCTCCTTTCTGGAGAGCTGTCATCTCAGGTGCTGCAAGGCAATACAGGGTTTGTAGGCAGGTGAACAGCACTGCTTGTAGCAAAGGCGAAGTTAACACTGTTTGTAAAAGCTGAAAAAAACAGCAGAGCATGACAAGAAAACCAGAATCCTTTCCTGGTTGAAGTGTAGGGGAAGTCTCCTCCCCCACCCACTCAGGAAGTAACAATTTCCCCCCAGAAATTAGTTCATTAGTGTGTATTGCTGTTCATGCAGGAAGGTGTGTGCTGTCCTGGGGCTGTCTGTGTTTGAGTAGGAGATGTCACCTCGGATCAGATTTGCCGTGCTCCTGGCCCTGCTGGCCCAGGGCACAGCATCTCCGGAACTCTCCCGTAATGCGCAGTGACTGCACCAGCACAGCGGAGTCAGACCCTCTCTGTCTGCAAGGAGATGATGATGGGTGCCTCCTTCTGCAGCTCAGATAAATGACAAGTTTGGGGAAGGTCACAGCTCAGTGTGAAAGTCCTCCACACCTTGCAAGGAAAAGAAAAATCCCATACCCTGCATAGTGCCTTTCCTGCTCCTCATCTCTTTGCTTACACAGGTGGAAATGTTGAAATTAAATAGCAGAGCAAGCTGCGACTGTTGTGTTTTGATGTGGTTCCTAAATTGCCCTTCGTTGTCAGAAGCTGTTAGGCTGAGGAGTGAAATGTACTCCTTGAGTGGCAGCAGGAATTGGTAATTACCTTTAATTCTCCACAGGAGCACAGAGAGGTGTGGGGTTTGCCTACATGTCAGTCAGAGCTGATGCACAGAGAACAGGGCTGAGGGCTGCCCATGATGCTGGAGTGTGGAGGGGGTGCAATGGGCTGATGTCCCTTTTCTAGCAGCCTTTGTGGAGGGGGTGCAATGGGCTTGTGCCCCTTTTCCAGCAGCCTTTGTGCCCACAGAGTGCCGTGGGCAGCTCCGGGGCAGCTGCCCCAGCCCCTTGCCTTGGAGCTGGACTCAGAAGGGGGAAAGAAAGGTGGGAGCTGACTTTTTTCACCAACCCTTCACCACCCCAGAGCCTCTGAGAAAGCAGAAGGGGGAGGGAGGTGTGTGCTGGAGCTAGCTGGGATGGGGGAAGCCGTGGGCACTGTGCAGTAGGAACTGCTCCCAACCACGTTGAAATGCGTTTGCAGAGACACAAGGAGGTTTTCAGTCATCAGCTCTCCAGTGGAAGCAAGACTGAAAAATGTAGCACACCATGCCCTAATCCACTTAATATGGTCTCTGTCCAGAGCTCCCTGCTTACTGTCTTGCTGGGTTTCTCCATGTCCAAGCATAAGATGATTAAGTGCACCGCTGTGCCCTGTACTTTCTGGCAGAACTTTTCTGCTATGTGGGCTCGAAGATGTGCTTTGTTTTATTGTCTCCCTTTCTTTTGAAAGGTACAAAGTACAGTGACAGAAACTATCATATTCAATTGGACATGCTTTCCACAGATTTGTTAAGGATTTACTCTATACTTTTGTAGCATTTAGTTGCCATGGCAATGACCTCGGTGCAAGAGGGAACAGCCTTTAGGTTGGACCTCAGATTTTCTTTTCATTTCCATTTAATTTGATTTGACTGTGAAATGTCACTTCCATTGCATTGATTAAGTTTCATTGTGGCCACCAGCTCTGTTAGGAAGGTTAAAGGGCAGTCCAGTGGCTGTCATTTTTCTCCCCCCATCCTATTTTGAAACCACTATAGGTTTGTTTTGGTTTGTTTTTTTGTCAGATGAAGACTAAGGTTTTACCCCATGGTGTTCCACAGTAAAAGCAAAACTAATGCAGTAACAGTTTGAGGTGGTGCTAACCTACAGCTTCCTCAGACAATTTTACAGCACTTTAAAAAATAGGAATTTGTCTATTTTTTTTTCCTGACATATGCTCACCCCCCACAGATAAATAAATTTTATTTATTCAATTATCCAACACTAGCCACCATATTGGAAGGAGGACAGCCATCTCCTTTTCAAAATCTCTGTTGTTGCTAGGGTGTGTAAGTGGCTGCCAGCTTCCATGAGGCAGGAAGTCATTGGAGCTGTGTGTGGAGCGCCATTTTGCCCAGGCTATTTCTAGTGAGTTTGGTGTTTGCAGATTTTATGCAACAGGTGTAAAACAGAGAATGGCAGCATGTTGGGATGGGAGGCTCCAAAGGAGAACCAGGCAGATGCAAGGATTGCTTTAAGCAGCTTTATTAATGGCAAACAAATTAAAATAATACTGGGGTATTCTTCATTCTTAGTTAAAAGCATTCAACCTTTGTAAGCAATATAGCACATCTGCAGAATGCAAAAGTGCAAAAAATTGTGCTGCATTTGTAAAGACTTTCCCCTCTTGCTGCCCTAAGACTCCTGCTTTGTTCTGTGGGAGTTCTCAAGGACTTGGACAAATTAGGTCTGCTCATTTAGGTTTTGCAGAATCTTGGCTACCTCTTTTGTCTGCATCTTTGTATTAGCAGGCACAGAAGCCTTCCTGGCAAGCTGGCTTTTTGCTGTGAGCCAGGTTTTCTGCCACATGCTTCAACTAAACATCAGCTAAAATATCATCTTGACATTTGCATATTGCATGATAACTGAAGTTAAGATTTCTGCTGCATAGCTTGGTCAAAACTTAAGGTAAGTCTTACAGTTAACTTGTTGTTTTGTTATTTGTTAAATAAATCAGATGCTCATTCTGAAAACTTTGTTTCTTCTTACTAGTCCTGCAAATAATTGCTTTTTAAGTTTGTTTAGTTGCTTAGATTTTAAAAAGAAATGCATAATTCAGAAATATTAAAACAGCTTGGTCTGAAGGGAGGGATGTAAGGAAGGCTCATTAAAACAGGCATGTGAGTACAAACTGGTGGGCTGGTGAGGAAGAGGCCTGGAAAAGTCAAGGGAGAAAAAATGTTTGACCAGGCACAGGGTAAACGATGCAAGGAGAAACTCAAACCCCAAAGTACTACATATGGCTTGAAACTTTGAAGCTGAAGGGCTGTTTTTCTTTTCTGACTGAACTGAGCTTCAAATTAAGGCTCTTTCTTTTTTGAAAGGAGGGCTGAATTGGTGTGAAAAAAACTGCAGTTCTGGAGCCTGTATATTGGCTGCAGGATGGAGAAATAAATTGTGCACATATGAGAAAGAGGGGATGTATTGAACTTTTTTTTTCCAATTTCTGCTCCCATCTCTGTGACACATCTCTGGTATCAGAGACATCATCCCGTGGTGCATGGTCAAGACCAGGCATGGAAAGGTGCGTGGCTCAGTGGAGAGGGCTTGAGCTGGCGAAAGGTCTTCAGAGGGAAAATCCTTCCTGCTGTGTCCCTGTGTGTCACACAGGAGGTGTGTGACTTCAGCTGTTAGCACTGGAGCTCCCTGGCAGCCCAGGTGAGAGCCTGGCTGGGAGCTGTGGCTCTGTTATCAGCTGCTGCTGGGATGACTGTCAGAGAGAGGACAAAATCTCCATGCTAGGTGCCCTTCCTGCAAGTATTGCCTCCTTTCCTGTTTGCTTCCAAAAACTTACACGAATAACTGGTGGGAGAAAGAAGCAAAGGAGAGAGAGAGAGAGAGAAGGATGTAACTTCCTACATAAGCAGTAAGATGAAAAGGCCCTCCTTAAGTTGGAGTAACTGAGCAGCTCAGCTGGTGACCTGTGGGATGGTGCTGTCTGACAGAGCTTTTATGCTCTGGCCTTGCCTTGGGACCAGGGGGAAGTGGAAAAGCTGGATGTGAAATCCAGCAGCTGCTAAGTGCTTTTGCTTATCCATGCAAATTGTCACCATGCCTGTGGAGGGGGAGGAGGAGCTTGGCAGTGCTTGAGCTTGGACACTGGCCCACGGAGGTGCCCCAAAAATTAGGATGCTGCTCATGGCTTTGGATGTAGTCTATTGTCTTAGCC
Source organism: Taeniopygia guttata (assembly GCF_048771995.1). Lineage (NCBI taxonomy): Eukaryota > Metazoa > Chordata > Aves > Passeriformes > Estrildidae > Taeniopygia > Taeniopygia guttata. The sequence continues at coordinate 58,365,208 of NC_133025.1, forward strand.
TGGATTTGTAAAAGAAAATGTTAGTTCTGAGATATCTGTGTGTGTCTGTTTCTGACTAGGCATCACAACTTGCTGCTTTTCACTGCTTGGAAAGGACTCAGCTTTAGAGTGAGGTGGTCACTTCCCCTTTGGAACAGAATAATAGTAATATTCTCAGAATATAAATGCAGATGCTGTGGACTTCCACAGAAGAAGAGTTCTTCTGCAGTAATGTTTTAAAAACTCCCAAATTAATAATTGCTTTCAATCTAAGTTAGTGTTTGGAGATAAAGAAGCTGTGGGACCATGGAAAAAACATCAGATTAGGAGAAAATGTTTGACTTCTCTGTGCACTCTAGATATTTTTATATGGATCATGGTGCTTGGTTTCCTATGTAAAAACAATTAGAGGCCTTCAGAGTACATGATTGATGCCAGTGTTGCTAAATTTTGCTGTAATTTATGGGGAGGTTCTTTTTAGAAAAAGCGTTTAAGACTGAATGTAGTGCTTGTTCTTCGTGGCAGTTGTGCCATGCAGTAGAAATCCCATTTTCCAAACTCACAGCCACATCCTGTGATGGAGACAGAAGAACAGCGGATAGCTTTGTTCAGATGTCTCCTGTGTCATCCTCTCAGTTAAAAATGCTGTATTCAAAACCTAAAGCAGGTGGAGAATGTTAAAAACTGAATTCTGAAACTTCCATTTGATACTGTATCACAAATCTTTGCTCAAAAATGAGACAAAAATGGATTTTTGTTTGGTTTTTTTTTTGTCCATACCCAGTTGCTCCTTCACTCATCAGCAGTGTGCCTGTGGCTCATGGTCTGAGCATGGGAGATGTCACACCATGGAGGAGCTGCTGCACCTCCTTGTTGGGCAGGCGTGGAGGGACACTCCACCCAGAGCAGGGCAATCCCCATCTCCCCTGGCGGCTGCTTAGGGCAGCCACAAAGCTCAATTGACACATCCCTTTCTGCCTCAAACACACATCATTTTACTCCACACCCTCTGTGGAAGACATTCTCTCACCCAGGTAACCACATTTACCCTATTTATGCAGGGAAGGGAGATGCTGTTTAATTCCTCTGCACAAAATGAGCAGGATTCAGCAGCTCCAGCTCCAACACATTTTTTTTTTCCACTTCTCAGCAGGAGCTGAGTATTGGCATCTCTCCCACAGCATCATGCCTTGTTGTTTTCTCTCAAGCAAAAACAACAGAAAAGGAAGATTAAAAGGAAGAAGCAGACAGATCTGAAAGAGGATCGTTAGCTCCAAGGTCTGATGGGACCTCCTTGCAAACATTTGCAACTTGGTGTCACCCATGCCAAAGTCACACTGCAGTTTTCAGAACCTTTTATAATCTCCAGCATATTGACCCTGTCTTTTCCTTCTTCTGTTTGCTGCTTAACAGGAGCAGTCCATAGTAGATTTTGACTGTTTACCCCTGATTTTTAGAATGTAATAATCACATTGTGGCATTCATAGGTCATGTCACGGTATGCTGTTAATGCCTTTGTTGTTTATTAACCTTCTCAAAGCAATTGTATGGAGGCATAAAAGGAGAGGAGCCTTCCCTAGTTTTAAGATGAATTACCAGTTTGAATGTCAGGCCAGGTTCACAAAAATTTCCAAAATAGGTGAGAGTTATAAATAAAACTGAATGTGTTACTGTTTAGGGGGGGAAAGCTGTGGAACTCAGTTTTTTCTTCCAGCTCAGCCCCAGAATAGACACAGGCTGTTTTTCACTTTGAACTTTTAGATTCCAGCAGACCTCAAACATAGCAAAAAGATCAGAAGAATTTTATGAACTGAAGAGAGAGTTTCATGCAGATATGAATCAGCACTGATATCTTGGCTACTGTCATCATGTGAGTATGCTGTCATTGCAGCAGATATGATAAATTTGGGAATCTTAAACTGAACACACTTGTCCAGTATGCCTATGAGGCAAAGCAGGGAAGAGAATTTTCAAATGCCAGTGATAGTGTTTTTAGAGAAAATATATTTTACCTGTGGTCTTTAAATTTTGTCTATAAACTCCATTCAGATTTTGAGATGCAGGAGGACTTACTGGGATTTTTGGGGCACCAAGCCAATATAAATATTAGAAATAAGAGGAAATCATAGAGCTGTTTTTTTAGTGTTAATAGCAAAATGCATCTTTTGTTGCATTTCCTCTCTGCAGGACTTTCCCTGCTGCAGTAGTGCCCTTTACCCCTGTCTTCTTTTATGGTTTTGAAGGGCCTGTTCTGCAGAGCTGCTTACAAACTGTACTGAAGGCTGAACATTCTTGCAGAGAATGAGACAGTTTTGATTGACCAAGTAAACTTAATTCTCAGTGACAAGAGAAAAATAAATTCAAGCATTTGGAGAGATGAGGTTTGGGGGAGTTTATAGCGTTGGTCTACAATGTGAGTCTTTAATGTCTGAAGGCTTTGAGTCAGTGTTTATAAAGGACCCTCCTCACTTTTCCCCCATTTTGAAGCACTTATTTTCCTCTCTGATTGCAAAGATCTTTAAAAGATCTCAAGTCTTTGTACTTGAGATTGCTTTTGGTCAGAGTTGTCCAGCGTTTTCCCCCCTTTCATGTTTTTTACACCATTTGCTTTGCTGTGTGCACATTGTGGGGTTTAATGTGAAATTCTGGTCAGTGAAATTGTGCATATGTCCTCCTGTTTTGCCCTTTCCTTTTCGTATGTGAAGGAACCAGCAAAAAGGAAAATGCTGTTACTAAACAGATAAAGAAATCACAGATTTGTAGTTTCATAATCAGTTTACCAGATTTTTATTCTAGTTGATATATAATATTGCATGTTTGTATGTGAAAATGAAGAGAAAGTAAAAACAAAATTATATTTATCATAAATTTTGTTAATTACAAGAAACTAGTTCACAAATACACAGGAGTACTATCTTCAGCTAATCCTTTGTCTTCTTGTTTGTTTAATAGATTAGATGGATTACCAAACAGCATGCTGCTAGGGCAACATTAATTTTATTAGAGAATAAAAAGTAGAACTATTAGTCTCTGTTCCTGGCACGTTTGTAAGCTATCTGACCTATTTTCTCCTCCTGCCCTCTTCTTGGTGCTGACCAAATTTCCCCTCTCCTTATGCCTGACTTAAAACTGGCTTACAATTAAACCAGCTGATAGCCAGCCCTGGAGATGTTACCCAGTATCCTGGAAATAGATAAGATATATTGTTTTATATATTTGAGCAAAAGGGAGAGATGACTTCACCCCTTTAAACTCTTTAAAGGGGATAATTTGTTTACACCAGAGGAATAGGCTCACTTGGCTTCCTTCTCTTCAGTTGTGAAAATAATTTCAGGGGGCAATATTTGCCTCATGTTTACCAACAAAAATGGGTGGTTTGTCTTAGATTTATTACATTTTAGGAGAAAAACTAAGCTAGGAGACTACACTTCCCAGAATCCTATGTAAGTGTGTGATGTCTGATATGGACTTCTAAAATAAAAACATTGTGTTTTTGCAGCTGCTTATCTTGAGGATTTGGAAGTACCTGTTTCTAAATTATGTTCCTTGCAAAAAATCCCAAACTAACCTCTTGGTATTGTGCTGTCACTGAAGATGAAAACCAGGCCTTTAGGTTCCAAAAGTTATCATTAGCAATATAATCATTCCACATCTCCAAAACTCATGACTGATGTAAAAAAAAAACCAAACAAACAGTTTTGAGTCAAAAATTTTGGACATGTCAAAAATCAAGAGTCTTCTTTCCTCTGAACAACTCTTTTGTCCTGCTTTTTGTTCTGGGCAGTTGGTGATGACTTTTAGATTTTGGTATGCTGAAAGATAATACATTATTTAGGATTTTATGTGTGAAAATAAAACAAAACCAATCAATATAGCACTTAGTATAACGCTACTTGAAATTTCTCTTTTGACCTTGACCTGTTGTTTTTCTGTGAGGGGCATGTCTGCAGGCAAGGGCGTGCTCAGACTAGCCTGCAAGTAACAAACTAGATTACTGTGTCCCACAATTGCAGGTGGACAGAGCATCCTGCTAATGTGGCCAGGATAGATTCCAGCCAGCCAGGTCAGAGGGTAAATAAATGTCTCTGTGCCCACCCTTGAACTGCACAGGCATTTGGATAGTTGAGTTTGGCACGACCCACTACGTGGTCTGAGAGAAAGAAGTGTCTCAGTAGCCCAGCTAGAAATGCAGCCCTGACTGGGATGACACCCAGTTCAGTGCCTGTGCTGTTTCCTCATTTCAGTCCCCATCAACCCCTATTTCTCTGTGTTGTCCAGAGTTGTGAGCTTTTTGTCACCCATTAGCACAATCAGTGTGAAATACTTGGATATTGAGGAATGCAAGCTCTCAAGGATGATTACTGGGCACAATCCTAGCAATGCTTTTCTACATCTCTGTGATTTTTCCCATTGAAAGTACATTGGAAACTTCATCTTATTGATAGTCAAATATGCATACATAGTGGATTTTTAATGGCAATGAGGGAACTGCCATTTGAGAAACCTCACAATGTGTTGAAATCTAAAAATACAACATTGTCTTCTTCTCCACCATCCCTCTGGTTCATGCATTCTTTCAGGATGTGCCAAAACAAGTCTTAATCTCTGTCTTCAAGATACTGTCTTGTAGTGTGTGTTTCAGACTAGATAAGCTATCTGGGATGCATTTTTATTACACTGCAAGGTATTATTATTGTTCATGTAGAATAATAGTGAAAATAGTGATTTTTCGTTTGTATTTTTTGAGCTTTGTATATACCCCAGAGGAAGATAAAGAGTTTATGAAGAAAGGTTATATTTAAAAGAAATGGGTATCAGTGCTATGAGATTATACCCATGACAGATGGTTGTAAATAAAGCTTCATCTTGGTGCTGAAAAGCTGAATGAAACAGTATTCAGATTTTGAAGTAATATTGGCTTCATTTCAATGGGACTTTCGCCTGAGTAAGAACAGACTAAAAAACTCGCTAATGATTCTAATTTTTTGTGTCAGCTTTGAGTCGATTTTCAAAAATTGAACTTTATTTTTGCCTATTTTGGATTGATAAAATTCCAACAAAAACATGGAGGGGGTTGTTTGTTTGTTTACAGAAATATGTGCAACATTATGCCTTTGTTCACTGGGATGACAACATATAAAACAACATTGTTTTATTCACACTGTAAAGCAAAACATCTTACTGGGAATCATGGAAGAGTAGTAATATTTTTTTGCTCTTAGTTTCCAGAGCTGGTTGTGAACCTCAAAAGTTTGTGAGGTTCAGCCAGAATAGTTATGTAAAAGTTCAGATGCTAACCTTAAGCAAATCCAAATATCTTGAGGCTGGAAATCTCTACAAGAACATATTTCCCCTTGACTTGTCTAACACAATGAGTTCAGCGAGGCTACACCCTGGGGAGTTTTGGCCCACCATGCAGTGTGTGTTGCTTTAAGTGCTTACACTCAGCCATTAGGGTATTTTTAATTTCATCTTGAGAAACTAAACTGAGGGACTTCACAAATGAATCCATCAGGAAGACAAGGTTAATTCTGGCCACTGTTTGTGGGAGTATGGTGCCTTCAAATACCAACACTTTTTTTTTTTTCAGTGGTGGCATTTGGAAGAATAAATGAAGTGTGACTCCCGGCATCTCTTTAGTTGCCCTGAAAATGGAATGTCAAACAGCATATAATCATCTTCCTTGTTTAAAGAAAGAGGAGCAAGTGAGAGACCTAGTTTTCTATTTGTGTCAGTTTTTGGATGTCTTAATATTCTATCTTGTCTAATTTTCCAGAGAGTGATAATAGAGTTCCTGTCAAATTAGAGGTTACACACTCTTTAACCTTTTTGTCACAAAAAAACCCCTACATTCCTTATTATTACCATGAATATAATCCAAATAAAAATTTAGCTTTTAATGCTGTTAGGCTGAATGCTGCATTCCAAGCATATAATTTTATTCATTATAAATATTAAAAATATTCAGCCTGACATTAGCCTGCTTGCTCCCCGATCTCTTCAGCAAGAGGCTGAACTGGATGTGTCACCCTTTGGTTCAGGGAGCAGTTGTTGGGGCTCAGCCCCTGCATTGTCAGGGCTGAGCAAGCACTGCTGCTGCCTTGCCAAGTGCAGTTCTCAGCTTCAACTGATGGGACAGAGAGGATGTTTTCAGGCTGGATGGACCAGCCTGATGTTGCCATCTTCGAAGAGTGGGAATGAGCCAGGGGGATAAATTAAATGAATTGCACTTGCCCTGTACTGGGGATTTGCTGTCAGAAGAGCCTTGTGGCAACACTGGAATTTCAGCTCACATCCTGCCTAAGGGGGCTCTTTCCTTTTGCAGAGAGTGGTGCAAAGTCCTAAGTTCCTTTAAAATTAAAAAGCTGCAGCCCTCTTCAGTGTAAGGGGAGCTGTGGGAAGTATGGCCTACTGTTTGGTCAAGTTTTGTTCTCATTTACATGAAATCCAACAAATTTAGACCAGCTGTAAAAAGGCCTTACTTTCAAGTTTATAACAAATGAATAGTGAATAAACTCATAATCTCATTATTACATCATTTTGGTTCAAAATCCAAAATGCCTGAGACTTCTGTACCCAAGTCTTAGTGCCCAGTGTTCTCAGAGATGCAAATCCAAGGCTGGGTTTTTTTGTTTTGTTTTAAATCAGGTGAGCGCCACATGCCTCGGTTTTGTAATAAGAGTTTTTGCACTGTCCTAATTAATACAGTGTGCCTGTCCTGGACCTTTGAAGTAAGTGGGAGTTCTGCCACCAATTTAAATAGGAGAAGGATTTGAGCCAATTTGAACAGAAGTTTTCACTTATCTTAGTGCCTAATCTTCTTTTTAAAGGGATGTGGGAGTATCGGCACCTCCTACGTAACGCTCATCAGCGTGCAGAAGTAAACTAGTCTGGTCACTTATGGAGGCCCATTTAAAAACAGGAGGATTACTCAGGTGAGTGACAAGGCTTGGAGAACAGATTTTAGGGAAGTTAATTCAGAGTGCAAAGTGACATTTAACCCATCTGTGTGAATATTACCAGTTGAAGCAGGCCACAAAATCATTTGGAAATTGTAAGATTAAAAAAAAAAAAAATACCCAATCCCCTTCTATGTTTTTCTTGCACTGAAGTTGTCAGGGTTCACACTTTCAAGGGTGGGTTTTTTTAAGCATCACAGCTTGTAGCTCCATTTCTTTGTTAAATTGGAGTTGATATTCTCCAATAAGCAGAGCAGAACTGTAAGAGAAGTGCTTGCTATGCATCTCACGGCAAAATCACAATATTTGACAACACTAGGTCTGTGTAAATATGTATGTTCTTTGCAGTGCTTTGTCCCTGGAGAAGCAGGGCTGTCTAGACCTCCTCTGCTGTCTCCCTGAATGGCAATGTATAGCTCCAGAGTGGCTGACCACGTATGGCTGATTTATCAGGAAACTGGCAGGCTCTGACTGTTGTCTTAGGAGGGTGTTGCAAAAACTGAGGCAGATTTACCGTACAGTTTCTGCACTGCACTGGAACACTTTGAGTAAACCTGAAAATTGAAGAAGGTATAAAACTGATGTTGTCTTTATACTGTGTCTCCTTTTCTTCACTGGGTGCAGAGAAGCCCATAAATACTGACTTCCTCTAGTCTGCCCTGTGGTCTTTCTAGATTAACCCTGGTTCTTCCCAAGCTGCCAGTGAGATGATGCACTGGAGCTAGTGGCATTGATGTCCCTTCAGTGTCCCTACAATATTCACCTGACTGAAGCCTGGCAGGCAGCAGCTTTAACAACCTGGTATGTTGTACTGGAAGGGCTTTCTGTCCTCTGTTCCAGGTGATGTTGTACCACAGAACAGACTGAGTTGTAATAATTTTAAATTTTAAATGAGTCTCTTTTCCTTAGACATTTGTTTTAGGAATTAATAAAGTAGCCATGACTATGGGTACTGCTGTATAAGGACAAAACAGGGAAAAATCCCATTTTCTCTGGTGCATCTGTGGCTACCATTTAAAATAGGTTGCATTTTCAAACATGACAATACAGTTTTATTTATGTATTTTAAATTAAAATTTAAAATATTTATTTTATATCTTGTTTGAAGCAAGTCCAGGGGGACTTTTTTCCCTAAAGTTTTTGTTGTACTCTGCCTCATGGAGGCCAGCTGGATTGCTAGCTTGAGTGACCTCACATTCCTTAAATGTACTCATAAATCAAGCCAAGGCTATGCATTAAAAGCTCAGCTCTGACATTATTTCAAAGGAGGGAAAGCTTGATACATTGTGGGAGAAGTATAAGGATGGACACTTAGGGCCAGATTTTTCAATCCTCACATTTACCAGACCAGTATTGTACTGAGTCTCTCAGAAGACTTGGAAGTAAACTAGACCCTGTATTATCTATGGAAAAGAAAAAGTAAAATAAATAGGAAAAAGCTGCGCCTTGCAGATCCAATAACCATTTTAAGTAGTGCAAACAATCTGATTAGACAGTGAGATGATTAGTTAATAATTAATTGGAGGTTTTGGTCTCTTGAGTATCTCTACTAAAAGAAGTTTGGTAACATGTTCAATAAGATTGCCACAATCACATGTTCAATGAGATTGCCATGGACCATTTTGGTGTGATTTAGTGAAAAGTAGGTACAGCATCAGGTTTGCATTAATAGGTTAGCATGTCATTATATTTTTGGAAAGTACTGATGTTTCTGGGTCACACAAGGATTTTGGTCTGCAGACATTTTGTTCTGAGTTCACAAGAAACTGTGAGAAAAACTGGTTTGATTTTAGAAGCAAGAAAAACAATAATGATTAGAAACACAAAAGTAAAATACTTTTTACAATTCTGCTTTTTAACGCTTCTTAGGTCCCTAGGGGATTAAAATTGGTTAATTTAATACCTACTTTAAATATTATATTTTCTTATTAATGAAAATAACTTGATCCATAAACCAAAGCAAACTAAAAAGTAGTATTTCCAAGACTCAGGGGTACAGTATTACTGACTGCTTATCACTGAGCTTGCTGGGTGGTCCCTCTTAACACAGAGCCACTCATTGTTTGCACAGTGCTCCCACCAGAAGCATCTCCAAGATTTTACTGTTTCTTGTATCTACCTTTAAGGTGCAACATATTAAAACAATATTTGTCTAGGGCTTTGGAACATTTTTAAGGTATTAATACACCATAAACATCCTATATGAATGCACAGGGACTGACTACGAGGTAATAGCAGCAAATTATTTCTGAAATCTGTTTGTAATCAGGTCAATTCTGATTTACCTTAAGCTGAAACAGTATCTATGAGCACCTTAGGTGAGTATCAGTAGCAGCAGTCTACAAGAATATAGGTAAATGAAATCATATTATTCTGCAAATGGATACAAATGAATACCTTCATAACTGAAATAGTTCTACTTAACAGAGTTATTGAAGCATTTTTAGCGGCAAGGCCAAATGAAGTGTTAAAATTTGAGAATATTTTAGTGGGATTTGGCTGACAAAATTGAAGCACTTGCAGTTCAAAATAAAACAATGTGTTTTAAACCCTCTGATTAAAGAGATGAAGTATATGGAAATGCTGTTCACAAGCAGGGGTTATTCCAAAAGACTAACCTAAGGCTGGCTTTCATCTCTTCCTCTCTGTGGGGAAGGATGTGGGTGGAAGGTGGTTCAGAGACAGTGTTTAGCTTAGGTGCTCTGAATTATTCTGTGAGTAAGCTTTTATCTCTTTAGTAGTTATGAATAACCAAAGAAGATTAGCTTCCTGGTGCTTGAAGTAACCTTTTTGAATATGCTCCTCATTATTGTCGATTCCTGACTGATTTCTCTACAAGAATAGAAGTCAACACCTCTTGCAATTAAAAGCACAGTAACCAAAAAAAGGAAGTTTTGCTACATAAAATGTTGGTTGTCTTGTATCAAGGAGTTGTCCTTTTTCTGTGCTTACTAAATACTCTCTACTCTTTCACTGTCAAATGTCTTTTACAGAGTCACTCTCCAAGTAATTGTTTCATATACCAAATAGAGCATAGCTAACAATACTCTTAACAGTTATATTTGTTATCTGTTCCTTCAACAGATGGGAAAAACCTTGCAACAGGGTTTGTAAAATAGGTAAAATGTACTTTCAGAAAGAAAATGACTTGGAAGATGAAACATACCCGTAAAAGAAAACAAATTATTAACATTAATATTTAAATGCTTTATTATTTAGAGACTCAATTTTATAGAACAGGTAACTAGCCAAATAATTCTTCAACACAGTATCTGACTGCATCCCAAAAGTTTACTGTCATAAACCACTTCACAGTGCAATGGGGAAACTAGTTTATAAACACAGGTTTCTTTCTGCCTTTGCACATCAATTATTTGCACTTCATCTTGTGCCATTGCAGCTGCTTGTAAGTTTTTGTAAAAATTGCTCCTGGCTGCAGTTTACAGAGCGGCTTCACCACCAAAAACCTATGTGGTGTAAAACCTTAATGTATCCTGAAGATTAATAAAGGAAACAACCAGGGTATGAATAAGGAGATAGAGGGAATCCATAAAGAAAAATTATAGTAGCCAATATTGGTTTTACCATTTTGCTTGGGACCACTCCTGTGGTTTTGAAGAAAATCTCCGTGGTCTTTTTTATTTAGCATATGTCAGCTTGGACTGAAGGATGGTGTTGGTTTGTGTTGAACTAGAATCGTCTGGAGGAAAACAAAGCAGAGCTTCCTGTGTTGAAACACCCTGAGCACTGAGAGAAATACAAGGATCTGAACCCCAGTGGCTGGTCCCTCGAAACCAAAATGGGCTGCACACAGGATTCATTACAGCACACAAGGCTGGATCTGGTCAAGAGCCAACCTGAGCCCAGATAACAGAGATGGAGGTGCCCTGGTAACGGCTGCAGGGATCCTGTGCTCTGCTTCTGCTCCACCAAATTGGTCTCTAATGGAGACACAGCTATTATGGGCTGGTCTCTTAACACACCAGCTGCCCAGCAGCCAAACTAGCCTTTGTAGGCATCAAGGCAAGTAAGGAGCCCTGACGGAAGATTTGCAGGAAGACAGTGAGAAGAGCCTTAGTTAATATAATTCAGTTAATTCATTTTGATGGCACGCTCGAGAGGAAGAGGCTCTCACCCCATTATTCAGGGAAGGAGCTGCTCTAAGGTGGTACAGCTTAGCCAGTTCAGTGCAGGGAGCCTGGAATTAGAACTAGGAGTTCTGAGTGCCTGTCTCTCCACTTATCCTTCTTTTTCTAACTGCTTTTCCTAAATGCTGGGCATAGACATTCTCTGTTTATTTTCAGCTGAGTTCTTAAATGGAATTTAAAGTAACTGTAAATAGATTAGCCATGACCATGTTAAGACATCACTTCTCTTACTTCTTTTAGCTGCTTACTTCAGGTTTTGTTTCTGCCTCTGCCCCGATTTTTCACACCTTGTTTAGACTTGTGTTTACTGTAACTGTTTCAAGTTTCCTACCTCCTTAAGACCACAAAGCACTTCAAGAAAGGATTTTCATGTATTATATTTTGTTCTGAAAGCCTTATCTCATACAGACATATTTGCCGTTTTCTTTTTTTCCCATATATGTAAAAAAATGTTTCAAACCCATTATATATGCAGCATTCTGCTTCCATAGCCTGGGTTAAGATCTCTTTCAGAAACTGCAGATAATAAAGCATTTTCCATAAAAAAAGTTAACAATGTGATAAATACTGATGCAGTGTTTCCCCATACTTAATTGTTTTTACATTGTTTGTCATAATTTTGTCAAGTTTCCATATAATTCCCCACAATTCTTTGTGCTAGATTTTCTTTGAAAATTCCTTTCCTCTGAACTTGCTGTGAACTTGTTTCTAAAACATGGCCATAAAATGCCACCAACAAAACAAAATCTGCTGTTCACTAATAAAAAAACACCCTCTCTCCCTCTCATCCCTCACAAAAGAAATTACAGAGAAAAAGTAAAAGACATGACAGAATTTATATAGAAAAATAGCTTTAAATTGCAAGTATGAAGAAGGATGTGAAGGCTGAGTAGAAAACCAGAGAGAAACATTTGTGGGGCTGTGGTTTAAGCCATGTGCAGAGTTTGTGCTTCATTCCATTTGCTCTCCCTGTACTGATGGCTATTTAGCTGGGAATGTCAGAAGTGTTGGGATTAGACTTGGTGTGATTGAGGGGGAGGCGGAGGATTGTGTTTCTTGAGATACTCTGTGGGAGGGGAAGGATTATGCATGTGCCTTATGTAATGAGGAAGAGTCTGGAGAACTTGCCTGTCTATGAGGAGGAGGTGGGAGGATTAGCTTTTCATGTAAAGTCAAGGGAACAGCCCTGGTCCTGATCCCCTGAGAAGGCAATCAAAAATGCTTTATTTCCCTGTACATCCTGTTTTGTGTATGAGAGGTGGGAGTTTTTCTTTGGATTTGGTTTTTTTTTGTAGGTGGAAAACAGCTGGATTAGCGGGAGACAGAAGATGGAGAGGGCTGCTGAAGGGAGGAGCAGTGGGGATTCAGGAAGGATGGGTCATAGGGGTGACCCCCATTCCATGATCCCAGGCTCCTGTCTATGCCTTCACCTTGTTGGAGCAAGGTGTGGTGGCACAGTTTGGGCCCAAGCCAAACATCCTTTACCCCATAAGGGCCCAGATGCAGTTCAGGTGTCCCTGCACACTGGCAATGTCTGTTTCAGCATCCTTCAGGCAGTCTGTTCCTCTGGGTTTTATCCATCTCCCTTGGGCTCCTGCTGGTTGGGGTATCCCTTGAGCAAGCCTCAAATTCCCTGTGTGGTGGCACTGAATGTCCTTCCCTCTGTTCATGGCTACTTACTTTTCTTGTCCTGGGAAACCTGATCTCCAGGAAACATAAAAAGAGTGATGGGAATCGCTGTGGGGAAGTTGGATAGGGTTTTTTGTTTCTAACTCTGCCCCTGCTTCACCAACCAACGCCAAGTCTGTTGCTTGGCATTCCAAGTAAGGGCTGGAGCACATCCATCCCAGCAGAAAAGTTATGAATTAAGGCTCTACCATCAGTGCAGGTTCTGGCTTTGAAACCTTCATGCAGGAGCTACTTTTTCAGTGAGTGAGTAATCACAGTTTAAAAGGTTTTCAGAGGCAGCTTGAGCAGGCTGAGAAGATCCACGCAGCTCAGCTGACATGTGGTAACCCATTCCTCTGTGCTGTGTGGCACTGTAATGTCTGCAAGAGTTTCACAAGTGCATTTATCTCTCTGAGCATATTCATGTTCACTCTCTGCAGTGTTGTGTTTGTGCATTGTGCTGCTGGGTGAAGAAGGCAAAGGCAGTCCAAAGGAATACCCCCAGGAGCTAAGTTGCCATTAATCACATCATGGAGGCTTTTACAATGTCTTTATTTTTGCCAAATGCCACCTAGACTATAATAGCACTTAGTAATGGAATTCGGCACCTTCATGGTGCTTTTTACTCACCAAAAAAAAATATATCAAAGAGGTAAATTACTCTTATTCCTGTTTTGTGGGTGGAGAAATTACAGCAGGAGTGGCTAGGATTACCCACCAAATATGGACCAGGTTGGAATAACACATCTCTGGTTTTCCTGTGGGTCCATTGTACTATCCACTGAATCCTGATAGAGCTTTCATAAATATGAAATTTTGAAGAGTTCTGAGGAAAGGACTAAGTCCAGGATGTACTGGTTGTGTGTGGGATCAGAGCTGAGTACAAAGATCCCCTGAAGTCAAGGTGAACTTGCAGATTCCTGGAGCATATGCAAAATGTGATTGAGCACTCTGTCTCTTTCTCATACTTTTGGTATGAGTAGGAGAAAAAGAGTTCAGGTTAGGCTCAGGTTAGGCTCACTCCCTCTGCATCACTTTGTCTGGATTATTTAGAGAATCTCCACGAGATTGTGCTGGTGTTTGTGGAGGCTAAGCAAAGGTCTGTGAGACAGGTACCTTGTAAAAGGAAGGGTTTTCAGTGCTTTCAAGTCCCTGGATTTGTGTTTGGACCCAGGTTTGGAATGATTTTAATTATGTCTATAAACCCAGCAATACTTATGACTTAGGTTGAGAAGTTGTGGAATACACCTTTTTAGAGTCTGGGAGGGAGAATTTACCCCATCAATTCTGGGAAGCAGGGGCATTTCCTTTAAAGAAGTGAAATTATTTATGGATAGCTATCAAATATGAATTAGGATTTGTTGTATCCTTACAGTAGCTCAGAGAAGGTGTGATAAGTAATTGGGTGCAGGGTGAAGTCAGTGATGGAACAGAGAGATGACAAAACTTGCCACACACTTTTAATGCCTGTGGATTTACAGTAGCTTCTGTTTTCCTGTTCTGTTGGTTTGGTTTTTTTCATCAAGACTTTTTCTCTTTCTTCACCCACCATAGAAAAATATTTAAAAAATACAAAAGGTTTCAATATACAGTAGTTAATTACTATATTGCAGCTCTAATTTAATTCTTGGAGACTGCACAGTTTGATGTCCATGCCAAGAGGGACATAATCCGTTCTTAAGTGAATACATGTTCTTGTCAAGTTAACTTATCTGCATTTTACTCACATGAAATATTCCTCATCCTTTGCTTCTTGACACATGTGTCTGATAAATGTTTTAAAGGCACATTTTAACATCGATATTTTTGTCATATGAAATGACAATGGCTTCAATAATTCCCAGATTTTATTTCATAGGAAGTGACATGTTGTGTAATACCAAACTCCCTAGATCATGACGTAAACCATGCACTAGTAAGAATATATCTATATTGTATCAAAAATCATCCTCTGTGTGATTCAAACCTAAATGTTTCAGCCACATGTGAGTAGTTAAGAGTGTTAATATTTCAACATGCTGTACAAATACCGTGGATATTCAGAACAGTCAGAGCTCAGCTTTCTCTGTCATCTCTTCAGTTTGCTTTGAGATATTTAATATTTTGTCTTTTTGTAATCAAATCATCTGAGAAGGGAGATAAAGAAAGATAGATTTTTATCAAGTCATTTGCAGATTTAAATTAAGTGTCATGTCTTCTACATTTTTTTATTACATATCTGTCAGGGTCATAGGTAAATATTTTTTGTTCAGATCTTTAGATAAACATTTAAGTCCTTGTACATGTAGGCAAGTCTGTCTCAAGCAGTTTTAGTCTTGAGAGAACTTCAGTAGTGACAAAGCAGTAATGTTTTCACATGGAAATAGATGGGAGTAGTCTGCGTGACCTTAGGGTTCCATTAGATCAGATGTCTTCAGAAATTATATGTATATGTATAGCTTAATGGCAGGAAAATTCAGCTGCATGTGCTTTGTGCTGGTATCATTATTCCTTTGATATTAAACTTATACATCATACCATGTCAACACTTTGGCCCTGATTTAGCAGAGTATTTCAATACCTGGCTAACTTTAAGGCCTTTGATAAGCATTGACTCAAATGTTTAAAACCCAAAACTTGCTGAATAGGGGCCTGTTCATGTCACAGCTAAATACTAGTGCAATATTTAACAAGTTTGTGATGTTGGCAGCGAGCAGATGGGCTTATGTATGGTAGCTACATCTGTATTATCTATGCATTTTCATGTGGACATACAGAGCGGAGCAGCTAAATACTGATTGTGGCCCTGATGAGTGGCAAGAAACAGTTTCTGCAGTCAAAACAGTGTATCCCAAGCTTGCTTAAAAGTGCAGTTGAGTTTAACATTTTACCTGAATTTTAAATAAGCCTTGCACTTAAATAGCTGTTCAAAGCTCCCCAGAAATCCCTTTTTCAGTTTAATGGTACTTATGAAATCATCAATTAAAAAAAATTGTACAATGTTTTGAGGGTTTATTAATTAATTTTACCGAGTCTGTCTTTTCCCGTGCTATTAGCTGTGCACATTTTGCATTATTTCATATATTCCATTGCATATATTAATGTATTTCATTTAGTTTGAGAGACAATTTCTGTCTCTGAAGTTAACATTGATGAGGACGTCAGTGTATAAAATGTATTGCTTCCAAGCTGATGACATGAGGCCAAGTAGCCTTTCCTTACTGCTGCAAGTAAAGAAGTGGCAATTCTTTCATGAGCAAGTGAAGCAGAGTTTGGCCTTTTCTATGCATGCAGTGAAACATCCTTAAAGGTGGGGAAAAGCCATCACAGACATCTCTCAGGAGCATATGGGGATTCAGCTAAGGACATGGGACCTGAGTCAATAGCTTTACATGGACAAATGTTTTAAAGACTTGAACATGGGGGCTTTTGGGGGATTTTGTCTTCTTATCTCAGGAGAATTTATAAAAATTAAT